>NW_027443086.1:0-305966 GCF_048569485.1 Anomaloglossus baeobatrachus
CCTAGTGGCATCCTATACGTGGCTATTGGACTTTGCTATAGTCCACTAGTGCAAAGACATTCGCAGAGCGCGTCTGCCTGCGTTGCACACTCCAACTCATTATAACTAAAGCCATTAAACTAGCAAACACTCAGTGTACCTAGTGGCATCCTATACGTGGCTATTGGACTTTGCTATAGTCCCACTAGTGCAAAGACATTTGCAGAGCGCGTCTGCCTGCGTTGCACACTCCAACTCATTATAACTAAGCCATTAGACTAGCAAACACTCAGTGTACCTAGTGGCATCCTATACGTGGCTATTGGACTTTGCTATAGTCCCACTAGTGCAAAGACATTTGCAGAGCGCGTCTGCCTGCGTTGCACACTCCAACTCATTATAACTAAGCCATTAGACTAGCAAACACTCAGTGTACCTAGTGGCATCCTATACGTGGCTATTGGACTTTGCTATAGTCCCACTAGTGCAAAGACATTTGCAGAGCGCGTCTGCCTGCGTTGCACACTCCAACTCATTATAACTAAGCCATTAGACTAGCAAACACTCAGTGTACCTAGTGGCATCCTATACGTGGCTATTGGACTTTGCTATAGTCCCACTAGTGCAAAGACATTTGCAGAGCGCGTCTGCCTGCGTTGCACACTCCAACTCATTATAACTAAGCCATTAGACTAGCAAACACTCAGTGTACCTAGTGGCATCCTATACGTGGCTATTGGACTTTGCTATAGTCCCACTAGTGCAAAGACATTTGCAGAGCGTGTCTGCCTGCGTTGCACACTCCAACTCATTATAACTAAGCCATTAGACTAGCAAACACTCAGTGTACCTAGTGGCATCCTATACGTGGCTATTGGACTTTGCTATAGTCCCACTAGTGCAAAGACATTTGCAGAGCGCGTCTGCCTGCGTTGCACACTCCAACTCATTATAACTAAGCCATTAGACTAGCAACTCAGTGTACCTAGTGGCATCCTATACGTGGCTATTGGACTTTGCTATAGTCCCACTAGTGCAAAGACATTTGCAGAGCGCGTCTGCCTGCGTTGCACACTCCAACTCATTATAACTAAGCCATTAGACTAGCAAACACTCAGTGTACCTAGTGGCATCCTATACGTGGCTATTGGACTTTGCTATAGTCCCACTAGTGCAAAGACATTTGCAGAGCGCGTCTGCCTGCGTTGCACACTCCAACTCATTATAACTAAGCCATTAGACTAGCAAACACTCAGTGTACCTAGTGGCATCCTATACGTGGCTATTGGACTTTGCTATAGTCCCACTAGTGCAAAGACATTTGCAGAGCGCGTCTGCCTGCGTTGCACACTCCAACTCATTATAACTAAGCCATTAGACTAGCAAACACTCAGTGTACCTAGTGGCATCCTATACGTGGCTATTGGACTTTGCTATAGTCCCACTAGTGCAAAGACATTTGCAGAGCGCGTCTGCCTGCGTTGCACACTCCAACTCATTATAACTAAGCCATTAGACTAGCAAACACTCAGTGTACCTAGTGGCATCCTATACGTGGCTATTGGACTTTGCTATAGTCCCACTAGTGCAAAGACATTTGCAGAGCGCGTCTGCCTGCGTTGCACACTCCAACTCATTATAACTAAGCCATTAGACTAGCAAACACTCAGTGTACCTAGTGGCATCCTATACGTGGCTATTGGACTTTGCTATAGTCCCACTAGTGCAAAGACATTTGCAGAGTGCGTCTGCCTGCGTTGCACACTCCAACTCATTATAACTAAGCCATTAGACTAGCAAACACTCAGTGTACCTAGTGGCATCCTATACGTGGCTATTGGACTTTGCTATAGTCCCACTAGTGCAAAGACATTTGCAGAGCGCGTCTGCCTGCGTTGCACACTCCAACTCATTATAACTAAGCCATTAGACTAGCAAACACTCAGTGTACCTAGTGGCATCCTATACGTGGCTATTGGACTTTGCTATAGTCCCACTAGTGCAAAGACATTTGCAGAGCGCGTCTGCCTGCGTTGCACACTCCAACTCATTATAACTAAGCCATTAGACTAGCAAACACTCAGTGTACCTAGTGGCATCCTATACGTGGCTATTGGACTTTGCTATAGTCCCACTAGTGCAAAGACATTTGCAGAGCGCGTCTGCCTGCGTTGCACACTCCAACTCATTATAACTAAGCCATTAGACTAGCAAACACTCAGTGTACCTAGTGGCATCCTATACGTGGCTATTGGACTTTGCTATAGTCCCACTAGTGCAAAGACATTTGCAGAGCGTGTCTGCCTGCGTTGCACACTCCAACTCATTATAACTAAGCCATTAGACTAGCAAACACTCAGTGTACCTAGTGGCATCCTATACGTGGCTATTGGACTTTGCTATAGTCCCACTAGTGCAAAGACATTTGCAGAGCGCGTCTGCCTGCGTTGCACACTCCAACTCATTATAACTAAGCCATTAGACTAGCAAACACTCAGTGTACCTAGTGGCATCCTATACGTGGCTATTGGACTTTGCTATAGTCCCACTAGTGCAAAGACATTTGCAGAGCGCGTCTGCCTGCGTTGCACACTCCAACTCATTATAACTAAGCCATTAGACTAGCAAACACTCAGTGTACCTAGTGGCATCCTATACGTGGCTATTGGACTTTGCTATAGTCCCACTAGTGCAAAGACATTTGCAGAGCGCGTCTGCCTGCGTTGCACACTCCAACTCATTATAACTAAGCCATTAGACTAGCAAACACTCAGTGTACCTAGTGGCATCCTATACGTGGCTATTGGACTTTGCTATAGTCCCACTAGTGCAAAGACATTTGCAGAGCGCGTCTGCCTGCGTTGCACACTCCAATTCATTATAACTAAGCCATTAGACTAGCAAACACTCAGTGTACCTAGTGGCATCCTATACGTGGCTATTGGACTTTGCTATAGTCCCACTAGTGCAAAGACATTTGCAGAGCGCGTCTGCCTGCGTTGCACACTCCAACTCATTATAACTAAGCCATTAGACTAGCAAACACTCAGTGTACCTAGTGGCATCCTATACGTGGCTATTGGACTTTGCTATAGTCCCACTAGTGCAAAGACATTTGCAGAGCGCGTCTGCCTGCGTTGCACACTCCAACTCATTATAACTAAGCCATTAGACTAGCAAACACTCAGTGTACCTAGTGGCATCCTATACGTGGCTATTGGACTTTGCTATAGTCCCACTAGTGCAAAGACATTTGCAGAGCGCGTCTGCCTGCGTTGCACACTCCAACTCATTATAACTAAGCCATTAGACTAGCAAACACTCAGTGTACCTAGTGGCATCCTATACGTGGCTATTGGACTTTGCTATAGTCCCACTAGTGCAAAGACATTTGCAGAGCGCGTCTGCCTGCGTTGCACACTCCAACTCATTATAACTAAGCCATTAGACTAGCAAACACTCAGTGTACCTAGTGGCATCCTATACGTGGCTATAGGACTTTGCTATAGTCCCACTAGTGCAAAGACATTTGCAGAGCGCGTCTGCGTGCGTTGCACACTCCAACTCATTATAACTAAGCCATTAGACTAGCAAACACTCAGTGTACCTAGTATAATCCTACACGTGGCTATTGGACTTTGCTATAGTCCCACTAGTGCAAAGACAATTGCAGAGCGCGTCTGCCTGCGTTGCACACTCCAACTCATTATAACTAAGCCATTAGACTAGCAAACACTCAGTGTACCTAGTGGCATCCTATACGTGGCTATTGGACTTTGCTATAGTCCCACTAGTGCAAAGACATTTGCAGAGCGCGTCTGCCTGCGTTGCACACTCCAACTCATTATAACTAAGCCATTAGACTAGCAAACACTCAGTGTACCTAGTGGCATCCTATACGTGGCTATTGGACTTTGCTATAGTCCCACTAGTGCAAAGACATTTGCAGAGCGCGTCTGCCTGCGTTGCACACTCCAACTCATTATAACTAAGCCATTAGACTAGCAAACACTCAGTGTACCTAGTGGCATCCTATACGTGGCTATTGGACTTTGCTATAGTCCCACTAGTGCAAAGACATTTGCAGAGCGCGTCTGCCTGCGTTGCACACTCCAACTCATTATAACTAAGCCATTAGACTAGCAATTTTTGCTGCCAGTTTAAGGCCTGTAGTTGCATTGTCAGGGATATTTATTATTTATTATTCTGCTGTTAATAAAGCTAGACCACCACTGCAATCTTCACCACCTCTCAATTTTTACTACCACATTTTCAGTCCACAATCTTGTCGCAATCAACATGAGTGGCAAAATGACAGATGCTGGTGGAAAGGGGAAGAGGCATGGTGGAAAAGGCAAAAAAGGTTTTGTCTGTGGGGAAAGTGGCAAAGCTCCATTATCATCTGCTGAAGATAGACCATCTACCAGCAAAAGTAAGATGTCTACTACTTACCGTGGACAATCCGATGTGCTCCCTTTTTTACGGACACGGAAAACAGGAAGAAAGGTAGATGATGGGCAAAAAAGGAAAATGCTTGAATGGATCTCAAGTGGTCCAACAAGTGCCCTCTCAGCCACTTCAAGTACCGCATCCAAAAAACACCAGTCCTCTGAGTTGTCATCCCAATCACACTTGATTTCTCCCAGCTCTGAAGTCTCCATCAGCCCTGCACAGTATGGTGGAACTGAGATGGCTGAGTCTGCAGAGCTGTTCAGTCACACTATAGCCTGGGAATCAGAGGTCTGCTCCCAAGCTACAGTGAGTACAGAACAGGAAATGGTCTGCAGTGATGCCCAGAACCTTTGTGACTCTGATTCAGGCCGTGAGGACCAAGTTTCTGAGCATAATGTTGACCCTTTGTCACAAACTGTAACACCTGTGGTTATAGACAATGAGGAACATACTGATGAAGATGAGACGCAGATACCCGATTGGGATGACAACTTAAATATTCGGTCAGGGCAAGAAGAGGCTCGGTCTGAGGGGGAGGGGAGTGCAAACACAACAATTGATGATGAAGTTGTAGATCCCACCTACTGTCAACCCCCAGTCAGGCACTCGAGGAGGTCAACAGAGGCGGTGGAGGAGGATGCAACCGACGACGAAGTTACCTTGCGCCTTCCTGGACAGAGTCGGAGCACTGGTAGCACGTCTACAACTGCATCCTCAGCCACCACTCTGCCTATGAGCATTATTCGTGGTGGATCAACAGGTCGCATGGCCTCTAAGCCTTGCCTAGCCTGGTCCTTTTTTGACATAGAAAAAGATCGCCCAAATTATGTGATCTGTAAACTTTGTCATGATTCTCTTAGTAGAGGTCAAAACCTCAGCAGTTTGACAACTTCTTCCATGAATCGTCACATGAATAAATATCATAGGTCACGGTGGGAAGCTCACTGTGCTGCAATGCGGCCTAGCAGAGCGAACCCACCACCGCCTGCCCCTTCAAGTGCATCCACGCGCTCGTCATCTTCTAGGACTGTGGGGACAGCTGTCACACCTCTTTTTCCACGCAAAACTTCCACCACTGTAACCGCAACAGGCAGTTTGCTTGGTAGGTCGTCAGTTGGTTTGGAAGGGGAAACAAGTGAGTGTGTACAGCTCTCTCAGACATCGATAGCACCAACGTTGGATGTAGGCAACATCATGTCTCCGCCTGCACTTTCCTCACAAACCTGCATTTTTCCAGGGACACCCTACTCAACACACCGTCTACACACAGCAGCCAGATCTCTGTCCCTCAGATGTGGTCAAATAAAAGGCCACTTCCTCCGACCCATGACAAAGCTAAGAGGTTGACTCTATCTCTCTGTAAGCTGTTGGCTACCGAAATGCTGCCATTCCGCCTAGTGGACACACAGGATTTTAGAGACCTTATGTCTGTCGCTGTGCCCCAGTACCAGATGCCTAGTCGCCACTACTTCTCTAAGAAAGGTGTGCCCGCGCTACACCAGCATGTCGCACACAACATCACCGCTTCCTTGAGAAACTCTGTGTGTGAACGGGTGCATTTCACCACCGATACTTGGACCAGTAAGCATGGACAGGGACGTTACATGTCGCTGACTGGGCACTGGGTAACTATGGTGATAGATGGTGAAGGGTCTGCTGCACAAGTCTTGCCGTCCCCACGACTTGTGTGTCAATCCTCTGTCTGTCCAAGTTCCGCCACTGCTTCTGCATCCTCCACCTCATCTGGGTCCTCCACCTCCGCCCCAAGCCTGCCTGGTCAGGCCACCAGCGTTCTCACTGCGCAGAAGGAATCACGCACGCCTTATTACTATGCTGGCAGCAGAGCGCAACGGCATCAGGCGGTCTTTAGCTTGACATGTCTTGGGAATAAGAGTCCCACAGCTGAGGAGTTGTGGTCAGCTCTGCGGTCCGAGTTTAATAAATGGTTGTCTTCACTGGTAACAGCAATTTTATGGAATCTTTTCATAATTTTTTTAGACCCTCTTTTGCAAGGCCACCAGAGACAACAAGTCTGACACATAGTCAACGGCTGGAGAGGATGATACAGGAGTATCTCCAAATGAACATCGATGCCATGACTGTGCAACTGGAGCCTTGCTCCTTTTGGGCTTCAAACCTAGAAAAATGGCCAGAGCTCGCAACTTACGCCTTGGAGATTTTGTCGTGTCCAGCTGCCAGCGTTGTCTCTGAACGTGTCTTCAGTGCAGCTGGGTGTGTGCTGACAGATAAGCGCACGCGTCTGTCCAGTGACAATGTGGACAGACTGACGTTCATCAAAATGAACAAGTCATGGATCCAGAAGGAATTTACAACCCCTGTGTCATCCTGGGGAGAGTAAATGCTTGTGGATTTGGAATGTGCTTGATGCAAATCTAGCTGTGAAGTGTACAACTAGGGCACAAGTGCTGCCACTGATGGGGTGGGTGTCTGTGTGGCCCAATTTTTGGAAAAAAGGGAGACTCCGCTTGGAGTAACCCTTGCTTACATTGTTTTTAAAAGAAGCCAAGATGAACAAGTCATGGGTCAGCAAAGACTTTATCTACCTACCCCGGTGTCATGCTGGGTACGGTTAATTATGGCGTATTTTTGAATGTGCTTGATGCAAATCAAAACATCCTGTTTGCAACTAGGGCCCAAGTGCTGCCACTGATGGGGTGGGTGTCTGTGTGGCCCAATTTTTGGAAAAAAGGGAGACTCCGCTTGGAGTAACCCTTGCTTACATTGTTTTTAAAAGAAGCCAAGATGAACAAGTCATGGGTCAGCAAAGACTTTATCTACCTACCCCGGTGTCATGCTGGGTACGGTTAATTATGGCGTATTTTTGAATGTGCTTGATGCAAATCAAAACATCCTGTTTGTAACTAGGGCCCAAGTGCTGCCACTGATGGGGTGGGTGTCTGTGTGGCCCAATTTTTGGAAAAAAGGGAGACTCCGCTTGGAGTAACCCTTGCTTACATTGTTTTTAAAAGAAGCCAAGATGAACAAGTCATGGGTCAGCAAAGACTTTATCTACCTACCCCCGTGTCATGCTGGGTACGGTTAATTATGGCGTATTTTTGAATGTGCTTGATGCAAATCAGAACATCCTGTTTGCAACTAGGGCCCAAGTGCTGCCACTGATAGGGTGGGTGTCTGTGTGGCCCAATTTTTGGAAAAAAGGGAGACTCCGCTTGGCGTAACCCTTGCTTGCTGTGTTTTTAAAAGAAGCCAAGATGAACAGAGCTGGGGTCAGGAAAGACTTTGCTACCTACCCCGGTGTCATCCTGGGGACGGTTAATTATGGCGTATTTTTGAATGTGCTTGATGCAAATCTAGCTGTGAAGTGTACAACTAGGGCACAAGTGCTGCCACTGAATGGGTGGGTGTGTGTGGGGCCCAATTTTTGGAAAAAAGGGAGACTCCGCTTGGAGTAACCCTTGCTTACATTGTTTTTAAAAGAAGCCAAGATGAACAGAGCTGGGGTCAGGAAAGACTTTGCTACCTACCCCGTGTCATCCTGGGGACGGTTAATTATGGCGTATTTTTGAATGTGCTTGATGCAAATCAAAACATCCTGTTTGCAACTAGGGCCCAAGTGCTGCCACTGATGGGGTGGGTGTCTGTGTGGCCCAATTTTTGGAAAAAAGGGAGACTCCGCTTGGCGTAACCCTTGCTTGCTGTGTTTTTAAAAGAAGCCAAGATGAACAGAGCTGGGGTCAGGAAAGACTTTGGTACCTACCCCGGTGTCATCCTGGGGACGGATAAGAATGGCGTATTTTTGAATGTGCTTGATGCAAATCAAAACATCCTGTTTGCAACTAGGGCCCAAGTGCTGCCACTGATGGGGTGGTTGTCTGTGTGGCCCAATTTTTGGAAAAAAGGGAGACTCCGCTTGGCGTAACCCTTGCTTGCTGTGTTTTTAAAAGAAGCCAAGATGAACAGAGCTGGGGTCAGGAAAGACTTTGCTACCTACCCCGGTGTCATCCTGGGGACGGTTAATTATGGCGTATTTTTGAATGTGCTTGATGCAAATCTAGCTGTGAAGTGTACAACTAGGGCACAAGTGCTGCCACTGAATGGGTGGGTGTGTGTGGGGCCCAATTTTTGGAAAAAAGGGAGACTCCGCTTGGAGTAACCCTTGCTTACATTGTTTTTAAAAGAAGCCAAGATGAACAGAGCTGGGGTCAGGAAAGACTTTGCTACCTACCCCGGTGTCATCCTGGGGACGGTTAATTATGGCGTATTTTTGAATGTGCTTGATGCAAATCAAAACATCCTGTTTGCAACTAGGGCCCAAGTGCTGCCACTGATGGGGTGGGTGTCTGTGTGGCCCAATTTTTGGAAAAAAGGGAGACTCCGCTTGGAGTAACCCTTGCTTACATTGTTTTTAAAAGAAGCCAAGATGAACAAGTCATGGGTCAGCAAAGACTTTATCTACCTACCCCGGTGTCATGCTGGGTACGGTTAATTATGGCGTATTTTTGAATGTGCTTGATGCAAATCAAAACATCCTGTTTGCAACTAGGGCCCAAGTGCTGCCACTGATGGGGTGGGTGTCTGTGTGGCCCAATTTTTGGAAAAAAGGGAGACTCCGCTTGGCGTAACCCTTGCTTGCTGTGTTTTTAAAAGAAGCCAAGATGAACAGAGCTGGGGTCAGGAAAGACTTTGCTACCTACCCCGGTGTCATCCTGGGGACGGTTAATTATGGCGTATTTTTGAATGTGCTTGATGCAAATCAAAACATCCTGTTTGCAACTAGGGCCCAAGTGCTGCCACTGATGGGGTGGGTGTCTGTGTGGCCCAATTTTTGGAAAAAAGGGAGACTCCGCTTGGCGTAACCCTTGCTTGCTGTGTTTTTAAAAGAAGCCAAGATGAACAGAGCTGGGGTCAGGAAAGACTTTGCTACCTACCCCGGTGTCATCCTGGGGACGGTTAATTATGGCGTATTTTTGAATGTGCTTGATGCAAATCAAAACATCCTGTTTGCAACTAGGGCCCAAGTGCTGCCACTGATGGGGTGGGTGTCTGTGTGGCCCAATTTTTGGAAAAAAGGGAGACTCCGCTTGGCGTAACCCTTGCTTGCTGTGTTTTTAAAAGAAGCCAAGATGAACAGAGCTGGGGTCAGGAAAGACTTTGCTACCTACCCCGGTGTCATCCTGGGGACGGATAAGAATGGCGTATTTTTGAATGTGCTTGATGCAAATCAAAACATCCTGTTTGCAACTAGGGCCCAAGTGCTGCCACTGATGGGGTGGGTGTCTGTGTGGCCCAATTTTTGGAAAAAAGGGAGACTCCGCTTGGCGTAACCCTTGCTTGCTGTGTTTTTAAAAGAAGCCAAGATGAACAGAGCTGGGGTCAGGAAAGACTTTGCTACCTACCCCGGTGTCATCCTGGGGACGGTTAATTATGGCGTATTTTTGAATGTGCTTGATGCAAATCTAGCTGTGAAGTGTACAACTAGGGCACAAGTGCTGCCACTGAATGGGTGGGTGTGTGTGGGGCCCAATTTTTGGAAAAAAGGGAGACTCCGCTTGGAGTAACCCTTGCTTACATTGTTTTTAAAAGAAGCCAAGATGACCAAGTCATGGGTCAGCAAAGACTTTATCTACCTACCCCGGTGTCATGCTGGGTACGGTTAATTATGGCGTATTTTTGAATGTGCTTGATGCAAATCTAGCTGTGAAGTGTACAACTGGGGCACAAGTGCTGCCACTGAAGGGGTGGGTGTGTGTGGGGCCCAATTTTTGGAAAAAAGTGAGACTCCGCTTGGAGTCACCTTGCGGTGTTTTACATGACTTTAGAAGGGCGTGCCATGCCTATATCTGTGTGTCCTCCTCTTTTTCCTTGTCCAGCTATTTTGTTTTCGCATGAGTATATGTCCTTGTCACTTTCCCATGTGTTGTGAGTTGTTTTTCACCTTTTGGACACCTTTGAGGGTGTTTTCTAGGTGTTTTTCTTTGTTTGTGATTGCCTGCCATTGTTTCCTATTGGCTCGAGTTCGGTTCGTCGAACGTTCGACGAGCCGAACTCGAACGGGAGCTCCGTTCGGCGAACCGACCTCGAGCCGAACCGGGACCGGTTCGCTCATCTCTACTCATCACACACTGTGTGCCGGCAGGGAACAGAGGACAGATACTGCAGCACCGCACAGTGCAGCAGCGGAACGCAGGAATCTGTCCTCTGTTTCCTGCCGGCACTTTCTCTGTGACACACACGCGCGCGCCCTGATGTCGTCAGTACGGCGCGCGTGTGTGTCATTTGAAAAGTTCCCGCCCCGGCAGGAGAAGAAGATGCAGCAGCCGGAGCCCGTACGGAGAGAGGAAGCAGCTCAGCGGGGAGCCGTACAAGAGAAGAAGGATGTCAGCGGGAGCCCGTACGGAGGTGCCTGAGGAGGGAAAGGTGAGTGGTGACTAGTAACCTGAGGGGACAATGGGGGGGAGTGGAGGGGAGGGGGGGGGTAACTGGTGAGTAATATTTGGGTGTAGTGATGTAGTATATGGCAATGTAGTTTTACAGGTGTAGTATATAGGGGTCTAGTGATGTATATGTGGATGTAGTGATGTATATTACAAGTGTATATAGGGGTGTAGTGATGTATATTACAGGTATATATGGGGGTGCAGGGATGTATATTACAGGTGTATATAGGGGTGTAGTGATGTATATTACAGGTGTATATGGGGGTGCAGTGATGTATATTACAGGTGTATATGGGGGTGTAGTGATGTATATTACAGGTATATATGGGGGTGCAGTGATGTATATTACAAGTGTATATAGGGGTGTAGTGATGTATATTACAGGTATATATGGGGGTGCAGTGATGTATATTACAGGTGTATATAGGGGTGTAGTGATGTATATTACAGGTGTATATGTGGATGTAGTGATGTATATTACAAGTGTATATAGGGGTGTAGTGATGTATATTACAGCTGTATATAGGGGTGTAGTGATGTATATTACTGGTGTATATGGGGGTGCAGTGATGTATGTTACAGGTGTATATGGGGGTGCAGTGATGTATATTACAGGTGTATATGGGGATGTATTGATGTATATTACAGGTATATATGGGGGTGAAGTGATGTATATTACAGGTGTATATAGGGGTGTAGTGATGTATATTACAGGTGTATATGGGGGTGCAGTGATGTATATTACAGGTGTATATGGGGGTGCAGTGATGTATATTACAGGTGTATATGGGGGTGCAGTGATGTATATTACAGGTGTATATGGGGGTGCAGTGATGTATATTACAGGTGTATATAGGGGTGTAGTGATGTATATTACAGGTGTATATGGGGGTGCAGTGATGTATATTACAGGTGTATATAGGGGTGCAGTGATGTATAGTACAGGTGTATATAGGGGTGTAGTGATGTATATTACAGGTATATATGGGGGTGCAGTGATGTATATTACAGGTGTATATGGGGGTGTAGTGATGTATATTACAGGTATATATGGGGGTGAAGTGATGTATATTACAGGTGTATATAGGGGTGTAGTGATGTATATTACAGGTGTATATGGGGGTGTAGTGATGTAGTATATGGGGATTGTTTGTGTATATATGTATATAGCGTGTGCGTGTGTGTATGTATGTGTGCGTGCGTGCAGAGAGAAAAGCCGTAACTGCGAGGGGTACTGGAGTTACATCGGGTACCATGTGCTCTCTCCCCGCCCCCTGCAGCGCCATACCGCCATTACAGGGCCTGATTGCGTTTCTCCGGTACCTGTTTGCATACATGTGACAGGTACCGGAGAAAACACGAGTCTGTGAAATAAAAAGATTTTCCATATTTACCTGCTTTCTTCAGCTCTGCTGCCTCCCACTCCTGACCACTGCTCATTCATTGATTATTCACCGCACTCAGGACCTGGAAGCCGGAGCATCACGATGACAGCACCGGGCACAGCACCGTTGAGGACATCACCGCAGGGACAGGTGAGTATTCTGCAAGCACAGTGACCTCCAGGAGGTCATCAGAGTTTCCAATGAACTTTGATGACCATCCTGCGACACCCACGCTACAGCTTCATGGGTTCATCAGAGTTCATTAGGAACTGTAACGAGTCCCCGAGATGCTCCGGCTTCCAGGTTCTCAACACACACACACACCTGTATACTTACCCAGCGATGCGGTCCCCAGCGCTGTCCCTGCTTCCAGCTGCTCACTGCAGTGAATATTCAGTGACTATAATTACCAGCGATAAGGAGCGGGAGGCAGCAGAGCCAGAGACAGCAGCGCTGGAGAGAGGTAAATATAGAAAATCTTTTTATTAAACAGACCCGTGTTTTCTCTGGTATTTGTCACACTGATGTCACACAGATCACATCAGTGTGCGATCCGTGTGACACCCGTGCTGCCAGAGAAAAAAGGACATGTGTGCGTGCAGGGCCACGAGGGGTCACACAGTCCGTAACTTACTGTTTGTATATGAAGGGATAGTATATATGCTATATACAGTATTGGGTAAAACTGAGTTAATTATATTAGTCCGGCCCTCTAAAACCATCCCAATTTCTCATGCGGCCCCATGGGAAAATTAATTGCCCACCCCTGGTCTACATTATGCTCAGAAACTTGGTCATCAGGGCCTGAATCTGACTCAGAAAGCTTCTGGGCATCACTGCAGACCATTTCCTGTTCTGTACTCACTGTAGCTTGGAAGCAGACCTCTGATTCCCAGCCTATAGTGTGACTGAACAGCTCTGCAGACTCAGCCATCTCTCTTACCTCATACTCTGCAGTGCGGGTGGAGACTTGAGAGCTGGGAGAAAGCAAGTGCGATTGGGGTGACAACTCAGAGGAATGTTGTTTTTTGGATGTTGAAGTTGAGGTGGAGGAGAGGCCACTTGTTGGAGCACTTGAGATCCATTCAACCATGTTTTTTTTGTGCATCATCTACCTTTGTTACAGTTGTTCGGTTCTGTAAAAAAGGTAGCACATCCGATTGTCCACGGAAAGTAGTAGACATCTTACTTTTGCTGGAAGATGGCCTTTCTTCAGCAGATGTTAATGTAGCTTTCCCACCTATCCCACGGACACAAACGTTTTTTCTTTTTCCTTTTCCAACACGCCTGTTCCCCTTTTCACCAGCATCTGTCCTTTTGCCACTCATTTTGTTAGCAACAAGATTGGACACTTAAAATGTGGTAGCAAAAATAGAGAGGTGGTGTAGATTGCAGAGGTGGTCTAGCTTTATTGACAGCTGAAGAATCAACACTGACTATCCCAGTCAATTTTAGTATGCCTCTAACAGTGGCAGCACAGTTTGCAATTAGAATTGCGTAGCAAAAATGGACAGGTGTGTAGCATGCACAGGTGCTGTACTGTGATTGGCAGCAAAGGAACACTAAGGTAGTATCCCAGACAATTTTAGTATGCCCCTAACAGTAGCAGCACAGTTTGCAATTAGAATTGCGTAGCAAAAACTGGGCAGGTGGGTAGAATGCACGGGTGCTGTGGGTCACTGGACAGCAAAGGAGCACTAACTTAGTATTCCAGACACTTTTAGGATGCCACAAAAAGTGTCAGCTCTTTGGGGAAATAAAATAGCGTGGCAGAAATGGGCAGGTGGGTAGAATGCACGGGTGCTGTGGGTGAGTGGACAGCAAAGGAACACTAACTTAGTATTCCAGACACTTTTAGGATGCCACGAAAAGTGTCAGCTCTTTGGGGAAATAAAATAGCGTGGCAAAAATGGGCAGGTGGGTAGAATGCACGGGTGCTGTGGGTCAGTGGACAGCAAAGGAAGCCTCACTTTCTATCCCTGCTAATGAAAAAATGCAGCAAGGAAGTGCCTTAGCTGAGGTAGCCAGACGCTGTTATCGTAAGCCATGCACAGCGTTAGCATGGACCTGCCTAGCAGCTAGGGCTATGAATGCCTCTAAATCAGCCCTGAAAAGGACGAAAATAACCAGCAGTCCCTAATCCCTAAAGCGCTATGCAGATTGCACTGTATCTCTATAGTGCACACAGCAGCAGCAACGGGAGCGGTGACTGTCACCCACACGCAGCAGAGAGATAATGGCGGCGACAGGGAAAATGGCCGTTTCTTATAAGGCAAGGACATGTGACATGCACAGCCTATGACACATGCCCTTGCTTGTCTGGCAAAAATCCACTTAGCTATGTGTGTGTCTGTGATTGGCTGACAGCGTGGCCCGCCCCACTGTATCAGCATTCTCTCAACACTCAGCAGCAGCACTGATCTAAACCCTGTCCCCCCTGCACACTATATGCTGAATTTTGATAATAGCGTGATTCACAGTGACTCACACTATTAGAGTGAAAAGCCAGCTAGTAACTAGCTAGGCTTTTTGTTGATCGACCTGTTCTCGAATGTTACTCAAACTGTCGAACTTTTAGCAAAAGGCTCGAGTTCATCGAACGACTCGAACACCCCCCAAAATCACTCGAACATGAAATTGTCGAACCTCGAACATCGCTCATCTCTAGACACGACCACATCATATGTAATAGATCTGCGGAACATGTTTTGCATCGCGGGCAGAAGGGGTCAGTTTTAACTCCAATATCAAGCAGGAATCTAGGAGTGCGATATACTTGGTGGATAACGTACAGATGTGACAGTCTGTAGGCCTCCCCCAATGATAGACTAGCAATTCTTTCTAAAATTTCTACCCATTGGTTGTCCTCAATAGGTCCTATAGCTCGTTCCCCATTTTTCTTTTGCGTTTACTGGACAATTCCGGTGCACCAGATATAATAGATCCCAATATAAATGAGAGATCACTCCCGCTGAACCTCTAGAAGTTGTTATGCGTTACATGACTTTGTTCTGCTCCAATGCTCTACCCGTAATAAAGATTTCTGCCTGATAGGCATGTCTCAGTTGCAAGTACTTATAAAACTCCGAATTCTGGATCCCAAACTCCGCTTGCAACTGAGGGAAGCCTCTGAGTTGGCCCCCCTCCACAATATGTGTAAATCTATTTATCCCTCTCAAAGCCCAGCTCCCGAACCCCTCTAAACGATGCAAGTTAGGTAACCATGGAGTTCTCCATATAGAGGTATATTGTGAAATTCCCTGAATGTCTTGTAGTTTTTTAGTTATAGCCCAAGTTTTTGGATTAGTAGTAGGATTGGGCAACTATTAGCAGCAGCTCCGAAGCCTCCTGCCTCTAGAACCTCGTATAGACTAGTGGAGTGAAAATATTGTTGTAGAATCATATACTGTGCCCCCCCCCCCCCCTCCAGGGTCCTCCCATCCCTGAATGTGCTGAAGCTGAGCCGCCAGGTAGTAAACCCATGGATTGGGTACTGCCAGACCTCCACTACTTTTATCCCTCTGCAGGGTCTCAAGCCTAATGCGCGGCATCTGTCTGCCCCAGAATAATGCGTTTACTTTATGGAAAAATCTTTGTGGAATCATTGTGGAGAGTTGTGTAGCTTGTATAGTAGTTGGTGCATCCAGATCATTTTGATAAGGTTAGTGCGGCCAACTGCTGAGAAGGGCAGGTGAGACCAGACTTTCCTTCTTATCCTTAAATTTCGACAGAATAGGGGTTAGGTTGGGACTCTCATAATCCTCAACACGAGTGGTGACCATTATCCCCAAATATTTAAACTGGGCAACAACCTGTAGGCCCGAGTCTACGTAATTAGGTGAGTTTGTGGTTCTATCCACCGGAAGTAATACAGACTTTTCCCACTTGATTAATAGACCTGAGTACTTCCCAAATTCTTGTATAACCCCCATTGCCCTTGGCAGTGATGATGTTGCATTGGCCAGAAAAAGGAGTGTGTCATCTGCGTACAACGCTATTTTTTCCTCCTGACCACCCCTCCTGAATCCTGTTATGTCTGAATTGGATCTAACCATTGCCGCCATAGCTCAACGGCTAGAGCAAATCCCTGGTGGGTGCCCCTACCTAGGTGGAAAGGAGAAGTAAGGCATCCATTAACTTTGATCCTAGCAGTAGGGTTATTAAATAGAAGTCTTACCCAGGAAATAAAATCCCTCCCCAGTCCAAATCTGTCAAGTACTGACCAGAGAAACTCCCACTCAATAGAGTCGAAAGACTTAACGGCGTCTAGGGAGCAAATTACTCTATCCCCTGAGTTATCAACTGCCAATTGTAGGTTGAAGTGTAACCATCATATATTCACTGCCGTTGATCTGAAAGGCATGAACCCCGACTGGTCCGAATGGATTAGTGAAAGTATAACCTTATTAAGTCTGGAAGCTAGTACTTTAGCTATTATTTTGATATCTGTAGGTAACAGAGAGATAGGTCTATAAGAATCAGGGATGAGGGGGTCCTTGCCAGGTTTAGGTATGACAACTATCCCTGCTTCTCGCATCGATTGGGGCAAGGAGCCATTTTTGGCTGCTTGCCAGAAGGTCGACAGCAGCTGGGGGAGCAGGATGTCGCCAAACTTTTTGTAAATCTCTGTGGGGATCCCATCTAAACCCGGTGACTTATTATTGGGCATGGAGGATACTGCTAAATGCAACTCTTCCAGTGTGAGTGGACTGTTTAGGTATACCCGGTCCTCATCTGAAAGTGAGGGCAAGGGGATGTCTTTCAGGTAAGAAGCTATCTGTTCCCTATCATATTGCAGTTTAGTACTGTAAAGCTGTTCGTAGAATTCAGAGAAGGTAGCTAAAATTTGGTCAGGTGGATTGACTATGGTCCCGGATTTGTCCCTTAGCGCTCCCACAAACGTGTTCCCCCTTTGTGCTTTAGCAATCACCGCTAATAAATGACCCGCTTTTTTGCCCTCTTCAAAGAATCTTTGTTGTGAAAAAAGTCTTTTGTTATTGGCCCGTTCCTTAATGTGAGAATCATATGCTTCTTGTGCCTCCCTCCATTCCAGTAAGTCCCGTATATCCCCTGACAGAATGTACTTCTGTTCTGTCATCTGGACCCGTTCTTTAAGAAAAATTTCAAATTGTGCCGACTTAATTTTAGATCTACTGACCCCCTGTATCCGTGACCCCCTCAGACAGGGCCTTCATGGCATCCCAAACAGTGTTAAGCGACATCTCCCCAGTACAGTTGTCCTGAAAATAGTATTCAAGGGCTAGTTCAACCGGGCCCACATCTAAATCTGTAGCAAAAAGGATTAAAGGACCAGAGGCTATGGGTACGATCAAGTCCGGGTAAAATATTAAGTCGTGACAACAGTGGGGAATGGTCTGATAACCTCTAGGAAGGTATTCCGTATTTTCTACCATTGGTAGTATACCCTCCGAGCCCAATATCAGGTCTATTCTGGACAGAGTGTTGTGTGTTTTGGAATAGCATGAGAATCGCTTGATTCCAGGGTTTCTGATTCGCCACAGATCTGAAAGTGCCAGTTCAGTCAACGTGTCCCCAAATTTGGAGTTAGGATAGTGTTCTAAGTGAGTACCCGCATTCTGTTTGTCCCAATATGGGTGAAGGATGTTGTTGAAATCCCCCGTGCACACCACCTGTACATTGGCGGTCTTGCTAATCATTTCCGCAATTTTGTTCATAACAGTATTATTATATAGAGGCAGTATATAAACTGTTATCAGAAGGAACTCCTTGTTAAATATTTTACCGTGCACGCAAATTAATCTACCTTCCTGGTCTACTGTGGATTAAATGATCTCAAATGGGATTGCTCTGTGGACTAAGATACTGACACCTCTGGAATGAGCTGTGTAGGTTGAGTGGAAACAATGGCCCACCCATGAGCGATTCATGTATGCTATTTTGTCGCCCTCCAAATGTGCAGATGATTGCTGGAAAGTGGATTTGACCTGTTCCATTACTGCTATCCTTTTTGTGGGCCCCCCCAAGCAACGGACATTCCAAGAAAGAATGTTAATCCTACCCGCCGTCCTGGTGGTATGCGTATGTAGTGCAGGCAGTCACACCCGGCAAAGAGTTCCAACCCTCCTCCACCTTCCTGAACCACATGAGAACCATTAGCAGACATAAATATAAAAGCATCATTAAAGCTGCAGAAACATTCCCCCCCTCCATCCTCCCCCTCCGCATCTAACAGTTGTCCCACAACATAAATTTTGAAACTGAGGCACCAGTCCATCCTGAAGCTGAAACAAGAGAGACAAAATTCCCGCTTCCCAAAATGGTTTAACCCCTTCAGCCCCAAGCCTATTTTGACCCTAAAGACCAGGCCATTGTTTGCAATTCTGACCAGTGTCACTTTATGAGGTTATAACTCAGCGGATAGCTTCAGCGGATCCCGGTGATTCTGAGATTGTTTTTTCGTGACATATTGGGCTTCATGTTAGTGGTAAATTTAGGCCGATATTTTTTGCGTTTCTTTGTGAAAAAAACGGAAATTTCGCGAAAATTTTGAAATTTTCAAACTTTGAATTTTTATGCTCTAAAACCAACGAGACATATGACACATATGACACAAAATAATTAATAAATAACATTTCCCACATGTCTACTTTACATCAGAACAATTTTGGGAAAAAAAAAATTTAAGAAAGTTATAGGGGTTCAAAGTTTATGAGCAATTTCTCATTTTTACAACAAAATTTACAAAGCCACTTTTTTTAGGGACCACATCACATTTGAAGCGATTTTGAAAGGTCTACATGACACAAAACACCCAAAAGTGACACCATTCCAAAAACGGCACCCCTCAGGCTACTCAAAACCACATTCAAGAAGGTTATTAACCCTTCAGGTGCTTCACAGTAACTAAAGCAATGTGGAAGGAAAAAAATGAACATTTTACTTTTTGCAACAAAAATGTTAATTTAGCCTGAAATATTGCATATTCACAAGGGTAGCAGGATTAAATGAGCCCCCAATATTTGTTGGGCAATTTTTACTGAGCACACGGCAGGACTCGGAAGGGAACGAGCGCCATTTGACTTTTTTGAACAGAAAATTAGCTGGAATCGTTAGCCGCACCATGTTGCGTTTGGAGAGCCCCTGAGGTGCCAAAACATGTGACCCCATTTTGGAAACTAGACCCCTCATGGAATTTATCTAGATGTTTATTGAGCACTTTGAGCCTCTGGGGGCTTCACAAAAGTTAATAGAGTTGAGCCGTGAAAATAAAAAAAACAAATTTTACCACAAAATTGTTACTTCAACTAGGTAGCTTTTTTTTCACAAGGGTATCAGGAAAAATTGCACCCTAAAATGTATTGTGCAATTTCTCCTGAGTACACAGACACCTCATATGTGGTGGAAATAAAATGTTTGGGCGCACAGCAGGGCTCGGAAGGCAAGGAGCGTCATTTGACATTTCAAACGCAAAATTGTCTGGGATAATTAGCGTATTCCATGTTGCGTTTGGAGACCCCCTGAGGTGCCGAAACAGTGGAGCTCCCCCACATGTGACCCCATTTTGGAAACTAGACCCCCATGGCATAGAAAAAAAACCAGCGGCAGATGGGGGGGGGCAGCGGCATATAAAGGGAGCATCTGTGATTGTGTGACTGCGTCTGGGATAGGGTGGGGGCGGATGGGAGAGGGCGCAGTGGATGCAGGAGCGGCAGAGGATTGGGGGGATGGGGGGGATGGGTGGGAAGGGGAGTGGGAGGTGAGATTGGGGATAGTTACCCTCCAGGATGGATCTAGGCAGCTGGATCACAGGAGATGAAGGAGGCAGCAGATCGGGGAGGGTGAGAGGTGGGGGAGGGAGCGCAGCGCAGATCACGGAGGAGACAGGTGAGCAGAGCACAGATCACGGGGGTGAGAGGTGAGGGAGCACACATCACGGCGGTGACAGGTGAGGGAGCGCACATTACGGCGGTGACAGGTGAGGGAGCGCACATCACGGGGGGTGACAGGGGAGGGAGCGCACATCACGGGGGTTACAGGGGAGGGAGCACACATCACGGGGGTGACAGGGGAGGGAGCGCACATCACGGGGGTGACATGGGAAGGAGCGCACATCCCGGGGGTGAAAGGGGAGGGAGCGCACATCACGGGGGTGACAGGGGAGGAGCGCACATCACGGGGGTGACAGGGGAGGGGGCAAGTAGCCGATCACGGGGGTGAGAGGTGGGGGGGAGCGGGCAGCACATAACGGAGGAGAGGGGGGCGCGCAGCATATAATGGAGGGGAGGGGATGGGCAGCACATAACGGAGAGGGGGCGCGCAGCACATAACGGAGGAGAGGGGGCGGTGCTGGGCAGCACATAACGGAGGAGAGGGGGCGGTGCCGGGCAGCACATAACGGAGGAGAGGGGGCGGGGCCGGACAGCACATAACGGAGGAGAGGGGGCGGGGCCGGGCAGCACATAACGGAGAGGGGGCGGGGCCGGGCAGCACATAACGGAGGAGGAAGCGGGCAGCCGATCTCGAGTGGAGGGGGCTGGCAGCACATCACGGAGGTGAGGGGACGAGCAGCCGATCACGAGGGAAAGGGGCCGGGCAGTAGATCGGGGGGGACCGGTGGCACTGTGGCAGATGGAGGGCGGCGGCGGGTGGCGGATCGGGAGGTGTGGGGGTGAGGGTGCGGGCAGCAGATCGGGTGGCAGATCGCGGAGGGCAGCGGCGGATCGGGAGGTGTGGGGGTGCGGGCAGCAGATCGGGTGGCAGATCGCGGAGGGCAGCGGCGGATCGGGAGGTGTGGGGGTGGGGGTGGGGGTGCGGGCAGCAGATCGGGTGGCAGATCGCGGAGGGCAGCGGAGGATCGGGAGGGGTGGGGGTGCGGGCAGCAGATCGGGTGGCAGATCGCGGAGGGCAGCGGCGGATTGGGAGGTGTGGGGTGGGAGTGCGGGCAGCAGATCGGGTGGCAGATCACGGAGGGCAGCGGCGGCGGATCGGGAGGCCGGTTTCATACAGTGCAATGGTAGCGGGTCAACTTCCGGGTCCCATGCTCCGGTCACATAACAGCATGGGACCGGAGCTTGTCGCCGTGCCATTGCACTGTGTACACTCACTGTGCTGGCGTGCTGCAGGGAACAGGAAGTGAAGCTGATGGGGCGGTCACCGGCAACAGGTCCACTGTGATTGGAGACAGCGGTCACAAGGCCGATCTCTCCAATCAGAGCTACTGGAGCTGGGGGAGGGTGATCCAGTGAGGTCACCCAGCTCCAGCCAATGGCCAGTGCTATAGCTGCACTGGCCCGGGCTGGATTTCAATGTTTCACTCACTTTAAGTGGCTTGAACATTACAGTGGCTGTGATTGGTTGAGCGGCAGTCGTCAGCCAATCACAGCCTCCGTAGGTCCGGGGAGGAGGCACCACCCCTCCTGAGGTCAGGTACAGGTCCCCTCCTCCCCGAATCTGCGGTTTATGCTAACTTTTCGCAGTCACCGGAGGCTCCGGTGCTGCGATTACGCCATGACGGAAAGATCCGTCCTTGGTCGTTAAGGCCATGGGCACCATGACGGATCTTTCCGTCCATGGTCGTGAAGGGGTTAAGGCAAGAAAAAAAATCCTGAGAACAATGAAAAATGCAGGGAAGTGGGAAAAACAAAAACCGTCTCTGGAAGTGAAAAAGGGAAAGAAAAAGGAAACCCAAACTCCTCTTCCAGGGAGTTCTGCTGGAACCAATCAATGGGTATCATAATAATTTTATTCACTGGGCCAATCCTATGTAATCGCAGCAGGTAGTAGAGTATTCATCACCCATAAGGACCTTAAAGGGTTACATATCAACGTTGTGGACTTTGCCTGAGGCCTCTGCCACACTTACGTGACAAAACGTAACATTTTTGTCACATACGTGTTAAAGGGGTGGTTTGTTCCCCGTGTTCCGTTTTTGTGGCACGTACGTGTTCTCCGTGTGTTATACGTAATAACACACGGAGAACGGAAAGTCCCGCCTTACCTGCATCATGTCTGTGGTGCTTAATGACAGCATCCGGCCAAAGCCACGCCTCGCTGACGCTGCGTCCGGCCCCCAGTGAAGGAGAAGCGTTGTTCAAATTCACTGCGGGACGGATGCAGGGGACAGCCGCGGCAGAGACTGCAGGTATGGTGGAGGTGAGTATGTGTTTTTTTTTTACACTGTCACATGTCTTTCTCCGGCGCGTGTCACATGGGCCCGCATCCACACTACATCCGTGTGGTACGGGTGCGGGCTGTGTGACACCCGTGCTGCCGGAGCAACACTGACATGTCAGCGGTTTTAAAAAACGGACACACGTAAGTACGGAACAGACACACGTTCCATTCCTGAATACTTACGTGTGTCCAAAACAATAACAATACATAGGACCACATGGGCCCGTGTCTCCGGTACGTGAAAAAAAAGGCACACACGTACCAGAGGCACGTGAGTGTGGCAGAGGCCTGAGCCGTTGCTCATTCATGTCGAGCCATCTAAGAGCGTCTTTAGGATTTTCAAAAAAGAATGTCTCTTGAAGTGCAGCTACCCTGAGCTTCGCTGGATACAGCATGGAGTATGAGACTTGTGCATTTCTCAGACGTCATTTGACATCTGTGAATTGAGCTCTTCTTTTTGAAATTTCAACTGAATAATCAGGAAAGAAGGATATTTTGTGGCCGTCCACCGATAAGGACCCTTTGTTTCTAGCCGCTCTTAGGATCGCATCCCGGTCTCTATAATGTAGTAGTTTCACCAGGACAGGTCTTGGAGGAGCTCCCGGAGGCAGGGGTCTGGTGGACACTTTGTGAGCTCTCTCTACAGCATACAGGGGGGATAGGACCTCTGTGCCAAATACTTTTTGTAGCCATCTCTCAAAGAATTCTGACGGATTTGTGCCTTACGTTTTTTCTGGAACCCCTATCAGCCGCACATTGTTTCTCCTCAATCTATTTTCTAAAGCATCTGTCTTGTTAAGTAGAAATGCCAGTTGCTGATCATGCTTGCGGGAGTAACAGATAACCTGGGGCATTTTGTCCTCTAAGTCACTGATTCTCCCCTCTGACGCCAACATGCGGTCATTCACTTTTTGGAGGCTCTGTTTCACACCTGACAACTCCTCCATGATTTGGCCCATCTGGAAGCTGAGGGATGTCATCATGGAGCCATTTTGAGCTATAGCTGCAAGCACGTCTTTCAGAGTGGGCTCAGTACCCTGCAAAGTTGTGGCAGGCTTGGGGGGACATTTTTTAAGCATGGATGCAGGGGGCTCCAGCTTGTTTTGCAAACCTTTCTGTAATAATAATGAGTCTGCACTAGTTTCCTTGTACTCCTTCCTCCTCCACTGTATTGTGAGGGCTGTGCTGCCTGGAGCTCCCCAGTTCAACTCCTTCATCCCTGTGTACCGAGGGAGCCCTGCATTCTGTGCCCCTGGCGTACTCAGACAGTTTTTTAGCAGCGTGCATGGCTGCAGTTCTCCCTGCTTTGGAGGCTGGTGTCTGTGTCCCACCACCATTTTGTGCAGTACCTTCCATTCCTGCCACCGCCTCCTTCTGCCTCCTGCTCATCCCCCCGGCCATGTAACCATCGTCCAAGCTGTGCAGTAAGTACAGGGTGGTCTCTAGTTGCTGCACGGATGATTTTTGTCCTCTCCACGGCCCAGTGGAAGTCAGGATAATCGGCAGTTCCAGGAGCTCTCCCTTTTAGCTTCCTCTCACATCTCCGGCCAGGCCACATCCCCTCTTATTATTATTATTATTATTATTATTATTATTATAAGACTCGGGGTTACAGCAGGTTGTAGGCCTGGCAGAAGAGGTGGGTCTTCATGTTCTTTTTGAAGCTTGTTAAGGTAGGCAAAAGTCTGATATGTTGTGGCAGAGCA
Source organism: Anomaloglossus baeobatrachus (assembly GCF_048569485.1). Classification (NCBI taxonomy): domain Eukaryota; kingdom Metazoa; phylum Chordata; class Amphibia; order Anura; family Aromobatidae; genus Anomaloglossus; species Anomaloglossus baeobatrachus. The sequence goes on from NW_027443086.1 coordinate 24,097, forward strand.
TTCCAGAGTATGGGAGAAGCACGGGAGAAATCTTGGATGCGAAGGTGGGAAGAGGAGATGAGAGAGGAGTAGAGAAGGAGATCTTGTGAGGATCAAAGGTTACATTCAGGTTAGTATCGGGAGACTAGGTCACAGATGTAGGGAGGAGACAGGTTGTGATGGCTTTGTTGGCTTTTGAACTGGAATCGCTCGGCAATGGGCAGTCAGTGAAGGGATTGGCAGAGGGGAGAGGTCAGGGAGTAGCGGGATGACAGGTGAATTAGTCGGGCAGCATAGTTTTGAATAGATTGTAGGACTGTAAGACTGTTAGAAGGGAGACCACAGAGCAGGAGGTTGCAATAATCCAGGCGGGAGATAATAAGGGCATGTACTAGGGTTTTTGCAGCTTCTTCGGAAAGGAGAGTGATAAGGCCATAATTTAGGTTGATGCAATCTAATCATGCATCCCTCTTAAACTGTCTGCAGTCCAAATTATGAGTCACTCGTGGTAGCATGCATAACCACTATCTTTCACACACACCAGAGACATACTCAGATATGAATAGAAAGTAAGACTCCTTTATTCCGGAAGTTTGTACAGGTATATATAACCGGCTTATTGGCTAGGTGCCAAGAATACGTAACACGTCTCCTATTGGATAAAGTAGAACAGCTTATTCTGTGATATACAATTTACTGTAATGTGCTTGGTTCCTCATTTATATTAAGCAATGTCAGCATGATTCACTTGTCACAAGAATAGCCCAGACTGTCTGTCTGAGTCTTAAGCCAAGAGATATGTGGGGTACAGTTCAAACACCATCTTAAATCCTGTTCTTTATGGATATCTCCATGTAACAATGATATACTCATAATAATTCATAATCTTGTCCATAACAGTCCCCCCTTTGGAGATAGCCAAAAAGTCTTTCCTTACTTTTCCCGAGTCTATTGATCTGTCCTAATGCCGATGGTTACCTCACTCACATACGAGATACCCCATCCCTTGTGGATGAATCTCCCCACCCGACAGACTATGCATAGAAAGCCAGATCCTGACCGTATTCTCTAGACTGTCCTCATGGCTATATTCCGCTGGCACACGTTATTGAGAAAAGGGGGAACGTGGCAGTAGTCCTCTAATGGGCTAATATTTATCAGGGTTGATTTCACTCAAAGTCTCATGCTCCTCAGTCCTCAGGCGGTAATGGTGGGACATCAAAGATAAGATGTACAGTCGTCTTCCGGTCCACATGCTTAGATATCGTCGTCCTGGCACAAAGTATCGGGTAGAAGAGGGAAGACAGCCATCTCCTGGTCTCAGGTAGGTCCGACATCTCTTTGTAGTGGAATGCATGAATCTTCGTCCGAAAGAAAAAGAGTGAGAGGAGAGAGAGAAAGAGAGAGAAAGATTGAGAAGAGAGGAAGAGAGAGAAAGATTGAGAAAAGAGAGAGGAAAAGAGAAGAGAGAAAAAGAAAAGAGAGAAAAATCTAGATCTGGTTGGATCTGGAGGAGAAAACTCAAAAACGTATATTAGGCAAATGTTTAAACAAACAACAAGCTTAGTTGAAGTATCTGAGGCTACTTCTAAACAGGATTTCATAGGATCTCAACCTAGTGGTCCCTGCTGGGGTGTGTCTGACACTGAACAATTCAAGGGGAAGACTCTCATGCCCTTGCCTTCTACACTGCCCCATCTTCCCAACCTTCCCTCTATTCTGTGGCTGGTATGGGGTGTGTAGAGTCAGTTCTGTGGCTAAGGCCTGCCATATCTCTTTGGCTGGCAGTGAAAGCAGGTCACTAGCCACTTTCTATGGTCTCCGGGAGTCCACAGCTGCACCCTATCTCAGTCCTCTTCTTCTTCTGAGACTTGCTCTTGTAGGGTCAGGACAATGTTTTCTCAAGACTTTCCATCTTTCCTTTCTTCTTCACATCGGGGTTATTCATAAAAGCACAGATTGACTGACTGTTTCTTTGGTGAGTGGTCTTGGGGCTTCTTTGGATGTTCTGTCAGTGAGGGCACTTCATACTGCTTCCCTTGACTCCTCCAATATAGGCCTCAACCCTGCTCACCGCGACTCTGTCTGGCAATAGCAAAGCTTCCATCCGTTCCTCTATAGCCTCATGGCGGCGTACAGTTCCATTGGCAGTGATCAAGTCTCTTGTCTTCCATACAGAGTAGATGCTGGCTGCCATCTTGCAGGCTTCAGCGAGAGTATATACATCTGCTTCTTCACAGACAGGCATGCGGGTAGCGACTGCTCTATCAGCACAGCGTCTTCTGCTACCAGCACCATACCCATGTGGAACCGTCTTCTTGATGCACATCTTGATCCATCCGCAAAGGGGTTAAGTCAGGGTCCAAAGGTGTATCCGTCACTGTATCGAATCCAGAGTTTCAGCTATGCCAGAGTCGACTACCTCTTCCACCAAGGTGTCAGAGGTGGGACACTCCCCCCTTGGAAGAGGGAGAAGTTCAGCAGGATTAAGGACCGCACACCGGGAGATGGTGACTTTTTCAGGGAGCAGTGATGTCATACGGGCACTGATCTTCAACTGGTGCTTTAGGTAGGTGTTCAATCTGGCTGAGTAGTGTTCAAAGGACTGCTATCTTCTTCCATGGCAAACAGGTAGAATGACTTCTGGGCTGGAGATGACGTGATGATACTCTTCAGGTGACTTTGACTGTAGCTCAGGTGACTGTGACTGCTGCACATCTGTATGTGGGGTGATCTTGTAAGCTGCTAGATTCATCTCCATACGTCTTGCCATTTGAAGGAGGGTGTCTTGGTCTTTACCAGCTGTAGTTGTTTGCATATGGGCTCTCGGAGACCTGATACAAAGGACTATACCCAGGTTTGTAAGAAAGAGCAATGGGTGTAACTTTGGGGTCAGGAGAACACTGAAATTCTAAAAACTAAGACTCCCTAAAACCCCGGGGAAAGAGAAAAGAGCACAAGAGGGTTTGGAAACTACCATCAGCACCCCCTGACTACATATACACAACTAGGAAAAAGCAGTGGAGCGTATCTACTCTACCTCTCCTGTGCTGACCCTGTAACTGGGGGCCCTGCACTCTCCCTCATCCCGACGGTAGACCTGATGGTGGTCAGAGTCGGGCCTCCAGCGTATCCCTCTCTCCTGTCAGACCCTGCAAACTAAGACACAAAGGATTACTGGGTGCTGCCAACGAAAACCCTAATATATGCCAACTCCTGATGATCAATGTCCCCTTGGGACCACATGAACCTCCACCCTCTCTATCAGGGAACTCTTGTGCAAGATACCAGGCAGGATAACATACAAGTGAAAATATCTCAAACTAGGCTAAGCAGCAACTGCCATAGGCAGAAAAATATTCACTGTCCACCAGGACTAATAGTGAGCATTCTATATGGTCTAGACTGTATACTAGATACAGCAAAAACAAACATGCAAAAGTGAAGGGAAAAGTTTCCACAGGACTATCAGCAATAACCTCTGCTAAGGTTCATGAGTGGGAACACAATGGGGAACAACTGCATATATGACCAAAAACGGAGTGTGTGTTTCAGGTCCCTATATCCCCCCTCTGCAGTCCCTGCTATGTCAGCAATAAACAGAGCAGTGGCTGTAGCTGTTGAAACAAAAATGGGGAACTGGGTGTCGGCTGGACTAAAATGGCGTCTAAAGATGAACTATGTAGTGTCTGAGTTAAAACGTCCACTAAAGATAATTACCGATAAGAAACAGCCGCTAAAAGAGGAAGTAGGTGTTGGCCAAAAATGGCGTCTGAAGAGTCCTGGGAGGGAGTGACATGTATTGTGACATCTACATTCAGGAGGTATTCAATCTGTCACTGGGAATATGGATTATATAGGGACCCCTGGGCTGACCCTGTAACTAGGGACCCTGTACTCGCCCTCATCTCGACGGTAGACCTGATGGTGGTCAGGGCCGAGCCTCCAGCGTATCCCTATCTCCTGTCAGACCCTGATAACTATCCCCATACCATACTATACCAAACACAGAGTGACAGAAAGAAATCTACATTCAGAACAGAAATAATGGGGTGGGCTTACGTGGACACAGTGCTCCACAGACAGCACACAAGATCACCCTATATATCAGCTTATGTTTCTTATTTTCACAGACAGGTAAAATACACATAGTGTAGTTACTAGATTCAGAATTACTCATCAATTCTCATCTAATCTCCCCCCTTGGGAGAATTCTCCATTTCAACATACGTGTGTCATTTACAATTAAACTTCACAGAACTTCATTCACAGGACTGAAATAGAAACTAACACTTCTCTTAGTTCCTTTTTTTTTTTCCTTTAAATTTCAACCCTACGGTGTTATACACCAAAAACTGCGTACATTATACATAAACATCTTCCAGTGTCACTTGGGTGATAAGGTACACACACCCTCACTGTAAACCCGCAAACCTGGCTCCATTACTGGCCAGAAAGAATCCCCAGCTTTAATCTGGGTGAGCCTATACAAATCAGTTTTGGTGGTGGGGTGAATCATTGTTAAATCATTGTCATCTCCCTGCCCCCCCTCGGTGTCTTCTGTTGCTCCAGCAACAAATAGGCCAGTGGCCTTGGGACTGAAAATTGGCTGGAAAAGGGAACTAGGTGCGGCCCAACCTGAAATGACGTCTGGGCAGGCTAGGGAGGGCGTTTGGTGGGCAGGGGGACAACTACAGAAGTCCAACCCTCTGGGGACGACTTATGAGGAGGGGGGCGTTGTTTCCTAATGGGCTTGGCCACTTCCTGAGGTGCCATTTTCTGATCTGGTGCAATATAGAAATATCTACTATCTCCACCACATTCCTCTTTCCATGCCAATTTCCTAACATCTTTTGACGTTCTATACCATGCCTCAGCATGCATAAGGAGATCTTTATCTTTCAAGATCCCTCGCTTATTTAACAAGACATCTTTCCATTCTTGCTCCTCTAATCTCCCTTTCTTTGCAGTGATTCCTGCCATCTTCAAGAGCGACTTCATCATTTTTAACATACTTCCTTCCTTCTTGTTCGCTTACTAATTCTTCTGCCGTTAACTTGACAGGTGTGGACTGATTAGACCCCATGCTTCAAGGGTACACGACTTAAAACTAACACGTCAACCTGGATGTCTGATGCTCTACCGACTGAGCTAGCCACTTTCTCTCCTAGACCAGCGACTATACACATCCACAGAATACACAGAATTTCTACCTCAGTCCACAAACCACAACACAAACGGGCTGTCCTACCAGGAAGTGGTGTCACGCGGGTGATAGAAACTAAATTCACCCTCACTATCTCTTACTTCATGTACTAGTAACCTCTGTTCACACTATATACACCTTATTTGAACAAATCCGTCCAGAACATCAATACTCAATGATTAAGCCTAAAATCAAGGGTTTTCCCCAGTATATTCAATTCCTAGGTAAGAATACACTGACATCCACTAAAACAAGACCAATGAGTACAACTTCAACTCACTGCTTAGCAGGAACACCGTACCAGGTAACAGTCAGGGTCAGTCCCCCACTTTTGTAACTTCTACAACACTGCACCTGTACATAGAAAACCCTTCCAAATCTTCTATCCCCGAAGATCAGGTCCGTCCAAGGCCTTATCAAACATCAACTATCGACCGGACTTGTCACACACCAGTGTATACACTATATACATAACAGTATAGTAGTATAGTTTTTTTTTTTTTTTTTGAATCCTAGAGCAGACAAAAAACCTCAAACCACATTACATTTCATGTGATTTACAATTACATTATATAAATTACAGACAGCTTAAGGTGAACCTGACCACCTTGGTGTGGGATCTTTTAGGACGGCTTATCTCATGCGAGATGGCGGTCATTAGGTGTCTAGACTGGGACAGCCCAACCCCCCCTTCGAAATGCAAGTACACGCAGGAGGTTTGCAAGGTGAGATTATACAAATGTTCTCACCTGCAGCTGGAGTTGCGCAATTCTCCACCTCTCGCGTAGTTGCCTTTCGACTGAAGGTGTCAGCACGGCCGTCCGCCATCCAGAGCTCCGTCCTAAGGTTCGTTGGGCGCCAAGGTGGTCAGGTTCACCTTGGGCGCCACGTTGGGCGCCAAATGATAAGGCCATAATTTAGGTTGATGCAATCTAATCATGCATCCCTCTTAAACTGTCTGCAGTCCAAATTATGAGTCACTCGTGGTAGCATGCATAACCACTATCTTTCACACACACCAGAGACATACTCAGATATGAATAGAAAGTAAGACTCCTTTATTCCGGAAGTTTGTACAGGTATATATAACCGGCTTATTGGCTAGGTGCCAAGAATACGTAACACGTCTCCTATTGGATAAAGTAGAACAGCTTATTCTGTGATATACAATTTACTGTAATGTGCTTGGTTCCTCATTTATATTAAGCAATGTCAGCATGATTCACTTGTCACAAGAATAGTCCAGACTGTCTGTCTGAGTCTTAAGCCAAGAGATATGTGGGGTACAGTTCAAACACCATCTTAAATCCTGTTCTTTATGGATATCTCCATGTAACAATGATATACTCATAATAATTCATAATCTTGTCCATAACAGAGTATGGATCCGGAAATTATTTTTGAGTTGGTGGCGGCAGGAGATGAAGAGGGCTTGGATGTGTGGCTTAAAAGAGGACTCTAGAGTTACTCCCAGGCAGCGAGCGCGCAGGACTGGGGAGAGTGAGTAGCCATTGACATTGATGGATAGGTCAGTTGGGGGGGTGTTATGATTCAGGGACCAAGGAGGATCTAAAAATGTGGAATCCCAAAAAGGTAATAGAGTGGCTGGAAACTTAACGGACTGCAGACCTAATCCTGACACACAACTAACAGTAGCCATGGGGCGTGCCTACGATGACCTGGACGCCTCGACAAAGCCGGAGAACTAAATAATCTCACAGATAGAAATATAAGAAAGCTAATCTGCCTCGGAGTAGTCCCAAAGATAGATAGATAGCCCCCCCACATGTAAAGGCTACGGTGATATAGAAAAATACAATACAAAGCCAGAAAAGACAGATTCAGCAAAGGTGAGGCCCAAACTATCTTTATAGGAAAGGATAGGAAAGAGCAACTGTCTTCAGCCGTAAAAACCCTAATATATACTAGCACTTCTGATATGGAAAAATCCTGAGGTCACACAACCTCTCCCCCACTGTACCAGCACTCAGATGTTACTGGGATCCAAAAACACTAATACAGATGAGGGACTGAATTAATACCAAGCATGACAAACATAAACCTTGCAGAATCATGGAGCTAAGTATTCAGACACTCCCAGCAAGGAATGATCTCATTCCACCACGAACTCCACACAGACAAAATAGGAATCATGCATTAGTATCAAAGTAGAGAACGCAACAAGAAAGTGGAAAACAAACAGCAGAGGTACAAAAACCACTTATCCAAGAGGAGTTCTGGAAGTGAGCAGAGTTGGTTACAGAATGTCCTTAACACACAGGAGCAATTGACCACTGGCAAGTAACCAGAGAAAACTACTCAGTTAAATAGCCCAATCTGACCCTGATTGCCAGTCCTCCACAGGTGTATATCTTTCACTCCACACATCAACTGCACCACTAGCACTGACCACAAGAGGGAGCTCCAAACTGGAAAACGTATTCACAACAGTACCCCACCTTGAGGAGGGGTCAACAAACCCTCACTGGAACCCCCAGGTTTATCAGGTTTATCAGGATGGGCTCGATGAAAAGCACGGATCAAGCGATCAGCATGTATGTCGGAAGCAACCACCCAAGAATTATCCTCCTGACCATAACCTTTCCACTTGACCAGATACTGGAGCTTCTGTCTAGCAATACGGGAATCCAAAATTTTTTCCACTACATATTCCAGATCCCCTTCGACCAACACAGGATCAGGAGGCGCAGCCATGGGCACAACCAGTTCAACATATTTTTTCACCAAAGACTTATGAATAGATATGAGCGAGCCTCTTAAGGCTCAAATTCGGTTCAGTTCGTCGAACGGAGGCCGCGTTCGAGTTCGGCTCGACGAACCGTTCGACGAACCTCTCGAACCCCATTGAAAACAATGGGAGGCAAACACAAACACATAAAAACACATAGAGAACATCTTCAAAAGTGTCTAAAAGGTGACAAACAACTCCCAAGACACCACAAACACATGGCAAAGTGACAAGGACACAGGGGCGGACTGGCCCACCAGGAGGTCGGGAGAACCCCCGGTGGGCCCCTGCTATTGATGGCCACGCCCCCTAGGCCCCGCCCCCCTACCCCCCCTGGGTCCCTATGGATATATATGAGAGCCCCCCCCCCCCACCCCGGCTGGTAATTTCACTAATCATATCGGTACATTGCCGATATGATTAGTGACAAGCCCATTCCCTCTGCAGCGGCAAGCAGGGAGAGTGATCTCCCTGCTCTGCCTGCTGACACTGTCGGTGCCGCGCGGCTCTGACTCCTGTGCGCAGTGACACTGCAGGAGGAAGCAGTCTCAGAGTGATGACTGCTTCCTTCCTGTGCAGGTGCTGGCAGCATCGCGCTACGGAGGACGGGCCCGGCGTCGCCCCAGGCCAGGCTGCAGGAGCAGCAGCATGTGAGTATAGAGGGCGGGGGCCCCGGGGAGTGAATAGGGGCCCAGGGGAGCAGGCGGGGGCCCAGGGGAGTGAACAGGGACCCCGGGAAGGGGTGCGGGGGCCCAGGGGAGCGAGCAGGGGCCCCTTGGGGGGGGTGCAGGGGCCCGGGGGGGTGCAGGGGCCCCGGGGGGGTGCGGGGGCCAAGGGGGGGGCTCTTTAACTTACCAGTCACCTGCCTGGGGCCAGCTCCAGCCGCCTCCACCATCCCATCCAGGGGCGTAACGATCGCGGAGCCCGGTGTCAGCAGGGGGCAGAGGGGCCCCTGACCTGGAGAGGCCACCAGGCGTTTCTGAGCTGCGGCAGAGCAGAATTGCTCCTGCACAGCAGACGGAATCCATCCTTCCAGGACCTGCGATGATGTCATCCCCATGTGACTGTGTGGGAGGAGACACAGGAGGCCAGCAGAAAGCAAGAGATACTGAATCCTGAAGATTTGGACAGATGACTGGTAATGAGAAAAGAGGGGACATAAGAGGGAGGGGGCTGCAGGGTGAGTGGCATATGAGGGCTGCAGACTGTGACAGAAGGATGTGAAGGGGTGCAGAGTGTTTGAGAGAGGGGTAAGTTGGGGTACAGGCAGGGTGAGATATGTGGGGCAGGGTGTGTGACATGTGGGGGTGTAGTGTGTGTGTGATATGGGGGTGCAGGGTGTGTGACATATGGGGGTGTAGTGTGTGTGATATGGGGGGGTGCAGGCTGTATGGGGAGCACGGTGTGTGACCACGTAGAGCTGATGGTTGCCATGGTAGCACAGAGTCATGTGATGACTCCTGTAGCTATCATGAGTCAGTTCCTCTTACACCTGACAGACCGCCAGAGGAAAGCAGCATTTATGCAGATCAGAGCAATGCAGCAGGGGGACTAGTAATATATATATATATATATATATATATATATATATATATATATATATATATATATGTGTTACAAAAAAGTTTTAAAAAAATAAAAAACCTAAAAGTTCAAATCATCTCCCAATTCACTCCATTAAAAATTATTTTTAATGTATTTATATTTAATTTATTTTTTTTAATCAGTGAGTAAACAGTGGCTAGAGGTCTATGGGGGTGTATTATACTATATTGAGGATTATGGAGTGTGCATTTATATTGAGGATTATGGAGTGTGTATTATACTATATTGAGGATTATGGAGTGTGCATTTATATTGAGGATTATGGAGTGTGCATTTATATTGAGGATTATGGAGTGTGCATTTATATTGAGGATTATGGAGTGTGTATTATACTATATTGAGGATTATGGAGTGTGCATTTATATTGAGGATTATGGAGTGTGTATTATACTATATTGAGGATTATGGAGTGTGCATTTATATTGAGGATTATGGAGTGTGCATTTATATTGAGGATTATGGAGTGTGCATTTATATTGAGGATTATGGAGTGTGTATTATACAATATTGAGGATTATGGAGTGTGCATTTATATTGAGGATTATGGAGTGTGTATTATACTATATTGAGGATTATGGAGTGTGCATTTATATGGAGGATTATGGTGTGTGCATTATACTATATTGAGGATTATGGGGTTTGCCTTATATGGAGGACTATGGGATGATCATTATCTTAAATCGAGGACTGTGGGATGTGTATTATATTATATGGAGGACTATGCTCTACATTATATAATATGGAGGACTATGTGACGTGTATTATAATACATGGAGGACTATGGGAGGGGCATTATAATATATGAAGGGTTATGTGGGACCCATTATACTATATGGAAGGCTATGTGGGGGTCATTATAGTATTTGGATAACTATATACGAGGGGGACAAAGATAAAGCACTGCATGGGAATGTTTTGTGCTGAGGAAAACAGGCTCTTTCCCTCAGCACCCAGCTTTCCTATGCTCTGATATCATGGGAAAGTTGGGTGCCGAGGGAAAGATGTATAGCAGAGCATGGGAAAGCTGCTGATAGAGAGATTTCAGATCATGGGAAACCTGGGTGCTGAGGGAAAGAGCCAAGTGTCAGCGACACTATCCCATACCCCGAGTGTCATGTACGTGTGGGGGGGCCAGGTCCAAACTTTGCACCGGGGCCCATCAAACTCTAGTTATGCCACTGATCCCATCTGTCCTGCTGCTGGGGGCCTGTAGTGCAGCTGCCCCCCATCCCCAGTATGGTGCCCTCAGGCAGCTCCCATGCCACAGGGCATCACAGGCCTGAGTTGGCCCCGCCACGCGGGCTTTCTATCGTAAACTTCAGTGATTGTACAGAACTTGTACAATCACTATCACTGAAGTTTTTGCAGTTGCCGGACCTTTAGTGACATCACATGTGTCATGTGACTCACCAAAGGTCCTAGCGGTGCAATTCGGGAGTCCCAAAGCCTGCACCGACCGCGCCGGTATCCAGATGTATGTGCGTCTTTCAGGCGCGCAATACATTTGTACAGTGCAGCCGGTGACAGGAGGGAGAGCAGCGCTGGTACCCGCGACGTACCGTCATCGCCGGGGCTGCAGAGGAGCGCGCCTCAGTCCTGCACCGACATCATCATCATCACCGGGGCCGCAGCTGCAGGGATGAAGAGCAGGACGCACAGGCACAGGTAAGCGCTCCAGAGGAGCCGAAGATGTACTTTTATATGAGGGGCTGCGGGTGGGGGAGGAGCAGTGATATTTTACAACGCGCATTAAGAAGCGGTGGGGGACTTTATGGTGCATATTATGGGTCAGTGGGGGACATAATAGGGCAGTGGGGGACATAATAGGGCAGTGGGGGACATAATGCAGTGGGGAACATAATAGGACAGTGAGGACATTATAGGGCAGTGGAGGACAATTTACAGCAGTGGGGACATAATAGGGCAGTGTGGGACATAATAGGGCAGTGTGGGACATAATAGGGCTGTGTGGGACATAATAGGGCAGTGGGGGACATAATAGGCCGTGGGGAACATAATAGGGCAGTGGGGAGACATTATAGGGCAGTGGGAAACATTATAGGGCAGTGGGGACATTATAGGGCAGTGGGAAACATTATACACTGTATACAGAGCTCCTGTGTATAATGTTTCTGGTGAGCACTGTATTACCTATACACTATATACAGAGTTCATGTGCATTATGGCACTGATGATACTATTAGTGTTATTTGCATTGTAGTTTTTATTCATGATCATTATTATAGTATTATATGTCCTTATGTGGTAGTAATATGTCGTCTGGTCATGTACTGATATTTGTCTCATGTGTGGTATTATTTGGTCATTATGTGGTGTGGTAATAGTGTCACGTTATTTCTCCCTTGTATGTGGTTGTATTCGGTCACTATGTGGTCTGATTATGGTGTGGCGGTATTACTTTCTTGTATGTAGTTATAGTCGGTCATTATGTGGTGTGATTATAGTGTTGCGGTATTTCTCCCTTGTATGTGGTAATATTCGGTTACTGTGTGGTCTAATTATGATGTGGTGGTTTTACTCTCTGGTATGTGGTTGCTTTTGATCACTATGTGTTGGTAGTATGTTATCTGGTCATAGTGTTGCGGTATTTCTCCCTTGTATGTGGTATTGTTCGGTCACTTTGTGGTCTGGTCACGGTGTGGTGGTATTTCTCCCTTGTATGTGGATGTATTTGGTCAGTGTTTGGTGGTAATATGTGGTCTGGTCACTGTGTGGCGGTATTTATCCCTTGTATGTGGTTGTATTCGGTCACTATGTGGTAGTAATATGTTGTCTTGTCACGGTGTGGCGGTATTTCCCCCTTGTATATGGTATTATTGGTTTTGGTATAGTGGATTGTGTTGTGTATGGAGGTCACTTTTTCTCTCTATAAAGGGGAGATTATTTCCAGTAGAAATTAATTACTTAAACATTTAACCCCTCCCTTACCTGTGACTATTACACTGCAGTAAATATGCACTTATAGAGATTCTCCAGTGAAAACAAGTATACACCTTTACTAAGGCCACATGCACATGTTGAGTATTCAGTGAGTTTTTCTACCTCAGTATTTGAAGCCAAAACCAGGAGTGGTAAAATCAGAGAAAAAGTGTAATAGAAACACGGGCACCACTTCTGTATTTATCACCCACTCCTGGATTTGGCTACAAATACTGATGTTAGATACTGACCAAATAATAAATGTGTGAACGTGGCCTAAGGATAAGTGATAACTTATTCATCTGTGTGGACCAATTGCTGGGACCTGCACCAATCGTGCAACTTTTATCCCCCATTATACTGGAGCTCATGTCCGACTCGACCCCTGATCCATTCATTCCCTCAGTGGCTGTGAGCGCTGGGCTTGTTTTTATCTGGCTGCTCCACAGAGGATGAATGGAGCTGCGGTCACACACCCCACCCCACAGAGGATGAATGGAGCTGCGGTCACAAACCCCACCCCACAGAGGCTGAATGGAGCTGCGGTCACACACCCCATCCCACAGAGGATGAATGGAGCTGCGGTCACACACCCCACCCCACAGAGGATGAATGGAGCTGCGGTCACACACCCCACCCCACAGAGGATGAACGGAGCTGCGGTCACACACCCCACCCCACAGAGGATGAATGGAGCTGCGGTCACACATCCCACCTGCCGCTGCAAAAAGTTCCCCAATCTTCCGATCGGTGCGCTTTCCACTGGTCTGGTTCCACCGATCAATAAGTTATCACCAACCTACCCTGTGATAACTTGTTTTCACCAAAGACCCCATTACTGCAAATGACTATAATTGTACATCACAGTTATGGTGCACAATATAGATGTGCAGGAGCACCCTGTGCTTTACAGTCAAAGCAACACAATAATGGGGATAACGCTAATGGGTGTTTATACTTAGCTGTAGGGTGGGCCCCTGGAGTCAATTCTCCTGGTGGGCCCCAGACACCCCAGTCCGCCCCTGCAAGGACATATACTCATGCGAAAACAAAACAGCTGGACGAGGAAAAAGAGGAGGAGACACAGATATAGGCATGTCATGCCCTTCTAAAATCATGTAAAACACAGCAAGGGGACTCCAACAAGAGTCTCCCTTTTTTCCAAAAATTGGGCCCCACAGACACTACTTCAGTGGCATCACTTGTGCCCCAGTGGCAAACTGGATGTGTTGATTAGCATCAAACACATTCAAAAATACGCCAGCCTTAACTGTCCCCAGAATGATACCGGGGTAGGTAGCAAAGTCTTTGCTGAACCATGACTTGTTCCTCTTGGCTCATTTTTAAAAACACCGCAAGGGGACTCCAAGCAGAGTCTCCTTTTTTCCAAAAATTGGGCTCCACAGACACCACTTCAGTGGCATCACTTGTGCCCCAGTTGCAAACTGGATGTGTTGATTAGCATCAAGCACATTCAAAAATATGCCAGCCTTAACTGTCCCCAGAATGACACAGGGGTGTCAATGCTGGCCATACATTTACTGTGATGCAATCTAATCGTGCATCTACCTTAAACTGTCTGCAGTCCAAATTATGAGTCAATTGTGGTAGCATGCATACCACTCTCTATCACACACACCAGAGACGTACTCGGATATGAATAGAAAGTAAGACTGATTTAATACGGAAGTGGAAAATACATTTAAAGGGAATTATTGGCTAGCAGCCAATAATACGTAACACGTGTCCTATTGGATAAAGTAGAACAGCTTATCCTGTGATATACAATATACTGTAATGTGCTTGCTTCCTCATTTATATTAAGCAATGACAGCATGATTCACTCATCACATGAAAAGTCCATACTGTCTGAGTTTTATGTCCAAATGCAAACTAGGTGGGGTACACAGTCTCAAACAGCATCTTAAATCCTGGTTTTTGGATATCTTCATATATACTCCTAATAGTTCATAATCTTGTCCTTAACAGTCCCCCCTTTGGAGATAGCCAAAAGTCTTTCCTTACTTTCCCAAGTCTATTGATCTGTCCTAATGCCGATGGTTACCTCACTCACATACGAGATACCCCATCCCTTGTGGATGAATCTCCCCACCCAACAAATTGTGCATAGGAAGCCAGATCCTGACCGTATTCTCTAGACTGTCCTCATGGCTATGTTCCGCTGGCACACGTTATTCAGGAAGGGGAACGTGGACGTAGTCCTCTAATTAGCTCATATTTATCAGGGTTGGTTTTAACCAAAGTCTCATGCTCCTCAGTCCTCAGGCGGTAATGGTGGGACATCATCAAAGGTGGGATGCACAGTCATCTTTTGGGCCACAGGCTTGGATATCATCTTCTTGGCACAAAGTATCGGGTAGAAGAGGGAAGACAGCCATCTCCTGGACCAAGGTCCGCCATCTTTTGTAGTGGGATGCATGGATCTTCGTAAGAAAGAAAAAGAGAGAGAGAGAGAAAAGAGTGAAGATTGAGATGAGAGAGAGAGAGAAGGAGACAGAGAGAGAGATTGAGAAGAGAGGAAGAGAATGAGAGAGAGAAAAGAAGAGAGAGAAAGAGAGAAAAGAGAGAAATCTAGATCTGATTGGATCTGGAGGAGAAAACTCAAAAACATATATTAGGCAAATGCTTAGTTAAACAAACAAGTTTAGTTAAAGTATCTGGGGGTACTTCTAAACAGGATTTCATAGGGTCTCAACTTAGGGGTCCCTGCTGGGGTGTGTCTGACACTGAACAATTCAAGGGGAAGACTCATGCCCTTGCTTTCTACACTGCCCCATCCTCCCAACCTTCCCTCTATTCTGTGGCTGGTATGGGGTGTGCAGAGCCAGGTCTGTGTCTAAGGCCTGCCATATCTCTTTGGCTAGCAGTAAAAGCAGGTCACTAGCCACTTCCTATGGTCTCCGGGAGCCCACAGCTGCACCCTATCTCAGTCCTCTTCTTCTTCTTCTGAGACTTGCTCTTGTAGGGTCAGGACAATGTTTTCTCAAGAAAACTTTCCATCTTTCCTGGCTCCTTCAGATTGGGGTCATTCAAAAGGCACAGATTGACAAACTGTTTCTTTGGTAAGTGGTCTTGGGGCTTCTTCTTTGGATGTTCTGTCAGTGAGTGCACTTCTCACTGCTTCCCTGAACTCCTCCAATGTAGGCCTCAACCATGCTCACCGCGACTCTTTCTGGCAATAGCAAAGCTTCCATCAGTTCTTTTATGGCCTCACAGCAGCGTACAGTTCCATTGGCGATGATCAAGTCTCTTGTCTTCCATACAAAGTAGATGTTGGCTGCCATCTTGCAGGCTTCAGTGAGAGCCCATACCTCTGCTTCTTTTGCAGACAGGCATGTGGGTAGCGACTGCTCTATCAGCACAGCGTCTTCTGCTACCACCACCATACCCGTGTGGAACCGTCTTCTTGATGCACATCTTGATCCATCCGCATCGAATCCAGAGTTTCAGCTATGCCAGAGTCGACTACCTCTTCCACCAAGGTGTCAGAGGTGGGACACTCCCCCCTTGGAAGAGGGAGAAGTTTAGCAGGATTAAGGACCGCACACCGGGAGATGGTGCCTTTGTCAGGGAGTAGTGATGTCATACGGGCACTGATCTTCAACTGGTGCTTTAGGTAGGTGTTCAATCTGGCTGAGTAGTATTCAAAAGGCTGCTGTCTTCCTTCATGGCAAACAGGTAGAATGACTTCTGGGCTGGAGATGACGATACTCTTCAGGTGACTGTGAATGCAGCACATCTGTATGTGGGGTAATCTTGTAAGCTGCTAGATTCATCTCCAGACATCTTGGCACTTAAAGGAGGGTGTCTTGGTCCTTACCAGCTGTAGTTTGCATGTGGGCTCTCGGAGACCTGATACAAAGGACTATACCCAGGTTTGTAAGAAAGGGCAATGGGTGTAACTTTGGGTCAGGAGAACACTCAAATTCTAAAAACTAAGATCCCCTAAAACCCCGGGGAAAAAGAAAAGAGCACAAGATTGTTTGAAAACTAGCAAGCAGCACCCCCTGACTACATATGCACAACTAGAAATAGCAGTGGAGCGTATCTACTCTACCTCTCCTGTGCTGACCCTGTAACTGGGGGCCCTGCACTCTCCCTCATCCCGACGATAGACCTGATAGTGGTCAGGGCCGAGCCTCCAGCATATCCCTATCTCCTGTCAGACCCTGAAAACTAAAACACAAAGTATTAATGGGTGATGCCAACAAAAACCCTAATATATGCCAACTCCTGATGATCAAAGTCCCCTTAGGACCACATGATCCTCCACCCTCTCTATCAGGGAACTCTTGTGCAATATACCAGGCAGGATAACATACAAGTGAGAATATCTCAAACTAGGCTAAGCATCAACTGCCATAGGCAGAAAAATATTCACTGTCCACCAGGACTAATAGTGAGCAGTCTCTTGATATGGTCTAATAAATTCTATACTAGGTACATCAAAAACAAATATGCAAAAGTGAAAGGAAAAGGTTTCCACAGGACTATCAGCAATGTCCTCTGCTAAGGTTCATTAG
Organism: Anomaloglossus baeobatrachus; assembly: GCF_048569485.1. Classification (NCBI taxonomy): domain Eukaryota; kingdom Metazoa; phylum Chordata; class Amphibia; order Anura; family Aromobatidae; genus Anomaloglossus; species Anomaloglossus baeobatrachus. Next base: position 41,120 of record NW_027443086.1, read on the forward strand.
TGGGAACACACTGGGGCACAACTGCATATATGACAAAAACGTAGTGTGGATTTCAGGTCCCTATGTCCCCCCTCTGCAGCCTCTGCTGCATCAGCAATAAACAGAGCAGTGGCTTTGGGTCCTAAGATGGCGGCTGGAAACTGGGTGTCGGCCAGACACATAGTGTAGTTGCTAGATTCAGAATTACATTTCTTCAAATCATCTCAATACTTCAACTATATTGACATTCAATATCACATCCTGTACCTTCAATCAATTCTCATCTAATCTCCCCCCTTGGGAGAATTTTCCATTTTCCTTTTCAACATACGTTTGTCACTTACTATTAAACTTGCTGGTACTTCATTCCCGGACGAGCCCCCATAAAATAGAAACTAACACTTCTTTTTTTTTTTCTCTACGGTGTTCCACACCAGAAACTGTGTACATTATACATACAAACGTCTTCCAGGAAAACCTAGAGCACCAGTGTCACTTGGGTGATAATAAAGTACACTCACCACTCACCCTTAGGCTATGTGCGCACGTTGCGTACAGTTCACTGCAGAAATTTCTGCAGCGATCTGAAGAGCACATGTGCGCTTTAAATCGCTGCAGAAATGTCCGTAGTGAAGCCGATTCCATGCGCTCTGCCTGCAGCTCCTGCCATAGACAGAGCAGGAGCTGCCGGCAAAGCGCACTGAAGAAGTGACATGTCACTTCTTTTTACGCAGCGCTTCGGCAACAGCCAAAGCGCTGCGCTCTAAAACGCCACGTGCGCACGGCCCCTGCACAATCTCCATAGACTGTGCAGGGGACGCAGGACGCATGCAGTTATGCTGCACTACAAAGCGCAGCGTAACTGCATGTATTTACGCAACGTGCGCACATAGCCTTACTGTAACACTGTAAACCTGGTTCCATTACTGGCCAGAAAGAATCCCCAGCTTTAATTTGGGTGAGCCCATACAAATCAGCATTTGTGGCAGAGTGGGTTTTCTGGATTTGGCACATCTTCCTATAAAAAGGCATGGGATGCAAATCAGGATCAGGACTCCTAAGGCTTCCATGTCACATATTTAGGGTGTTCTTGTCTGGGACGATCGGAATAATGGTGCGATGCCATGTGTGGGCTGACGTCCTCAAATAAGGACAGCACCTGTGGTTTATCTCTATAGCTGGAGATTGTGTGTTTGGTCTCTGCTGGGGACAGTTTTGATGGTGGGGTGGATCATTGTTAAATCATTGTCATCTCCCTGCCCCCCCTCGGTGGCTTCGGTTGCTCCAGCCACAAATAGGCCAGTGGCCTTGGGACTTAAGATGGCTGGAAAAGGGAACTAGGTGTGGCCCGACCTGAAATGGCATCTGGGGAGGCTAGGGAGGGCGTTAGACAACTTTCTGGGGACGACTGATAAGAAGGGGGGGCGTTGCTTCCTAATGGGCTTGGCCATTTCCTGAGGTGCCATTTTATAAGCTGGTGCAATATAGAAATATCTGCCATCTCCATCACATTCCTCTTTCCATGCCAATTTTTTTTAACCTCTTTAGACGTTCTATACCATGCCTCAGCATCCATAAGGAGATCTTTATCTTTCAAAATCCCTCGCTTATTTAACAAGACATTTTTCCATTCTTGCTCCTTTAATCTCCCTCTCTTGGCAGTAATCCCTGCCACCTTGAGGAGCAACTTCATATTTTTTTTTAACATTTTTAACATCCACAGAATACACAGATTTCTATCTCAGTCCAAGAAGTGTCACGTGGGTGATAGAAACTAAATTCACCCTCACTATAAACTAAGTACTGGTAAACTCTATTCACATTACATTAACCACATGAGGACGGTCCATCCAATACTCAATATTCACTGATTAAGTCCAAAGTTAAGGATTTTACTAATGTATTTCTTAAAATACATCGCCATCCACCAAGCAAACAATGAGCCAGTGTACAAACGTTCAACTCACTGCTTAGCGCAAATCGTACCAGGTAACACTCAGGGCTCTTTCACCCACTTTTATAACTCTGCACCAGTACCTTTAAAATCCCCCTTTCAAATCCTCTTTCCATCGAGGACCAGGCTCTCGGGCCTTATCAAACATCAATTATGGATGACACGTCACTCATAGGTGTATATCAGCAGTCAGTATACCTTCTGACTCACAGTTAACATTTTCCTTACAAAGTACATTATCGTGACACTTCCTCTTTTCTGCCGTACGAACACTGCCGTACGAACAAAGCACACAGGACTTCCTGTTTCAGGCAGCCAGCCTGCTGCAAACACAGCGATTTCAACAGGTAGACACATGTAAACACAATGACATAACAATAAGGACACTATATATACACCATCCAGGTGGCTGATCTCACCTGCACATATAACCATATATATATATATATATATATATATATATATATATATATATCCATATAACCAGCGTATATAACAACTTCCTCATTTTCCTCTGCAGTTAAGTCAGAGAAAACGAAACTTGGAACTTCTGCTTTTTTCAAAGAACAGACAAAAAAAAACCAAAACCACATTACATTTAATGTGATTTAGAATTACATTAAAGACAGCTTAAGGTGAACCTGACCACCTTGAAGTGTGATCTCTTAGAGCGGCTTATCTCATGCGAGATGGTGGTCATTAGGTGTCTAGACTGGGACAGCCCAACCCCCCTTTCGGAATGCAAGTACACGCATGAGGTTTGCAAGGTGAGATTAGACAAATTTTCTCACCTGCATTTGGAGTGCACATCTCCATCCCCTCTCGCGTAGTTGCCTTTCGAATCAAGGTGTCAGCATGGCCGTCCGTCATCCAGACTCCGTCCTAAGGTTCGTTGGGCGCCACTGTTAATGCTGGCCATACATTTACTGTGATGCAATCTAATCGTGCATCTACCTTAAACTGTCTGCAGTCCAAATTATGAGTCAATTGTGGTAGCATGCATACCACTCTCTATCACACACACCAGAGACGTACTCGGATATGAATAGAAAGTAAGACTGATTTAATACGGAAGTGGAAAATACATTTAAAGGGAATTATTGGCTAGCAGCCAATAATACGTAACACGTCTCCTATTGGATAAAGTAGAACAGCTTATTCTGTGATATACAATATACTGTAATGTGCTTGCTTCCTCATTTATATTAAGCAATGTCAGCATGATTCACTCATCACATGAAAAGTTCAGACTGTCTGAGTCTTATGTCCAAATGCAGAACTAGGTGGGGTACACAGTCTCAAACAGCATCTTAAATCCTGATTTTGGATATCTTCATATATACTTCTAATAGTTCATAATCTTGTCCTTAACAGGGGTAGGTAGCAAAGTCTTTGCTGAACCATGACTTGTTCATCTCGGCTCATTTTTAAAAACACCGCAAGGGGACTCCAAGCAGAGTCTCCCTTTTTTCCAAAAATTGGGCCCCACAGACACCACTTCAGTGGCATCACTTGTGCCCCAGTTGCAAACTGGATGTGTTGATTAGCATCAAGCATATTCAAAAATACGCCAGCTTTTACTCTCCCCGGATGACACCGGGGTAGAAAAGTCCTTGCGGATCCATGACTTATTCATCTTGATGAACGTTAGTCTGTCCACATTGTCACTGGACAGACGCGTGCGCTTATCTGTCAGAACACACCCAGAAGCACTGAAGACATGTTCATAGACAACGCTGGATGCGGGACACGACAAGGTGGCGAGCTCAGGCCATTTTTCAAGATTTGAAGCCCAAAATGACTCCAGGCTCCAGGCTCCAGTTGCAAAGTCATGGCATCGATGTTCATTTGGAGATACTCCTGTATCATCCTCTCCATCCGTTGACTATGTGTCAGACTTCTTGTCTCTTGTGGCCTTGCATTGGATGGTCTAAAAAAATTATGAAACGATTCCATAAAATTGCTGTTACTAGCACCAGATATGGTGTTGCTGGTACGGTTAGACTGATAATGATGAGACAGTCCCATGCTTGGCAAGTTACAACTGGGAGATTCACTCCGTTAACCACTGGTGTTTGGTGGAAAAGCCGAGCTAAGATTGAGTAGCAGCTTCTGCTGATACTCCTGCATACATGCGTCCCTTTCTATGGCTGGAATTATTTCGCCAAATTTGGACTTGTACCGGGGATCTAATAGTGTGGCAACCCAGTAGTCATCATTAATTCTAATTCGGACAATCCGAGGGTCATGTTGTAGGTAGGGCAGCAAGAAGGCGCTCATGTGTTTTGCGCATCCATGCGGACCAAGTCCTCGCTGTGTTTGTAGCGGCAAGGTGATAACCGTGCTTTCTTCCTCTGACATCTCCCACCAACCAATTTGACCAAGGTGTCCCTCAGCTGCTAAGTCTTCCATGCCCATCGAGAGTTCGTCCTTCCTTTCTTCCTGGTCTCCTGCACCTTCCTCAACATTTTGGCTGCTACCATGCGCCCTTGTTAATCCCTCTCCCCCACCGTCCCATGCCTGCCTCCTTGGTGATGCTGAACGTCTGGACCTTGTAGATGTTGGTATCCCTTGCGCATATGAATCCTCCTGTACTTCCTCCCCTTCCTCTTGTCCCACCCCCTCCGAATAGTGTTTAGCATGTGCTCCAACATGTAAATGACTAGAATTGTCATGCTGATAATGGCATTGTCAGCGCTAAACATATTCATCGCCATGTCGAAACTGTGCAGAAGGGTGCATAGGTCCTTGATCTGAGACCACTCCAGCAGTGTGATCTTTCCCACCTCTGCATCTCGTTGGCCCAGGCTATACGTCATAACGTATTGCACCAGGGCTCTGTGGTGCTGCCACAGTCGCTGCAACATGTGGAGAGTCGAATTCCAGCGTGTCGGCACATCACATTTCAGGCGATGAACCCGCAGGCCGAAAGACTTCTGGAGCGATGCAAGTCGGTCAGCTGTGGCATTAGAATGGCGGAAGTGAGCAGAGAGCGACCGTGCCCTGTGCAGAAGCCCATCTAGGCCGGGATTGTTGGTTAAAAATTGCTGGACAACAAGGTTCAACACGTGAGCCATACAAGGCATGTGTGTCACCTTGCCCCGGCGTAGGGCCGCACCCAGATTTGCAGCATTGTTGCACACGGCCTTTCCTGGCTGCAGGTTGAGTGGAGACAACCATTTAGTAAACTCGCTCGCAAGGGCTGACCACAATTCCTCAGCTGTGTGACTCTTATTTCCAAGACATTTCAAGGTAAAGACCGCCTGATGCCGTTGAGCTCTGCTGCCAGCATAGTAAGGAGGTGTGCGTGATTCCTTCTGCACAGTTACAACGCGGGTGGCCTGACCAGGCAGGCTTGGGACGGAGGACCCAGACGAGGTTGAGGAGGCAGAAGCAGTGGAGGAATTTCGACATACAGAGGATTGACGCACAAGTCGTGGGGACGAAACAAGGAGAAAAAGGTATACCAACACGGGATCACCACACCATTGAATAAATAGAGGAAAAATTATTTTATTATATTATTATGTAACCAGAAAAAACAAGAAACACATGTCTCCACACTTGGAGTTAGACACACGATGACACAGAATAAAAACACTTAAAAAGCCAGAGGCATAGAAAACATGCCCGCCAGGAACTCAATATATATAGTAATTAATAAACTGTACAAATATGACAAGGACACTCTTATATATATATATTGCACAAGGCCCGTACCTAGAGCTAATACATCTGTTCTGGTAATCAGACATAAATTGTGCGATATAATACCCAAATAAACATGGAATACATAATATGGTAAGCGACTGTAGAGATACAAACAAACAGATCTAATAATGCACAGTGTGCGGTGTACATAGACTAATGGGTAAACCATGAGCTGTGTGGTACATTACCCCAGTATTGATTGATCATCCACAGTAGACCACTAAAGTGATACAGAAAGATCTAATAATCTGATAATGTACAAGGTATAATGTGAGCTGTATCTAAGTATGGGTTTCCTATAAAGTATATACAGACCACTGCAGGTGCATAAGGAAATCTGATGATACACATGGAATAGATCTACACAGTATAGTGACCCAGCATAAATGTATCTACAAAAAGCTACACAGTATGTACCAGTATTGAGAAGGTTATAACCAGAGGAATATCACACATAGCCAGTATCTCTTTCTACAGAAAGCTGCACAGTATATACCAGTATTGGGAAAGTTGTAATCGAAGGATTACCATATATAGCCAGTATCTCTGGTGCTTGGGGGAATGCCCATTAGTAAGGCCATATAGAGCAGGCCAAAGCAGCCAACAGGCTAAGGAAAGCACAGGAGCGGACCTATACTTACTACCCTACAAAATGGATGGCAAACATGCAGGTAGGGTGGATAGGAAGAGTGACCAAGGGAGTTCCTGGCGTGGACACCCCACGGGTATCGCGATGTTTACAGTGGCTTCCTCAGGGGATGTTTGCCATCCATTTTGTAGGGTAGTAAGTACAGGTCCGCTCCTGTGCTTTCCTTAGCCTGTTGGCTGCTTTGGCCTGCTCTATATGGCCTTACTAATGGGCATTCCCCCAAGCACCAGAGATACTGGCTATATATGGTAATCCTTCGGTTACAACTTTCCCAATACTAGTATATACTGTGCAGCTTTCTGTAGAAAGAGATACTGGCTATGTGTGATATTCCTCTGGTTATAACCTTCTCAATACTGGTACATACTGTGTAGCTTTTTGTAGATACATTTATGCTGGGTCACTATACTGTGTAGATCTATTCCATGTGTATCATCAGATTTCCTTATGCACCTACAGTGGTCTGTATATACTTTATAGGCAACCCATACTTAGATACAGCTCACATTATACCTTGTACATTATCAGATTATTAGATCTTTCTGCATCACTTTAGTGGTCTACTGTGGATGATCAATCAATACTGGGGTAATGTACCACACAGCTCATGGTTTACCCATTGGTCTATGTACACCGCACACCGTGCATTATTAGATCTGTTTGTATCTCTACAGTGGCTTACCATATTATGTATTCCATGTTTATTTGGGTATAATATCGCACAGTTTATGTCTGATTACCATAACAGATGTATTAGCTCTAGGTACGGGCCCTGTGCAATATATATGAGTGTCCTTGTCATATTTGTACTGTTTATTAATTACTATATATATTGAGTTCCTGGCGAGCATGTTTTCTATGCCTCTGGCTTTTTAAGTGTTTTTATTCTGTGTCATCGTGTGTCTAACTCCAAGTGTGGAGACATGTGTTTCTTGTTTTTTCTGGTTACATAATAATATAATAAAATATTTTTTCCTCTATTTATTCAATGGTGTGGTGATCCCGTGTTGGTATACCTTTTTCTCCTTGTTTCATTATTACTTATTCTGTATACCAGGAGATCCCACCGGGTGGTGCCCTTCCCTTTCGCTTGTTTGACAAGTCGTGGGGACGGCAAGACTTGTTCAGCAGACCCTTCTCCATCTCTCACCATAGTTACCCAGTGCCCAGTCAGCAACATGTAACACCCCTGCCCATGCTTACTGGTCCAAGTATTGGTGGTGAAATGCACCCTGTCACACACAGAGTTTCTCAAGTGATGTTGTGTGCGACATACTGGTGTAGCGCAGGCACACTTTTCTTGGAGAAGTAGTGGCGACTGGGCATCTGGTACTGGGGCACTGCGACGGACATAAGGTCTTGAAAATCCTCTGTATCCACCAGGCGGAAAGGCAGCATTTCGGTAGTCAAGAGCTTACAGAGGGATAAAGTCAACCTCTTAGCTTTGTCATGGCTCGGAGGAAATGGCCTTTTATTTGCCCACATCTGAGGGACCGAGATCTGGCTGCTGTTTGGAGACGGTGTTGAGTAGGGTGTCCCTTGAAAACTGCAGGTCTGTGAGGAAAGTGCAGGTGGAGACAGGATGTTGCCTTCATCCAAACTTGGTGCTCTTGATGTCTGAGAGAGCTCTACACCAGCACTTGTTTCCCCTTCAAAAACAACGGACGACCTGCCAACCAAACTGCCTATTGCTGTTAAAGAGGTGGAAGGTCTGCATGGAAAAACATGTGTGACAGCTGTCCCCACAGTCATAGAGGATGAAGAGCACGCGGATGCACTTGAAGGGGCAGACGGTGGTTGGCCCGCTCCGCTAGGCCGCATTGTAGCATGGTGAGCTTCACACTGGGACTTATGCTTGTTATTCATGTGACGATTCATGGAAGAAGTTGCCAAACTAGTGAGGTTTTGGCCTCTACTTATAGATTGGCGACAAATCTTACAGATCACATGATTTGGGAGATCCTTTGCGATGTCAAAAAAGGACCAGGCTAGGCAAGGCTTAGAGCCCATGCGACCTGCAGAGCCACCCTGACTTGTGCTCAGAGGCAGAGTTGTCTCTGAGGATGCAGTTATTGACGTGCTTCCAGTACTCCGACTCTGTCCAGGAAGGCGCAAGGTAACTTTGTCGTCAGTCGCATCCTCCTCCACCGCCTCTGGTGACCTCCTGGAGTGCCTGACTGTGGGTTGACAGTAAGTGGGATCTAGAACTTCATCATCAAGTGTTGTGTTTGCACTCCCCTCGCCCTCAGACCTAACCTCTTCCTGTAGAACCAGAATGCTACCTCAATTTAAATCTTATAAAAACACCATTTATTGAAATTCATTTAAAATTCAAAAAAGTTCCACCTGTGAAAAAATGACACACAGAACACATATACCCTGACCATGGAACAGCTCCAAGATATCTGCCCACAGGGACAAAAACAATTATTCCATATACTGATATCAATAAATCCTGCCAGGGAAAAAGATCTAAATGACCCTCACTCTCTCTTTCCTCTACCTGCCAATGGAGGTGTGACATAAAGTCACAAATCACCCTAAAGGTAATGAGGTGCCCCCATTCCTCGGCGGCTTTCCCTTCTAAAGATGTCCCTACTCTCCCTCAAGTTATAATATAGGCTAGGGATAATAACTTTTATTACCAGGAAAGATGGAAAAATGAACTTATCTGAGAGATGAGTCAAAATTTAGTAGTCCCTCAGCAGTCCGTTTTTTTCATAGTATACAGGCGTCCGGGCTTTCCATGGTCCTCAACCCAATAACATAAATACACATAGTCTCAGTCTCAACGCGTTTCTCCCCATAAGATTAGTCAGGGTTCATCAGGAGACAAAATGAAAAATAACTGGCCCAATCGCCTGTGGAACAAACAAATATCAGAACCCCAAATCCAAAACCACAAAACAGAGAGTCCTAGAAGCACATGGAGAACATACCTGATAGCTGTTAAGGGGGCTACTCATTTAGCAGCACACACCTCTCCATATGGATATGTATAATGGACGCCTTACCATGTGCCTCACTCTCCTTAAATATCATCAAATAGGGGCTGACCTGTTCGGTAACCGCCCCCAGGAACGCCCCATTGAGATGGGAAACCCTCGATGTATAAACCACATGCAGTTAATTAGCTGCCATCTTCCTAGGCAGCCGCCCCCAGGAACACCCCGTCCCCTAGGAAACCGGATGTAAACTACACGTGCAATCACTATTTTTTGACAGACCGGAAGTGACGTATAATCTAAATCATCACATGTCCCAGCTCACATTGCCTAGGTGGGCATCGCCACACTATCGCCTGAAGGCACGGACCGTCCCCATCCGGATCAACAATTACCTCCCATAACGCCCCGTTGCCCGGGACCCCGGGGTTATAAGGCACGTGCATTCGCCATATAGACGAAACCGGAACCCATACCGGAAGTGAATAAACCCACGTGACCCGTCCGAGTCATGTGACTCAGCATACCACGTCATCGGATCATCACATCCTCCTCCCAGCACAGGATGGGGAAACCCGGAAGTGACGTACGATCTAAAACGTCACACATCCCGGCTCACGCCGCCCAAGTGGGCGTCGCCACCAATCACCTGACAGCGCGGGTCGTCCCCCACAATCTCCACAAACATGGCCACCCCCTCCAATCCTAAACCTAATGTTAGTCAGATTCAAGTCCAAACCCAAACCGCAACCCATCAGTACTATACAAGGGAAGATAAACAATTCAGTTATCCCAATGCATCATCATTTCAAGGAGAGACCGGAGGTCACACCGGAAATAAACAAACCCACATGTTCCCTCCGGATCATACAACAGAGCAGGCCATGATCTCTAACATTATATATTCAAGTCATATATCGACCATGTGTTCAAAAGGGAGTGGAAGGGGGGGAGAGAGTGGAGGAAATTTTTTTGGGAGGAGGAAGGGGGGGGGGTGTTAAGGAAAGGAGACCACCAAAGGTAATTACTGCAACATTGCTAACATCCATACAGATGTTACCAGTAGGTTGGTTCCCATGTATCAGCATCCCACCTAGATTCAGAAAATGGGGTAATATAGATAGACATAAATGAATTGAAAATGGGATGGTGAAAAATAATTCCACTCATCCAAACACGACTTCTTTCCTTTACGGAAGGATGTTAGTCTGGCGGGTATAGATCAGAATTTATTCTGATGTAGCCTCGGGTGCTTATCTCTTCAAAACAGACGCCTCCTATAAAAAACAACCGAATGTCAGCTGTTCATTCAGACCTTTTGGATGTACACAGTCAAAACGATATATCCATTTGGTCTCCTTTTGTAGCAGAAGTTTATTCCAATTGCCTTTCCTAATTGGTTCCGGGACCACTTCAATGATTTTAAAACTTATGGAGTTCAGATTTCCCCCATGTACTTGTCTGACATGTCGTGAGATCGAGGTATCCCTTTCGTTTCGTACATCACCCAGATGTTCCCCGATCCGCTTTCTTAGTTCTCTTTTCGTTTTCCCAATGTAGTCCAAGGGGCAAGTGCATTTGGCCACATAGATAACCCCCTCGGTACTACAATTGGCAAAATCACGAATATCATATTCACGGTGCGTACATGCCGACACTACTTTCTTCCCTGGTGAAATCCAATTACAGAATTTGCATCGTCCGCATCTATAAACTCCATTCACCTTCCTGTCCAACCATGTCCCTTCTTTTTGTGGGGCCTGATACAAACTGTGTACTAACCTGTCTTTTAGGGACCTCCCCTTACGGAAGGTGATCATGGGCCGTACTCCAATAAAATCCTTCAGATTCGGGTCCGCCCTCAAAATTCCCCAGTGTTTGTCCAAAATCATGAAAACCTCCCGATTACGATTGTCAAACGTACCAATCACCCTCGTGATGTTCTCAGATTCTTCCTTTTCATTGGCTACTAATAACTCCTCCCTGTCTCTCAATACCGCGTGTTTGTATGCCTCTTTAAGGGGACCAGCCGGATACCCTCTTTCGGTGAATCTCTGACAAAGATCCCCCGCCTGTCTATGAAAGGCTTCACTTGTGGAACAATTATGTTTCAGTCTTAGGTATTGGCCCTTTGGTATCCCTCTTTTTAATGGTTCAGGATGGTGACTGGTCCAGTGTAAAAAACTATTGGTTGCAGTCTTTTTTCGAAAAACCTGGGTTTCTATCTGCCCCCCAGTTCCCCTCATCAGAAGGACATCCAAAAAGGCCATTTGGTCAATGCCTATATCATAGGTAAATGACAGACCTACATCGTTCCTATTCAGGTGTTTCACAAAGTTCTGAAAGGAGCCGACTGTCCCGCTCCATAGGACCAGGACATCGTCAATATAACGGCCCCAATAAATGATGTGTTTTATCCATTCAGAGTGCGGTTCCTGGAACACCATGGTATCCTCCCACCAGCCCAGGTAAAGATTGGCATACGATGGGGCGCATGAGCACCCCATCGCAGTACCCCTGAGCTGGTGGTAATACCTCCCATTAAAGATGAAAAAATTATGGGTCAAGATGTGTTCCAATAGTTTTAAGGTGAACCTACTATGTTTCTCGTAATGGGTGCCTCTGCTGTCCAAGAAATACTTGACCGCCTTCAGACCTAAATCATGCGGGATGGAGCTATATAGAGCCTCTACATCTATTGAGGCAAAAATAGTATCTTTATTTATCATTACTCCACTAATCCTTCTCAAGAGGTCACTGGTGTCCCTGAGGTAGGATGACAAAGAAACCACAAAGGGTCTGAGAATGGAGTCCAGGTATACACCAACGTTCTGAGTAAGGGAATTAATCCCTGCTACAATGGGTCTCCCTTTTAAGGGGGAGGTCCCCTTGTGAATTTTAGGTAACGTATAGAACGTTGGTGTAACCGGAAACCTCTCGTGCATAAAATCGAATTCATTTTGTGAAATAAGGCGATCTCCAAGTCCTTCGGACAAAATATCAGCTAATACTTTGCTGAATCCTATAGTTGGATCCCGTTCCAGGGTCGCATAGCCGTCATGATCACGTAAGATGGAATAACACATTTTCTGATAAATGTTGTGATTCATGACGACTATGTTCCCTCCTTTGTCCGAAGGCTTGAAGATCAACTCCTTTTTTTTGGCAAGTATTGACAAGGCATCCAATTCGGATTTGTTCATATTAGGGGGAAAACCAGTTCTCACATCAGACAGTGCTTTAAAATCCTCAGCAACCACTTTGAGAAAAATGTCTACACTGTCCAGGTCCCCTCTAGGAGGTTGCTTTTCACTCTTTCTTTTGAGGGTAGTAAAAGGTCCCTGTCCTGGTTGTCTGAGACCCTCATTATCCAAATCTATCAGATTTTCAAATGTTTCCCTATCTTCTGGTGTAATACCCAAAAGATTATACTTAGATGATTCCGTTGTTTTAAAGAATTTTTTCCACTTCAATTTCCTACCAAATAGGGCCAAATCCTTGGTCCAATTAAATGAATCAAAGCGCTCAGTGGGTACGAAAGATAGACCCCTCCTCAGAATATTCACGTCTAAGGCAGTCAGGGTCTGTCCCGATAGATTAATAATGTGGTTGTCTATTTCCTGTCTCTCCTGTTTGGGTTGGAATACTGCTCCCGGGGTCTTAGATCGTATGGTAGGGTCTTTCCCTCTAAAAAAGAGGGCTGACCATCCGACACAGAGGGCACAGAGGAAGAAACAGAAGTCAAAGGTGGCGCTATAGGTCCCATTCCTTGCCATCTGTTTCTATTACGTCTCTGCCTTCTCCCACGGGGAAAATTCCTGAAATCACCTGGTGCCCCCCTATACCTCTCTGAGTCCGATGACTCTAGATCGGAAGAGGATGGGTCAACACGTGGCCCAGTTCCTTCTGTCAAGAACCTATAAGCAGTTTTCTCTTTAAATTCCCCGAGGTCCTTCACAAAATTATTGTGCTTCCTAGTTTTTAAGGTATTGTGGAACTTCTCCACGGAGCTTTGTAAAAACCTTTCTCTCCTTTCAAAATCCGGATCAGTTTTATATTTCAAAACTGCCTCCCTTTTTTCAGCTAACTTGGTGGAGGTTTTTTCCAAGGTCAACTTCTCCTCCGTGAGCAATAATTGCATGAATCGTATTGATGTTGCTTTTGATTCACTCTCCCACTTTTCAAGTAGGTCTGCACTTCTTGATCTCAATGCCGGTGCTACTGTGATACGCAGGCCCTTTGGTACAATCCCTTGTTTGATGTAATTCTCAAGGGATTGTACCTCCCACCATGATTTAATGTTTTCCCGGAAACAGCTATAAAGTTCATTAAACAATTGTTTCAAGTTAATAACTCCCCCCGAATACGTAACGTCTGTCCTGTCCGAAAACACCCTATCTACATCCGATAACCAAGTATTAGTATTAAGAGGTTCAGATAAAAAACCCGCCATCAGTTATACTCAGCTTTTTAAACACTTAGAAACCTATTTGCGTAGGTAGAAAATCAATATAGAACCAGAATGCTACCTCAATTTAAATCTTATAAAAACACCATTTATTGAAATTCATTTAAAATTCAAAAAAGTTCCACCTGTGAAAAAATGACACACAGAACACATATACCCTGACCATGGAACAGCTCCAAGATATCTGCCCACAGGGACAAAAACAATTATTCCATATACTGATATCAATAAATCCTGCCAGGGAAAAAGATCTAAATGACCCTCACTCTCTCTTTCCTCTACCTGCCAATGGAGGTGTGACATAAAGTCACAAATCACCCTAAAGGTAATGAGGTGCCCCCATTCCTCGGCGGCTTTCCCTTCTAAAGATGTCCCTACTCTCCCTCAAGTTATAATATAGGCTAGGGATAATAACTTTTATTACCAGGAAAGATGGAAAAATGAACTTATCTGAGAGATGAGTCAAAATTTAGTAGTCCCTCAGCAGTCCGTTTTTTTCATAGTATACAGGCGTCCGGGCTTTCCATGGTCCTCAACCCAATAACATAAATACACATAGTCTCAGTCTCAACGCGTTTCTCCCCATAAGATTAGTCAGGGTTCATCAGGAGACAAAATGAAAAATAACTGGCCCAATCGCCTGTGGAACAAACAAATATGAGAACCCCAAATCCAAAACCACAAAACAGAGAGTCCTAGAAGCACATGGAGAACATACCTGATAGCTGTTAAGGGGGCTACTCATTTAGCAGCACACACCTCTCCATATGGATATGTATAATGGACGCCTTACCATGTGCCTCACTCTCCTTAAATATCATCAAATAGGGGCTGACCTGTTCGGTAACCGCCCCCAGGAACGCCCCATTGAGATGGGAAACCCTCGATGTATAAACCACATGCAGTTAATTAGCTGCCATCTTCCTAGGCAGCCGCCCCCAGGAACACCCCGTCCCCTAGGAAACCGGATGTAAACTACACGTGCAATCACTATTTTTTGACAGACCGGAAGTGACGTATAATCTAAATCATCACATGTCCCAGCTCACATTGCCTAGGTGGGCATCGCCACACTATCGCCTGAAGGCACGGACCGTCCCCATCCGGATCAACAATTACCTCCCATAACGCCCCGTTGCCCGGGACCCCGGGGTTATAAGGCACGTGCATTCGCCATATAGACGAAACCGGAACCCATACCGGAAGTGAATAAACCCACGTGACCCGTCCGAGTCATGTGACTCAGCATACCACGTCATCGGATCATCACATCCTCCTCCCAGCACAGGATGGGGAAACCCGGAAGTGACGTACGATCTAAAACGTCACACATCCCGGCTCACGCCGCCCAAGTGGGCGTCGCCACCAATCACCTGACAGCGCGGGTCGTCCCCCACAATCTCCACAAACATGGCCACCCCCTCCAATCCTAAACCTAATGTTAGTCAGATTCAAGTCCAAACCCAAACCGCAACCCATCAGTACTATACAAGGGAAGATAAACAATTCAGTTATCCCAATGCATCATCATATCAAGGAGAGACCGGAGGTCACACCGGAAATAAACAAACCCACATGTTCCCTCCGGATCATACAACAGAGCAGGCCATGATCTCTAACATTATATATTCAAGTCATATATCGACCATGTGTTCAAAAGGGAGTGGAAGGGGGGAAGAGAGTGGAGGAAAATTTTTTAGGAGGAGGAAGGGGGGGGGCCCTGACTGAATAGTGCCCTGACTGAATAGTGAAGTTGTCATTCCAATCAGGTAGCTGAGTTTCATCGTCATCAGTATGTTCCTCATTGTCTCCACCAAGAAGTGTTACAGTTTGTGAATGAGGGTCTACAATATGCTCAGAAACTTGGTCATCAGGGCCTAAATCAGACTCACAAAGCTTTTGGGCATCACTGCAGATCATTTCCTGGTCTGTACTCACTGTAGCTTGGGAGCAGAGCTCTGATTCCCAGCCTATAGTGTGACTGAACAGCTCTGCAGACTCAGCCATCTCTGTTACACCATACACTGCAAGGTGGGTGGATACTTGAGAGCTGGGAGAAAGCAAGTGCGATTGGGGTAACAATTCAGAGTACTGTTGTTTTTTGGATGTTGAAGTTGAGGTGGAGGAGAGGACACTTGTTGGAGCACTTGCGATCCATTCAAGCATGTTCTTCTTTGTGCACCATCTACCTTTGTTAGAGTTGTTCGGTTCCGTAAAAAAGGGAGCACATCCGATTGTCCACGGAAAGTAGTAGACATCTTACTTTTGCTGGAAGATGGCCTTTCTTCAGCAGATGTTAATGTAGCTTTCCCACCTACCCCATGGACACAAACTTTTTTCCTTTTTCCAACACGCCTGTTCCCCATTCCACCAGCATCTGTCCTTTTGCCACTCATTTTGTTAGCAACAAGATTGTACACTTAAAATGTGGGAGCAAAAATGGAGAGGTGGTGTAGATTGCAGAGGTGGTCTAGCTTTATTGACAGCTGAAGAACCAACACTGTCTATCCCAGTCAATTTTAGTATGCCCCTAACAGTGGCAGCTAGAAATTTTAGAAAAAATGTTTCGGGGGGTCTTTAAACACAGTACACCTCAAGAAATGAAACCCCACCATAAAATTCAATACTTTATTCTGTTAAACCAACAAAGTGCAAATTTAAAAACAGAGTAAGTTTGATACATTAGATTACGGTTACAGGGAGGATTGCGGGCAAATTCCCTATTCTTACCCTTCCTGGCTGCAGGGGTCGGCACCCTATACAAATAGACGCAGTGGTGCCCCCGCTCAAACGTGGACTGACCCTTCAAAACCCTGTGCTAACAGTCTAATTCATGCTGCTGATCTCTGTGAGAGCCTAATGTAGTATCTCGTTATGTTCTCATACACCCACACAAGCACTCTAGGCAATATACATTTGGTATGACTTTTTATGATTTTTCCTTTTTGGTACATTAAATGAACATCTTTTCTTTACTCAGCATTTTGTAAATGACATAGTCAGCTTATCAAGTAGAAGACACTGTCCATGTTAAAAGCATCAAACTCTGGATATCACCAGTAGATCATGTAGCAAATTGCTACCGCTTCGCCACTAGGCGTAACTCACTGGCCGACGCGTTTCTCCTCCTGTACCAACAATTGAACGGAGGTTCATCAGGGACTGTTCAAGGTTCAATCGCGCAGATGACAGACTGAAAATATCAATATGTCTATATTAGATGACTGATCACCATTTTAAGAGTCCATATATAGCAGTCCCAAATAGAGGCCATTACTCACATTATATTAGTGCCATAGTCAATGATTCAGTCCTTCAATGAGGTACTATTGTTCTCACTGAAAATATATATATATCAATCCATCACATTCTCGTCAAATCCAAAACAACAGACTATTTTTGGTAAGAACCAATACTCACTCACAATATACCATTGCCTGGGACTGCATGTTCCATTTATGCCATGAGTATACAATTCCTTAATGAGGTATTATTGTCAGCTGTAAGACAATATAGGAATCCAATGAAACCCCCTCATAACCTTCATATTATCTAGGTCAACTCAGCAATCCATCTCAAAAGAGTACTTACTCAGATATCCCACTGCATGGATCTAGAGGCCGGCTGTATGCCAGTAGTACAAGGATAATGGCGCCTGGCTCATTTCAAAATGCTGCCAGGTTTAAATCTCCCTCCAGGGCAGCGTCATATTGCCTCATTTCCGGTCTTTAGTTCATTGCCGGTCACCCAGAGGGGAAGGCGTTATCCATAGGGCCTGATGTTAGTCATCAGTTGGTACCTCCCACATGTGATGCGCGATGACGCGCACCCGGTCTCATTGGTCAGTCTCATGTGGGTAACGTGGAGTTCCTCCATTTACGTTCTGTGCAGGTCAGCTGATCAATACCTCATCCGGAGCGTTACCATGCCTCCCTTCTGATGCTTGTCATCATGGAGGGAGCGTCATATCCGGTCTCTGCTTCCCGCACCGCCCTTGAATGGAGACAGTATCATATTGCCTCACTTCCTGTACTGGCAAGGAGTCCATGTATACTCTATGAGCGGCGTCACGGTGCCCTACTTCCGGTTCTCGTAGAACACATTGTTTTAAAACAATCCATACCCATATTTCAGGGGGAACTGTATAACTTAGTATGCCCCTAACAGTGGCAGCACAGTTTGCAATTAGAATTGCGTAGCAAAAATCGGCAGGTGGGTAGAATGCACGGGTGCTGTGGGTGAGTGGACAGCCAAGGAACACTAACTTAATATTCCAGACACTTTTAGGATGCCAGAAAAAGTGTCAGCTCTTTGGGGAAATAAAATAGCGTGGCAAAAATGGGCAGGTGGGTAGAATGCACGTGTGCTGTGGGTCAGTGGACAGCAAAGGAACACTAACTTAGTATTCCAGACACTTTTAGGATGCCAGAAAAAGTGTCAGCTCTTTGGGGAAATAAAATAGCGTGGCAAAAATGGGCAGGTGGGTAGAATGCACAGGTGCTGTGGGTCAGTGGACAGCAAAGGAAGCCTCACTTTCTATCCCTGCTAATGAAAAAATGCAGCAAGGAATTGGCTGAGCTGAGGTAGCCAGACGCTGTTATCTAAAGCCCTACACAGAGTTTGCACGGACCTGCCTAGCAGCTATGACTATGAGCGCCTGTAAATCAGCCCTGAAAAGGGCTGACATAACCAGTAGTCCCTATTCCCTAAAGCGCTGTGTAGATTGCACTGTATCTCTATAGCGCACACAGCAGCAGCAGCGGGAGCGGTGACTGTCACCCACACGCAGCAGACAGATAATGGCGGCGGCGTGAAAAATGGCCGTGTCTTATGAGGCAAGGACATGTGACATGCAGAGCCTATGACACATGCCCTTGCTTGTCTGGCAAAAATCCACTTTGTAGGGTGTGTCTCTGTGATTTGCTGACAGCCTGGCTCGCCCCACTGTACGCGCGTTTAGGGAAAAAAAATGGCGATCAGCATTATCTCAGCACTCAGCAGCAGCACTGATCTAAACCCCATCCCCCCACACACTATATGCTGAATTTTGATAATAGCGTGATTCACAGTTATTCACACTATTACAGTGAAAAGCCAGCTACTAACTAGGTAGGCTTTTTGTTGATCGAACCTTTGTCGAACGCTACTCGATCTGTCAAGCTTTTAGCAAAGGCTCAAGTTCCTCGAGCCTCTCGAACACCCCCTAAAATCACTCGAACATGAAATTGGCGAACCTCGAGCCTTGAACATCGCTCATCTTTACTTATGAAAGACATTGTGAATCTTGAAAGTCTCTGGAAGAGCCAAATGGAAAGAAACAGGATTAATTACCCTCAAAATTTTATAAGGTCCAATAAACCTTGACTTAAATTTCGGAGAAGAAACTTTCATAGGAACATGTCTTGAAGACAACCAGACCAAGTCCCCTATCTTAAACCGGGGACCCACAGTCCTACGTCAGTTGGCAAACCGTTGGGCATTTTCCTTGGAGTGGGACAATTTATCCACCACTTGATCCCAAATATGCTGCATTTTCTCCACTGTCGAATAGAGTTGAGCGCGGTTCGTGGTTCTCCAGTTCGCGGTTCGAGTGATTTTAGGGGCTGTTCTAGATCGAACTAGAACTCGAGCTTTTTGCTAAAAGCTCGATAGTTCTAGTTATGTTCGAGAACAGTTTTAGCCGCAAAAAAACAAGCTAATTACTAGCTGGCTTTTCGCTGTTATAGTGTAAGTCACTCTGTGACTCACACTGTTATGAAATTTCAGCATATAGTGTGCGGGGACTGCGCATTCAGATCACTGCTGCTGGGATAATGGCGACCGCCATTTTTTTTTTCTTGTCTTTTTTCCCTAAGCGCGCGCGTGTAGTGGGGCGGGCCAGCATGTCAGCCAATCCCAGACACACACACAGCTAAGTGGACTTTTAGCCAGAGAAGCAACGGCATGTGTGATAGGATGTTGTTTTGCTATATTTTTAGCACTAAGGTTCAGATACGGCTTTAAAGAAGGCAAATAAGTAATTTTATTATAAAGGTTAATATAAAATACAAACTTAAAGGAAAAGTATGATA
This sequence comes from Anomaloglossus baeobatrachus, assembly GCF_048569485.1. Classification (NCBI taxonomy): domain Eukaryota; kingdom Metazoa; phylum Chordata; class Amphibia; order Anura; family Aromobatidae; genus Anomaloglossus; species Anomaloglossus baeobatrachus. The sequence goes on from NW_027443086.1 coordinate 60,897, forward strand.
TTGCGTACACTTTTGTATATTCAACGTACAAAGGTTAAGTACAGTTAAATACTTACATCACCAAGGAGATTTGGAACATCATCTGCCTGGAACATTAAGAATCAGGGAAGCACACCAAGGACAGAGAACTCCTGGAAATCCCAACACTGACCGGATGTCTCGGTACAGGAAACACAAGCTATTGTCTGTGCTATATTTCATCTGATCTTATAGAGCAGGGGTCGGGAACCTATGGCTCGCGAGCCAGATATGGCTCTTTTGATGGCCGTATCTGGCTCGCAGACAGGGCTCCTACCTGTCTATGGGAAGGATCAGGGCTGGCGCCAGCACAATTGAGAGCAATGATGAGAGAGTGAGCGGCGCGCTCCCTCTCTTATCATTCTCCCCGCTCTGACTGTCGGCGTTCTTCTGACAGCTCTGCAGAGGACCGCGGTGACGTCATCACTGCGCGCCTGCTGAGAGGTCAGAGCGAGCGACAGCAATGGACGATTCGCCGAGGAGACCGGATCAGCGGAGGAACGAGAAGTGAGCCGCCCCTCTACTGACACTGGGCTCCCCTGACTCACAGGCCGGCCACTACACAGCGGCACTAGTACACATAGGGGCCCGGCAGCCGCTCTGCGTCTATGTGTAGTGCTGCTGTGTAGTGGCCGAACTGTGAGTCAGGGGAGCCCAGTGTCAGTAGAGGGGCCCCTGACCTGGAGAGGCCACCAGCCATGTCTGAGCTGCAGGAGTGCTAGTCCTGACCTGCACAGCAGACGGAATCTCCATCCTGCAGGACCTGTGATGATGTCACGCCCATGTGACTGTGTGCGAGGAGACACAGGAGGCCGGGCAGAAAGCAGAGAATACTGAATCCTGAAGGAGATTTGGACACATGACTGGTAATAAGAAAAGAGGGGACATGAGGGTGAGGGGGGCTGCAGGGTGAGGGGCATATGAGGGCTGCAGACTGTGACAGAAGCATGTGAAGGGGTGCAGAGTGTTTGAGAGGGGTAAGTTGGGGTACAGGCAGGGTGAGATATGTGAGCAGGGTGTGTGAGATATGGGGGTGTATTGTGTGTGATATGGGGGGTGCAGGCTGTATGGGAAGCAGGGTATGTGACATATGGGGGTGTAGTGTGTGAGATCTGGGGGGTGCAGGCTGTATGGGAAGCAGTGTGTGTGTGTGTGTGAGATCTGGGGGGTGCAGGCTGTATGGGAAGCAGTGTGTGTGTGTGTGTGTGGGATATGGGGGGTGCAGGCCGTATGGGGAGCAGTGTGTGTGTGTGGGATATGGGGGGTGCAGGCCGTATGGGGAGCAGTGTGTGTGTGTGTGATATGGGGGTGCAGGCTGTATGGGAAGCAGGGTGTGAGAGATATGGGGGTGTAGGCTGTATGGGAAGCAGGGTGTGTGAGATATGGGGGTGTAGTGTGTGGGATATGGGGGTGCAGGCTGTATGGGGAGCAGGGTATGCGACATATGGGGGTGTAGTGTGTGGGATATGGGGGGTGCAGGCTGTATGGGGAGCAGTGTGTGTGTGTGATATGGGGGGTGCAGGCTGTATGGGGAGCAGTGTGTGTGTGATATGGGGGGGTGCAGGCTGTATGGGAAGCAGGGTATGTGACATATGGGGGTGTAGTGTGTGAGATCTGGGGGGTGCAGGCTGTATGGGAAGCAGTGTGTGTGTGTGGGATATGGGGGTTGCAGGCTGTATGGGGAGCAGTGTGTGTGTGTGATATGGGGGGTGCAGGCTGTATGGGAAGCAGGGTATGTGACATATGGGGGTGTAGTGTGTGGGATATGGGGGGTGCAGGCTGTATGGGGAGCAGTGTGTGTGTGTGATATGGGGGGTGCAGGCTGTATGGGGAGCAGTGTGTGTGTGTGATATGGGGGGTGCAGGCTGTATGGGAAGCAGGGTGTCTGGGCCACTGACAGATACAATTGCTCCAGCGGTCACTTAGTACACAAAGGAGTGTTCCTCTCTGCTGCACTAAGCCACCGCTGGACCTAAACAATAATTTGCTATAAAATAGATAATTGACATAACTGACAATGCGTTGTGTGACATGTCCAATATTCCAGCTTCTTTCTTCTGCGAATGCCTCAAAGCTGGCATTCTCTCAACATCAGGTGGGAAGAATGCCAGCTTCCAGTCATGCGCAGGAAAAAGAAGAAGCCAGACTGCTGGACTGATGTCATGCATCGCAAGTTCACAATGTAAGTTATTTATTTGATTTTTTTACTGCTAATTACCATTGTTTCAGTCCAGTTGTGGCTTTATACAGCAGGGAGGAGCATTCCTTGCTGTACTAAGTGAACATTGGAGCGATTGATCTGTCAATGGCCCTTTAAACATATTGTACGGCTCTCGTGGAATTATATTTCAAAATATGTGGCGTTTACGGCTCTCTTAGCCAAAAAGGTTCCTGACCCCTGTTATAGAGGCTTGAACAATATTACAAGCCTTAAAGTTAATGTGTTGTAGTCTTATTCATCCATGCCCTTTGATGGCCAGTCTTTGGGCATAGATGAATCAGAGATACACCACACATCAGACAATGGGGTAATAAACCCACAGACATTCAAATCTCCCAAGAATACACATCAGGTATTTGAGCTAGGTAAATCATAAGGTTTCTGTTACAATAGTATATTGTCTGTCCGTATGTTCAAGACAAACACACAGAAACCCTTAAGCATACACAAGATTTTGTAACCATGTACACTTTGTCTGTCTGATTAAACAATATGTTATAGTTTAACATAATGTATAAACTCAAAAGCAGCCATTTTTATATTTGCAATACAGATGTCCATGTCACACGTCCCTGCATTATAAAAATGGGTATCTGCCCATCAGGACGCCATTATCTGCCTTCTGCGTCTGGGTGTCAGTCACCGCTGGCGCAGCTCCTGTCTCCGATACTGCTGTGTATGCTCTGCACACAGCGCTATACAGAATAGGGATAGAAGTTTCTTTTAGCCCTTGTAAGGGCTAATTACAGCAGGCTCAGAGCCATAGGTGACAGTCAGGTCCGTGGAAACAGCTACAGATAGCATCTCTGTAGCTAAGCTCAGGGACTTCCTCGCTGCATTTCCCCATTTGAATTGCAACTTTTCGCCATTTTGACTCGAATTTGTTCCTTTGGGGGGGTATTGCAACTTTTTTCCATTTTGACTCGAATTTGTTAAATTGGGGGGGTATTGCAACTTTTTGCCATTTTGAGGCAAAATTGTTCCTTTGGGGGGGTATTGCAACTTTTGGCCATTTTGAGGCAAAATTGTTCCTTTGGGGGGGTATTGCAACTTTTAGCCATTTTGAGGCAAAATTGTTTCTTTGGGGGGGTATTGCAACTTTTGGCCATTTTGAGGCAAAATTGTTCCTTTGGGGGGTATTGCAACTTTTGGCCATTTTGAGGCAAAATTGTTCCTTTGGGGGGGTATTGCAACTTTTAGCCATTTTGACTCGAATTTGTTCCTTTGGGGGGGTATTGCAACTTTTGGCCATTTTGACTCAAATTTGTTCCTTTGGGGGGGTATTGCAACTTTTTGCCATTTTGAGGCAAAATTGTTCCTTTGGGGGGGTATTTGAAGCTTTGGCCATTTTGAGGCAAAATTGTTCCTTTGGGGGGGTATTGCAACTTTTTTTCATTTTGACTCGAATTTGTTCCTTTGGGGGGGGTATTGCAACTTTTTGCAATTTTGAGGCAAAATTGATCCTTTAGGGTGGTATAGCAACTTTCGGCCATTTTGAGGCAAAATTGTTTCTTGGGGTGGTATTGCAACTTTTGGCCATTTTGACTCGAATTTGTTCCTTTGGGGGGGTATTGCAACTTTTGACCATTTTGACTCGAATTTGTTCCTTTGGGGGGGTATTGCAACTTTTGGCCATTTTGAGGCAAAATTGTTCCCTTGGGGGGGTATTGCAACTTTTGGCCATTTTGAGGCAAAATTGTTCCTTTGGGGGGGTATTGCAAATGTTGGCCAATTTGAGGCAAAATTGTTCCTTTGGGGGGTATTGCAATTTTTGGCCATTTTGAGGCAAAATTGTTCCATTGGGGGGGTACTGCAACTATTGGCCATTTTGAGGCAAAATTGTTCCTTTGGGGGGTATTGCAACTTTCGGCCATTTTGAGGCAAAATTGTTCCATTGGGGTGGTAATGCAACTTTTGGCCATTTTGAGGCAAAATTGTTCCTTTGGGGGGTATTGCAACTTTCGGCCATTTTGAGGCAAAATTGTTTCTTTGGGGGGGTATTGCAACCTTTGGCCATTTTGACTCGAATTTGTTCCTTTGGGGGGGTATTGCAACTTATTGCCATTTTGAGACAAAATTGTTCCTTTAAGGTGGTTTAGCAACTTTCGGCCATTTTGAGGTAAAATTGTTTCTTAGGGGGGTATTGCAACTTTTGGCCATTTTGACTCGAATGTGTTCCTTTGTGGGGGTATTGCAACTTTTGATCATTTTGACTCGAATTTGTTCCTTTGGGGGGGTATTGCAAATGTTGGCCATTTTGAGGCAAAATTGTTCCTTTGGGGGGGTATTGCAAATGTTGGCCATTTTGAGGCAAAATTGTTCCTTTGGGGGGGTATTGCAACTTTTGGCCATTTTGACTCGAATTTGTTCCTTTGGGGGGGTATTGCAATTTTTGGCCATTTTGAGTCAAAATTGTTCCATTGGGGGTACAGCAACTTTTGGCCATTTTGAGACAAAATTGTTCCTTTGGGGGGTATTGCAAGTTTTGGTCATTTTGAGGCAAAATTGTTTCTTTGGGGGAGTATTGCAACTTTTGGCCATTTTGACTCGAATTTGTTCCTTTGGGGGGGTATTGCAACCTTTGGCCATTTTGACTCGAATTTGTCCTTTTGGGGGGGTATTGCAACTTATTGCCATTTTGAGGCAAAATTGTTCCTTAAGGGTGGTTTAGCAACTCGGCCATTTTGAGGTAAAATTGTTTCTTAGGGGTGGTATTGCAACGTTTGGCCATTTTGACTCGAATTTGTTCCTTTGGCGGGGTATTGCAACTTTTGGCCATTTTGAGGCAAAATTGTTCCCTTGGGGGGGTATTGCAACTTTTGGCCATTTTGAGGAAAAATTGTTCCTTTGGGGGGGTATTGCAAATGTTTGCCATTTTGAGGGAAAATTGTTCCTTTGGGGGGTATTTCAAATGTTGGCCATTTTGAGGCAAAATTGTTCCATTGGGGGTACTGCAACTTTTGGACATTTTGAGGCAAAATTGTTCCTTTGGGGGGTATTGCAACTTGTGGCCATTTTGAGGCAAAATTGTTTCTTTGGGGGAGTATTGCAACTTTTGACCATTTTGACTCGAATTTGTTCCTTTGGGGGGTATTGCAACTTTTTTCCATTTTTACTCGAATTTGTTCCTTTGGGGGGGTATTGCAACCTTTGGCCATTTTGACTCGAATTTGTTCCTTTGGGGGGTATTGCAACTTTTTTCCATTTTGACTCGAATTTGTTCCTTTGGGGGGGTATTGCAACTTTTGGACATTTTGACCCAAATTTGTTCATTTTAGTGGGGTATTGCAACTTTTTGGCCATTTTGACTCAAATTTAATATGTTCATTTGGGGGGTATTGCAACGTATTGGCCATTTTAACTCAAATTTGTTCCTTTGGGGGGGTATTGCAACTTTTGGCCATTTTGAGGCAAAATTGTTCCTTTGGGGGGGTATTTGAACTTTTGGCCATTTTGAGGCAAAATTGTTCCTTTGGGGGGTATTGCAACTTTCGGCCATTTTGAGGCAAAATTGTTTCTTTGGGGGAGTATTGCAACTTTTGGCCATTTTGACTCGAATTTGTTCCTTTGGGGGGTATTGCAACTCTTGATCATTTTGACTCGAATTTGTTCCTTTAGGGGGGTATTGCAATTTTTGGCCATTTTGAGGCAAAATTGTTCCATTGGGGGGTACTGCAACTTTTAGCCATTTTGAGGCAAAATTGTTCCTTTGGAGGGTATTGCAAGTTTCGGCCATTTTGAGGCAAAATTGTTTCTTTTGGGGAGTATTGCAACTTTTGGCCATTTTGACTCGAGTTTGTTCCTTTGGGGGGTATTGCAACTTTTTTCCATTTTGACTCGAATTTGTTCCTTTGGGGGGGTATTGCAACTTTTTGCCATTTTGATGCAAAATTTTTCCTTAAGGGTAGTTTAGCAACTTTCGGCCATTTTGAGGTAAAATTGTTTCTTAGGGGGTATTGCAACTTTTGGCCATTTTGACTCGAATTTGTTCCTTTGGCGGGGTATTGCAACTTTTGGCCATTTTGAGGCAAAATTGTTCCTTTGGGGGGTATTGCAAATGTTTGCCATTTTGAGGCAAAATTGTTCCTTTGGGGGGGTATTTCAAATGTTGGCCATTTTGAGGCAAAATTGTTCCATTGGGGGTACTGCAACTTTTGGACATTTTGAGGCAAAATTGTTCCTTTGGGGGGTATTGCAACTTGTGGCCATTTTGAGGCAAAATTGTTTCTTTGGGGGAGTATTGCAACTTTTGGCCATTTTGACTCGAATTTGTTCCTTTGGGGGTATTGCAACTTTTTTCCATTTTGACTAGAATTTGTTCTTTTGGGGGGGTATTGCAACCTTTGGCCATTTTGACTCGAATTTGTTCCTTTGGGGGGTATTGCAACTTTTTTCCATTTTGACTCGAATTTGTTCCTTTGGGGGGTAATGCAACTTTTTGCCATTTTGAGGAAAAATTGTTCCTTTAGGGTGGTTTAGCAACTTTTGGCCATTTTGAGGTAAAATTGTTTCTTGGGGGGTATTGCAACTTTTGGCCATTTTGACTCGAATTTGTTCTTTTGGGGGGTATTGCAACTCTTGATCATTTTGACTCGAATTTGTTCCTTTGGGGGGGTATTGCAACTTTTGGACATTTTGACCCAAATTTGTTCATTTTAGTGGGGTATTGCAACTTTTTGACTCAAATTTAATATGTTCCTTTGGGGGGTATTGCAACGTATTGGCCATTTTAACTCAAATTTGTTCCTTTGGGGGGGGGTATTTGAACTTTTGGCCATTTTGAGGCAAAATTGTTCCTTTGGGGGGTATTGCAACTTTCGGCCATTTTGAGGCAAAATTGTTTCTTTGGGGGAGTATTGCAACTTTTGGCCATTTTGACTCGAATTTGTTCCTTTGGGGGGGTATTGCAACTCTTGATCATTTTGACTCGAATTTGTTCCTTTGGGGGGTAATGCAACGTATTGCCATTTTGATGCAAAATTTTTCCTTAAGGGTGGTTTAGCAACTTTCGGCCATTTTGAGGTAAAATTGTTTCTTAGGGGGGTATTGCAACTTTTGGCCATTTTGACTCGAATTTGTTCCTTTGGCGGGGTATTGCAACTTTTGGCCATTTTAAGGCAAAATTGTTCCCTTGGGGGGGTATTACAACTTTTGGCCATTTTGAGGCAAAATTGTTCCTTTGGGGGGGTATTGCAAATGTTTGCCAATTTGAGGCAAAATTGTTCCTTTGGGGGGTATTTCAAATGTTGGTCATTTTGAGGCAAAATTGTTCCATTGGGGGTACTGCAACTTTTGGACATTTTGAGACAAAATTGTTCCTTTGGGGGGTATTGCAACTTTCGGCCATTTTGAGGCAAAATTGTTTCTTTGGGGGAGTATTGCAACTTTTGGCCATTTTGATTTGAATTTGTTCCTTTGGGGGGTATTGCAACTTTTTTCCATTTTGACTCGAATTTGTTCTTTTGGGGGGGTATTGCAACTTTTTGCCATTTTGAGGCAAAATTGTTCCTTTAAGGTGGTTTAGCAACTTTCGGCCATTTTGAGGTAAAATTGTTTCTTGGGGGGTATTGCAACTTTTGGCCATTTTGACTCGAATTTGTTCCTTTGGGGGGGTATTGCAACTCTTGATCATTTTGACTCAAATTTGTTCCTTTGGGGGGGTATTGCAACTTTTGGACATTTTGACCCAAATTTGTTCATTTTAGTGGGGTATTGCAACTTTTTGGCCATTTTGACTCAAATTTAATATGTTCCTTTGGGGGGGTATTGCAACTTTTGGCCATTTTGAGGCAAAATTGTTCCTTTGGGGGCGTATTGCAAATGTTGGCCATTTTGAGGCAAAATTGTTCCTTTGGGGGGGTACTGCAACTTTTGGCCATTTTGAGGCAAAATTGTTCCTTTGGGGGGTATTGCAACTTTCGGCCATTTTGAGGCAAAATTGTTTCTTTGGGGGGGTATTGCAACTTATTGCCATTTTGAGACAAAATTGTTCCTTTAGGGTGGTTTAGCAACTTTCGGCCATTTTTAGGTAAAATTGTTTCTTAGGGGGGGTATTGCAACTTTTGGCCATTTTGACTCGAATTTGTTCCTTTGGGGGGGTATTGCAATTTTTGGCCATTTTGAGTCAAAATTGTTCCATTGGGGGGTACTGCAACTTTTGGCCATTTTGAGGCAAAATTGTTCCTTTGGGGGGGTATTGCAACTTTTTGCCATTTTGAGGCAAAATTGATCCTTTAGGGTGGTATAGCAACTTTCGGCCATTTTGAAGCAAAATTGTTTCTTAGGGGGGTATTGCAACTTTTGGCCATTTTGACTCAAATTTGTTCATTTTAGGGGGGTATTGCAACTTTTTGGCCATTTTGACTCAAATTTAATAAGTTCCTTTGGGGGGTATTGCAACGTTTTGGCCATTTTGACTCGAATTTGTTCCTTTGGGGGGGTATTGCAACTTTTCACCATTTTGACTCGAATTTGTTCCTTAGGGGGGGTATTGCAACTTTTGGCCATTTTGAGGCAAAATTGTTCCCTTGGGGGGGTATTGCAACTTTTGGCCATTTTGAGGCAAAATTGTTCCTTTGGGGGGATATTGCAAATTTTGGCCATTTTGAGGCAAAATTGTTCCTTTGGGGGGTATTGCAACTTTCGGCCATTTTGAGGCAAAATTGTTTCTTTGGGGGGTATTGCAACTTTTTTCCATTTTTGACTCCAATTTGTTCCTTTGGTAGGGTATTGCAACTTTTTGCCATTTTGAGGCAAAATTGTTCCTTTACGGTGGTTTAGCAACTTCCGGCCATTTTGAGGTAAAATTGTTTCTTAGGGGGGGGTTTGCAACTTTTGGCCATTTTGATTCGAATTTGTTCATTTGGGGGGTATTTCAACTTTTGGCCATTTTGAGGCAAAGTTGTTCCTTTGGGAGGGTATTGCAATTTTTGGCCATTTTGAGTCAAAATTGTTCCATTGGGGGGTACTGCAACTTTTGGCCATTTTGAGGCAAAATTGTTCCTTTGGGGGGGTATTGCAACTTTTGGCCATTTTGAGGCAAAATTGTTCCTTTGGGGGGGTATTTGAACTTTTGGCCATTTTGAGGCAAAATTGTTCCTTTGGGGGGGTATTGCAACTTTTTGCCATTTTGAGGTAAAATTGATCCTTTAGGGTGGTATAGCAACTTTCGGCCATTTTGAGGCAAAATTGTTTCTTAGGGGGGTATTGCAACTTTTGGCCATTTTGACTCGAATTTGTTCCTTTGGCGGGGTATTGCAACTTTGGGCCATTTTGAGGCAAAATTGTTCCCTTGGGGGGGTATTGCAACTTTTGGTCATTTTGAGGCAAAATTGTTCCTTTGGGGGGGTATTGGAAATGTTTGCCATTTTGAGGCAAAATTGTTCCTTTGGGGGGGTATTTCAAATGTTGGCCATTTTGAGGCAAAATTGTTCCATTGGGGGGTACTGCAACTTTTGGACATTTTGAGGCAAAATTGTTCCTTTGGGGGGTATTGCAAGTTTCGGCCATTTTGAGGCAAAATTGTTTCTTTGGGGGAGTATTGCAACTTTTGGCCATTTTGACTCGAGTTTGTTCCTTTGGGGGGTATTGCAACTTTTTTCCATTTTGACTCGAATTTGTTCCTTTGGGGGGGTATTGCAACTTTTTGCCATTTTGATGCAAAATTTTTCCTTAAGGGTGGTTTAGCAACTTTCGGCCATTTTGAGGTAAAATTGTTTCTTAGGGGGTATTGCAACTTTTGGCCATTTTGACTCGAATTTGTTCCTTTGGCGGGGTATTGCAACTTTTGGCCATTTTAACTCAAATCTGTTCCTTTGGGGGGGTATTGCAACTTTTGGCCATTTTGAGGCAAAATTGTTCCTTTGGGGGGGTATTTGAACTTTTGGCTATTTTGAGGCAAAATTGTTCCTTTGGGGGGTATTGCAACTTTTTGCCATTTTGAGGCAAAATTGATCCTTTAGGGTGGTATAGCAACTTTCGGCCATTTTGAAGCAAAATTGTTTCTTAGGGGGGTATTGCAACTTTTGGCCATTTTGACTCAAATTTGTTCATTTTAGGGGGGTATTGCAACTTTTTGGCCATTTTGACTCAAATTTAATATGTTCCTTTGGGGGGTATTGCAACGTTTTGGTCATTTTAACTCAAATTTGTTCCTTTGGGGGGGTATTGCAACTTTTTGCCATTTTGAGGCAAAATTGTTCCTTTAGGGTGGTTTAGCAACTTTCGGCCATTTTGAGGTAAAATTGTTTCTTGGGGGGTATTGCAACTTTTGGCCATTTTCACTCGAATTTGTTCCTTTGGGGGGGTATTGCAACTCTTGATCATTTTGACTCAAATTTGTTCCTTTGGGGGGTATTGCAACGTTTTGGCCATTTTAACTCAAATTTGTTCCTTTGGGGGGTATTGCAACTTTTGGCCATTTTGAGGCAAAATTGTTCCTTTGGGGGGGTATTTGAACTTTTGGCCATTTTGAGGTAAAATTGTTCCTTTGGGGGGGTATTGCAACTTTTTGCCATTTTGAGGCAAAATTGATCCTTTAGGGTAGTATAGAAACTTTCGGCCATTTTGAGGCAAAATTGTTTCTTAGGGGGGGTATTGCAACTTTCGGCCATTTTGAGGTAAAATTGTTCCTTTGGGGGGGATTTTGTAATTTTTGGCCATTTTGACTCGAATTTTTTCCTTTGGGGGGGTATTGCAACTTTTGACCATTTTGACTCGAATTTGTTCCTTTGGGGGGGTATTGCAACTTTTGGCCATTTTGAGGCAAAATTGTTCCCTTGGGGGGTATTGCAACTTTTGGTCATTTTGAGGCTAAATTGTTCCTTTGGGGGGGTATTGCAAATGTTGGCCATTTTGAGGTAAAATTGTTTCTTAGGGGGGTATTGCAACTTTTGGCCATTTTGACTCGAATTTGTTCCTTTGGGGGGGTATTGCAACTTTTCAATATTTTGACTCGAATTTGTTCCTTAGGGGGGGTATTGCAACTTTTGGCCATTTTGAGGCAAAATTGTTCCTTTGGGGGGATATTGCAAATTTTGGCCATTTTGAGGCAAAATTGTTCCTTTGGGGGGTATTGCAACTTTTGGCCATTTTGAGGCAAAATTGTTTCTTTGGGGGAGTATTGCAACTTTTGGCGATTTTGACTCGAATTTGTTCCTTTGGGGGGTATTGCAACTTTTTTCCATTTTGACTCGAATTTGTTCCTTTGGTAGGGTATTGCAACTTTCTGCCATTTTGAGGCAAAATTGTTCCTTTACGGTGGTTTAGCAACTTCCGGCCATTTTGAGGTAAAATTGTTTCTTAGGGGGGGTTTGCAACTTTTGGCCATTTTGATTCGAATTTGTTCATTTGGGGGGTATTTCAACTTTTGGCCATTTTGAGGCAAAGTTGTTCCTTTGGGAGGGTATTGCAAATGTTGGCCATTTTGAGGCAAAATTGTTCCTTTGGGGGGGTATTGCAACTTTTGGCCATTTTGAGGCAAAATTGTTCCATTGGGGGGGTACTGCAACTTTTGGACATTTTGAGGCAAAATTGTTCCTTTGGGGGGTATTGCAACTTTCGGCCATTTTGAGGCAAAATTGTTTCTTTGGGGGAGTATTGCAACTTTTGGCGATTTTGACTCGAATTTGTTCCTTTGGGGGTATTGCAACTTTTTTCCATTTTGAGTCGAATTTGTTCCTTTGGGGGGGGTATTGCAACTTTTGGCTATTTTGAGGCAAAATTGTTCCTTTGGGGGGGTACTACAACTTTTGGCTATTTTGAGGCAAAATTTTTCCTTTGAGGGGGTATTGCAACTTTTGGCCATTTTGAGGCAAAATTGTTCCTTTGGGGGGGAACTACAACTTTTGGCCATTTTGAGGCAAAATTGTTCCTTTGGGGGTATTGCACCTTTTGGCCATTTTGACTCGAATTTGTTCCTTTGGGGGGTATTGCAACTTTTGGCCATTTTGAGGCAAAATTGTTCCTTTGGGGGGTATTTGAACTTTTGGCCATTTTGAGGCAAAATTGTTCCTTTGGGGGGGTATTGCAACTTTTGGCCATTTTGAGGGAAAATTGTTCCTTTGGGGGGGTACTTCAACTTTTGGCCATTTTGAGGCAAAATTGTTCCTTTGGGGGGTATTGCAACTTTTGGCCATTTTGAGGCAAAATTGTTCCATTGGGGGGGTACTGCAACTTTTGGACATTTTGAGGCAAAATTGTTCCTTTGGGGGGTATTGCAACTTTCGGCCATTTTGAGGCAAAATTGTTTCTTTGGGGGAGTATTGCAACTTTTGGCGATTTTGACTCGAATTTGTTCCTTTGGGGGTATTGCAACTTTTTTCCATTTTGAGTCGAATTTGTTCCTTTGGGGGGGGGTATTGCAACTTTTGGCTATTTTGAGGCAAAATTGTTCCTTTGGGGGGGTACTACAACTTTTGGCTATTTTGAGGCAAAATTTTTCCTTTGAGGGGGTATTGCAACTTTTGGCCATTTTGAGGCAAAATTGTTCCTTTGGGGGGGAACTACAACTTTTGGCCATTTTGAGGCAAAATTGTTCCTTTGGGGGTATTGCACCTTTTGGCCATTTTGACTCGAATTTGTTCCTTTGGGGGGTATTGCAACTTTTGGCCATTTTGAGGCAAAATTGTTCCTTTGGGGGGTATTTGAACTTTTGGCCATTTTGAGGCAAAATTGTTCCTTTGGGGGGGTATTGCAACTTTTGGCCATTTTGAGGGAAAATTGTTCCTTTGGGGGGGTACTTCAACTTTTGGCCATTTTGAGGCAAAATTGTTCCTTTGGGGGGTATTGCAACTTTTGGCCATTTTGTCTCGAATTTGTTCCTTTGGGGGGTATTGCAACTTTTGGCCATTTTGTCTCGAATTTGTTCCTTTGGGAGGGTATTGCAACTTTTGGCCATTTTGACTCAAATTTAATTTGTTCCTTTGGGGGGGTATTGCAACTTTTGGCCATTTTGAGGCAAAATTGTTCCTTTGGGGGGGTATTGCAACTTTTGGCCATTTTGAGGCAAAATTGTTCCTTTGGGGGGTATTTGAACTTTTGGCCATTTTGAGGCAAAATTGTTCCTTTGGGGGGGCATTGCAACTTTTTTTCATTTTGACTCGAATTTGTTCCTTTGGGGGGGTATTGCAACTTTTTGCAATTTTGAGGCAAAATTGATCATTTAGGGTGGTATAGCAACTTTCGGCCATTTTGAGGCAAAATTGTTTCTTGGGGTGGTATTGCAACTTTTGGCCATTTTGACTCGAATTTGTTCCTTTGGGGGGGTATTGCAACTTTTGACCATTTTGACTCGAATTTGTTCCTTTGGGGGGGTATTGCAACTTTTGTCCATTTTGACTCGAATTTGTTCCTTTGGGGGGTATTGCATCTTTTTGCCATTTTGAGGCAAAATTGTTCCTTTAGGGTGGTTTAGCAACTTTCGGCCATTTTGAGGTAAAATTGTTTCTTGAGGGGTATTGCAACTTTTGGCCATTTTGACTCGAATTTGTTCCTTTGGGGGGGTATTGCAACTTTTGGCCATTTTGAGGCTAAATTGTTCCTTTGGGGGGGTATTGCAAATGTTGGCCATTTTGAGGTAAAATTGTTTCTTAGGGGGGTATTGCAACTTTTGGCCATTTTGACTCGAATTTGTTCCTTAGGGGGGGTATTGCAACTTTTGGCCATTTTGAGGCAAAATTGTTCCCTTAGGGGGGGGGTATTGCAAATTTTGGCCATTTTGAGGCAAAATTGTTCCCTTAGGGGGGGGGTATTGCAACTTTTGGCCATTTTGACTCGAATTTGTTCCTTTGGGGGGTATTGCAAATGTTGGCCATTTTGAGGCAAAATTGTTCCTTTGGGGGGTATTGCAACTTTCGGCCATTTTGAGGCAAAATTGTTTCTTTGGGGGAGTATTGCAACTTTTGGCGATTTTGACTCGAATTTGTTCCTTTGGGGGTTATTGCAACTTTTTTTCATTTTGACTCGAATTTGTTCCTTTGGGGGGTATTGCAACTTTTTGCCATTTTGAGGCAAAATTGTTCCTTTAGGGTGGTTTAGCAACTTCCGGCCATTTTGAGGTAAAATTGTTTCTTAGGGGGGTTTGCAACTTTTGGCCATTTTGATTTGAATTTGTTCCTTTGGGGGGTATTGCAACTTTTGGCCATTTTGAGGCAAAGTTGTTCCTTTGGGAGGGTATTGCAAATGTTGGCCATTTTGAGGCAAAATTGTTCCATTGGGGGGTACTGCAACTTTTGGACATTTTAAGGCAAAATTGTTCCTTTGGGGGGTATTGCAACTTTCGGCAATTTTGAGGCAAAATTGTTTCTTTGGGGGAGTATTGCAACTTTTGGCGATTTTGACTCGAATTTGTTCCTTTGGGGGGTATTACAACTTTTTTCCATTTTGACTCGAATTTGTTCCTTTGGGGGGGTATTGTAACTTTTGGCCATTTTGAGGCAAAATTGTTCCTTTGGGGGGATACTACAACTTTTAGCTATTTTGAGGCAAAATTTTTCCTTTGAGGGGGTATTGCAACTTTTGGCCATTTTGACTCGAATTTGTTCCTTTTGGGGGTATTGCAACTTTTGGCCAATTTGAGGCAAAATTGTTCCTTTGGGGGGGAACTACAACTTTTGGCCATTTTGAGGCAAAATTGTTCCTTTTGGGGGTATTGCACCTTTTGGCCATTTTGACTCGAATTTGTTCCTTTGGGGGGTATTGCAACTTTTGGCCATTTTGAGGCAAAATTGTTCCTTTGGGGGGTATTTGAACTTTTGGTCATTTTGAGGCAAAATTGTTCCTTTGGGGGGGGGGGTACTGCAACTTTTGGCCATTTTGAGGCAAAATTGTTCCTTTGGGGGATATTGCAACTTTTGGCCATTTTGAGGCAAAATTGTTTCTTTGGGGGGCATTTGAACTTTTGGCCATTTTGAGGCAAAATTGTTCCTTTGGGGCTTTGGGGGGGTATTGCAACTTTTTTTCATTTTGACTCGAATTTGTTCCTTTGGGGGGGTATTGCAACTTTTGACCATTTTGACTCGAATTTGTTCCTTTGGGGGGGTATTGCAACTTTTGACCATTTTGACTCGAATTTGTTCCTTTGGGGGGGTATTGCAACGTTTGGCCATTTTGAGGCAAAATTGTTTCTTTGGGGGGGTATTGCAAATGTTGGCCATTTTGAGGCAAAATTGTTCCTTTGGGGGGGTATTGCAATTTTTGGCCATTTTGAGGCAAAATTGTTCCATTGGGGGGGTACTGCAACTTTTGGCCATTTTTACTCGAATTTATTCCTTTGGGGGGGAACTACAACTTTTGGCCATTTTGAGGCAAAATTGTTCCTTTGGGGGGTA
Source organism: Anomaloglossus baeobatrachus (assembly GCF_048569485.1). Classification (NCBI taxonomy): domain Eukaryota; kingdom Metazoa; phylum Chordata; class Amphibia; order Anura; family Aromobatidae; genus Anomaloglossus; species Anomaloglossus baeobatrachus. The sequence continues at coordinate 76,464 of NW_027443086.1, forward strand.
TTGCAACTTTTGGCCATTTTGAGGCAAAATTGTTCCTTTGGGGGGTATTTGAACTTTTGGTCATTTTGAGGCAAAATTGTTCCTTTGGGGGGGTATTGCAACTTTTGGCCATTTTGAGGGAAAATTGTTCCTTTGGGGGGGGGGGGTACTGCAACTTTTGGCCATTTTGAGGCAAAATTGTTCCTTTGGGGGATATTGCAACTTTTGGCCATTTTGTCTCGAATTTGTTCCTTTGGGAGGGTATTGCAACTTTTGGCCATTTTGACTCAAATTTAATTTGTTCCTTTGGGGGGGTATTGCAACTTTTGGCCATTTTGAGGCAAAATTGGTCCTTTGGGGGGGGGTATTGCAACTTTTGGCCATTTTGAGGCAAAATTGTTTCTTTGGGGGGTATTTGAACTTTTGGCCATTTTGAGGCAAAATTGTTCCTTTGGGGGGGTATTGCAACTTTTTTTCATTTTGACTCGAATTTGTTCCTTTGGGGGGGTATTGCAACTTTTGACCATTTTGACTCGAATTTGTTCCTTTGGGGGGGTACTGCAACTTTTGGCCATTTTTACTCGAATTTATTCCTTTGGGGGGGAACTACAACTTTTGGCCATTTTGAGGCAAAATTGTTCCTTTGGGGGGTATTGCAACTTTTGGCCATTTTGAGGCAAAATTGTTCCTTTGGGGGGTATTTGAACTTTTGGTCATTTTGAGGCAAAATTGTTCCTTTGGGGGGGTATTGCAACTTTTGGCCATTTTGAGGGAAAATTGTTCCTTTGGGGGGGGGGGTACTGCAACTTTTGGCCATTTTGAGGCAAAATTGTTCCTTTGGGGGATATTGCAACTTTTGGCCATTTTGTCTCGAATTTGTTCCTTTGGGAGGGTATTGCAACTTTTGGCCATTTTGACTCAAATTTAATTTGTTCCTTTGGGGGGGTATTGCAACTTTTGGCCATTTTGAGGCAAAATTGGTCCTTTGGGGGGGGTATTGCAACTTTTGGCCATTTTGAGGCAAAATTGTTTCTTTGGGGGGTATTTGAACTTTTGGCCATTTTGAGGCAAAATTGTTCCTTTGGGGGGGTATTGCAACTTTTTTTCATTTTGACTCGAATTTGTTCCTTTGGGGGGGTATTGCAACTTTTGACCATTTTGACTCGAATTTGTTCCTTTGGGGGGGTATTGCAACTTTTGGCCATTTTGAGGCAAAATTGTTCCTTTGGGGGGGTATTGCAAATGTTGGCCATTTTGAGGCAAAATTGTTCCTTTGGGGGGGTATTGCAATTTTTGGCCATTTTGAGGCAAAATTGTTCCATTGGGGGGGGGTACTGCAACTTTTGGCCATTTTGAGGCAAAATTGTTCCTTTGGGGGGTATTGCAACTTTCGGCCATTTTGAGGCAAAATTGTTTCTTTGGGGGAGTATTGCAACTTTTGGCCATTTTGACTCGAATTTGTTCCTTTGGGGGGTATGGCAACTTTTTTCCATTTTGACTCGAATTTGTTCCTTTGGGGGGGTATTGCAACCTTTGGCCATTTTGACTCGAATTTGTTCCTTTGGGGTGGTATTGCAACTTATTCCCATTTTGAGACAAAATTGTTCCTTTAGGGTGGTTTAGCAACTTTCGGCCATTTTGAGGTAAAATTGTTTCTTAGGGGGGGTATTGCAACTTTTGGCCATTTTGACTCGAATTTGTTCCTTTGGGGGGGGGTATTGCAACTTTTGGCCATTTTGAGGCAAAATTGTTCCCTTGGAGGAGTATTGCAACTTTTGGCCATTTTGAGGCAAAATTGTTCCTTTGGGGGGTATTGCAAATGTTGGCCAATTTGAGGCAAAATTGTTCCTTTGGGGGGTATTGCAATTTTTGGCCATTTTGAGGCAAAATTGTTCCATTGGGGGGGTACTGCAACTTTTGGCCATTTTGAGGCAAAATTGTTCCTTTGGGGGGTATTGCAACTTTCGGCCATTTTGAGGCAAAATTGTTCCATTGGGGGGGTACTGCAACTTTTGGCCATTTTGAGGCAAAATTGTTCCTTTGGGGGAGTATTGCAAATGTTGGCCATTTTGAGGCAAAATTGTTCCTTTGGGGGGGTATTGCAAATGTTGGCCATTTTGAGGCAAAATTGTTCCTTTGGGAGGGTATTGCAACTTTTGGCCATTTTGACTCGAATTTGTTCCGTTGGGGGGGTATTGCAAATGTTGGCCATTTTGAGGCAAAATTGTTCCATTGGGAGGTACTGCAACGTTTGGCCATTTTGAGGCAAAATTGTTCCTTTGGGGGGTATTGCAAGTTTCGGCCATTTTGAGGCAAAATTGTTTCTTTGGGGGAGTATTGCAACTTTTGGCCATTTTGACTCGAATTTGTTCCTTTGGGGGGGTATTGCAACCTTTGGCCATTTTGACTCGAATTTGTCCTTTTGGGGGGGTATTGTAACTTATTGCCATTTTGAGGCAAAATTGTTCCTTAAGGGTGGTTTAGCAACTCGGCCATTTTGAGGTAAAATTGTTTCTTAGGGGGGGTATTGCAAATGTTTGCCATTTTGAGGGACAATTGTTCCTTTGGGGGTATTTCAAATGTTGGCCATTTTGAGGCAAAATTGTTCCATTGGGGGTACTGCAACTTTTGGACATTTTGAGGCAAAATTGTTCCTTTGGGGGGTATTGCAACTTGTGGCCATTTTGAGGCAAAATTGTTTCTTTGGGGGTGTATTGCAACTTTTGGCCATTTTGACTCGAATTTGTTCCTTTGGCGGGGTATTGCAACATTTGGCCATTTTGAGGCAAAATTGTTCCCTTGGGGGGGTATTGCAACTTTTGGCCATTTTGAGGCAAAATTGTTCCTTTGGGGTGGTATTGCAACGTTTGGCCATTTTGACTCGAATTTGTTCCTTTGGCGGGGTATTGCAACTTGTGGCCATTTTGAGGCAAAATTGTTTCTTTGGGGGTGTATTGCAACTTTTGGCCATTTTGACTCGAATTTGTTCCTTTGGGGGGTATTGCAACTTTTTTCCATTTTGACTCGAATTTGTTCCTTTGGGGGGGTATTGCAACCTTTGGCCATTTTGACTCGAATTTGTTCCTTTGGGGGGTATTGCAACTTTTTTTCCATTTTGACTCGAATTTGTTCCTTTGGGGGGGTAATGCAACTTTTTGCCATTTTGAGGAAAAATTGTTCCTTTAGGGTGGTTCAGCAACTTTCGGCCATTTTGAGGTAAAATTGTTTCTTGGGGGGTATTGCAACTTTTGGCCATTTTGACTCGAATTTGTTCCTTTGGGGGGTATTGCAACTCTTGATCATTTTTACTCGAATTTGTTCCTTTGGGGGGATATTGCAACTTTTGGACATTTTGACCCAAATTTGTTCATTTTAGTGGGGTATTGCAACTTTTTGGCCATTTTGACTCAAATTTAATATGTTCCTTTGGGGGGTATTGCAACGTATTTGCCATTTTAACTCAAATTTGTTCCTTTGGGGGGGTATTGCAACTTTTGGCCATTTTGAGGCAAAAATTGTTCCTTTGGGAGGGTATTTGAACTTTTGGCCATTTTGAGGCAAAATTGTTCCTTTGGGGGGTATTGCAACTTTCGGCCATTTTGAGGCAAAATTGTTTCTTTGGGGGAGTATTGCAACTTTTGGCCATTTTGACTCGAATTTGTTCCTTGGGGGGGTATTGCAACTCTTGATCATTTTGACTCGAATTTGTTCCTTTTGGGGGGGTATTGCAATTTTTGGCCATTTTGAGGCAAAATTGTTCCATTGGGGGGTACTGCAACTTTTAGCCATTTTGAGGCAAAATTGTTCCTTTGAGGGGTATTGCAAGTTTCGGCCATTTTGAGGCAAAATTGTTTCTTTGGGGGAGTATTGCAACTTTTGGCCATTTTGACTCGAGTTTGTTCCTTTGGGGGGTATTGCAACTTTTTTCCATTTTGACTCGAATTTGTTCCTTTGGGGGGGTATTGCAACCTTTGGCCATTTTGACTCGAATTTGTTCCTTTGGGGGGGTATTGCAACTTATTGCCATTTTGATGCAAAATTTTTCCTTAAGGGTGGTTTAGCAACTTTCGGCCATTTTGAGGTAAAATTGTTTCTTAGGGGGTATTGCAACTTTTGGCTATTTTGACTCCAATTTGTTCCTTTGGCGGGGTATTGCAACTTTTGGCCATTTTAAGGCAAAATTGTTCCCTTGGGGGGGTATTGCAACTTTTGGCCATTTTGAGGCAAAATTGTTCCTTTGGGGGGGTATTGCAAATGTTTGCCATTTTGAGGCAAAATTGTTCCTTTGGGGGGTATTTCAAATGTTGGCCATTTTGAGGCAAAATTGTTCCATTGGGGGTACTGCAACTTTTGGACATTTTGAGGCAAAATTGTTCCTTTGGGGGGTATTGCAACTTGTGGCCATTTTGAGGCAAAATTGTTTCTTTGGGGGAGTATTGCAACTTTTGGCCATTTTGACTCCAATTTGTTCCTTTGGGGGGTATTGCAACTTTTTTCCAATTTGACTCGAATTTGTTCCTTTGGGGGGGTATTGCAACCTTTGGCCATTTTGACTCGAATTTGTTCCTTTGGGGGGTATTGCAACTTTTTTCCATTTTGACTCGAATTTGTTCCTTTGGGGGGGTAATGCAACTTTTTGCCATTTTGAGGAAAAATTGTTCCTTTAGGGTGGTTTAGCAACTTTCAGCCATTTTGAGGTAAAATTGTTTCTTGGGGGGTATTGCAACTTTTGGCCATTTTGACTCGAATTTGTTCCTTTGGGGGGTATTGCAACTCTTGATCATTTTTACTCGAATTTGTTCCTTTGGGGGGGTATTGCAACTTTTGGACATTTTGACCCAAATTTGTTCATTTTAGTGGGGTATTGCAACTTTTTTGGCCATTTTGACTCAAATTTAATATGTTCCTTTGGGGGGTATTGCAACGTATTGGCCATTTTAACTCAAATTTGTTCCTTTGGGGGGGTATTGCAACTTTTGGCCATTTTGAGGCAAAATTGTTCCTTTGGGGGGGTATTTGAACTTTTGGCCATTTTGAGGCAAAATTGTTCCTTTGGGGGGTATTGCAACTTTCGGCCATTTTGAGGCAAAATTGTTTCTTTGGGGGAGTATTGCAACTTTTGGCCATTTTGACTCCAATTTGTTCCTTTGGGGGGGTATTGCAATTTTTGGCCATTTTGAGGCAAAATTGTTCCATTGGGGGGTACTGCAACTTTTAGCCATTTTGAGGCAAAATTGTTCCTTTGGGGGGTATTGCAAGTTTCGGCCATTTTGAGGCAAAATTGTTTCTTTGGGGGAGTATTGCAACTTTTGGCCATTTTGACTCGAGTTTGTTCCTTTGGGGGGTATTGCAACTTTTTTCCATTTTGACTCGAATTTGTTCCTTTGGGGGGGTATTGCAACCTTTGGCCATTTTGACTCGAATTTGTTCCTTTGGGGGGGTATTGCAACTTATTGCCATTTTGATGCAAAATTTTTCCTTAAGGGTGGCTTAGCAACTTTCGGCCATTTTGAGGTAAAATTGTTTCTTGGGGGGGTATTGCAAATGTTTGCCATTTTGAGGCAAAATTGTTCCTTTGGGGGGGTATTTCAAATGTTGGCCATTTTGAGGCAAAATTGTTCCATTGGGGGGTACTGCAACTTTTGGACATTTTGAGACAAAATTGTTCCTTTGGGGGGTATTGCAACTTTCGGCCATTTTGAGGCAAAATTGTTTCTTTGGGGGAGTATTGCAACTTTTGGCCATTTTGACTCGAATTTGTTCCTTTGGGGGGTATTGCAACTTTTTTCCATTTTGACTCGAATTTGTTCCTTTGGGGGGGTATTGCAACTTTTTGCCATTTTGAGGCAAAATTGTTCCTTTAGGGTGGTTTAGCAACTTTCGGCCATTTTGAGGTAAAATTGTTTCTTGGGGGGTATTGCAACTTTTGGCCATTTTGACTCGAATTTGTTCCTTTGGGGGGGTATTGCAACTCTTGATCATTTTGACTCAAATTTGTTCCTTTGGGGGGGTATTGCAACTTTTGGACATTTTGACCCAAATTTGTTCATTTTAGTGGGGTATTGCATCTTTTTGGCCATTTTAACTCAAATTTGTTCCTTTGTGGGGGTATTGCAACTTTTGGCCATTTTGAGGCAAAATTGTTCCTTTGGGGGGGTATTGCAACTTATTGCCATTTTGAGACAAAATTGTTCCTTTAGGGTGGTTTAGCAACTTTCGGCTATTTTGAGGTAAAATTGTTTCTTAAAGGGGGTATTGCAACTTTTGGCCATTTTGACTCAAATGTGTTCCTTTGGGGGGGTATTGCAACTTTTGGCCATTTTGACTCGAATTTGTTCCTTTGGGGGGTATTGCAATTTTTGGCCATTTTGAGTCAAAATTGTTCCATTGGGGGGTACTGCAACTTTTGGCCATTTTGAGGCAAAATTGTTCCTTTGGGGGGTATTGCAAGTTTCGGCCATTTTGAGGCAAAATTGTTTCTTTGGGGGAGTATTGCAACTTTTGGCCATTTTGACTCGAATTTGTTCCTTTGGGGGGGTATTGCAACTTATTGCCATTTTGAGGCAAAATTGTTCCTTAAGGGTGGTTTAGCAACTCGGCCATTTTGAGGTAAAATTGTTTCTTAGGGGTGGTATTGCAACGTTTGGCCATTTTGACTCGACTTTGTTCCTTTGGCGGGGTATTGCAACCTTTGGCCATTTTGACTCGAATTTGTTCCTTTGGGGGGGTATTGCAACTTATTGCCATTTTGATGCAAAATTTTTCCTTAAGGGTGGTTTAGCAACTTTCGGCCATTTTGAGGTAAAATTGTTTCTTTGGAGGGGTATTGCAAATGTTTGCCATTTTGAGGCAAAATTGTTCCTTTGGGGGGGTATTTCAAATGTTGGCCATTTTGAGGCAAAATTGTTCCATTGGGGGGTACTGCAACTTTTGGACATTTTGAGACAAAATTGTTCCTTTGGGGGGTATTGCAACTTTCGGCCATTTTGAGGCAAAATTGTTTCTTTGGGGGAGTATTGCAACTTTTGGCCATTTTGACTCGAATTTGTTCCTTTGGGGGGTATTGCAACTTTTTTCCATTTTGACTCGAATTTGTTCCTTTGGGGGGGTATTGCAACTTTTTGCCATTTTGAGGCAAAATTGTTCCTTTAGGGTGGTTTAGCAACTTTCGGCCATTTTGAGGTAAAATTGTTTCTTGGGGGGTATTGCAACTTTTGGCCATTTTGACTCGAATTTGTTCCTTTGGGGGGGTATTGCAACTCTTGATCATTTTGACTCAAATTTGTTCCTTTGGGGGGGTATTGCAACTTTTGGACATTTTGACCCAAATTTGTTCATTTTAGTGGGGTATTGCAACTTTTTGGCAATTTTAACTCAAATTTGTTCCTTTGTGGGGGTATTGCAACTTTTGGCCATTTTGAGGCAAAATTGTTCCTTTGGGGGGGTATTGCAACTTTTGGCCATTTTGAGGCAAAATTGTTCCTTTGGGGGGGTATTGCAAATGTTGGCCATTTTGAGGCAAAATTGTTCCTTTGGGGGGTATTGCAATTTTTGGCCATTTTGAGGCAAAATTGTTCCATTGGGGGGGTACTGCAACTTTTGGCCATTTTGAGGCAAAATTGTTCCTTTGGGGGGTATTGCAACTTTCGGCCATTTTGAGGCAAAATTGTTTCTTTGGGGGGGTATTGCAATTTATTGCCATTTTGAGACAAAATTGTTCCTTTAGGGTGGTTTAGCAACTTTCGGCTATTTTGAGGTAAAATTGTTTCTTAGGGGGGGTATTGCAACTTTTGGCCATTTTGACTCAAATGTGTTCCTTTGGGGGGGGTATTGCAACTTTTGGCCATTTTGACTCGAATTTGTTCCTTTGGGGGGGTATTGCAATTTTTGGCCATTTTTAGTCAAAATTGTTCCATTGGGGGTACTGCAACTTTTGGCCATTTTGAGGCAAAATTGTTCCTTTGGGGGGTATTGCAAGTTTCGGCCATTTTGAGGCAAAATTGTTTCTTTGGGGGAGTATTGCAACTTTTGGCCATTTTGACTCGAATTTGTTCCTTTGGGGGGGTATTGCAACCTTTGGCCATTTTGATTCGAATTTGTTCCTTTGGGGGGGTATTGCAACTTATTGCCATTTTGAGGCAAAATTGTTCCTTAAGGGTGATTTAGCAACTCGGCCATTTTGAGGTAAAATTGTTTCTTAGGGGTGGTATTGCAACGTTTGGCCATTTTGACTCGACTTTGTTCCTTTGGCGGGGTATTGCAACTTTTGGCCATTTTGAGGCAAAATTGTTCCCTTGGGGGGGTATTGCAACTTTTGGCCATTTTGAGGCAAAATTGTTCCTTTGGGGGGGTATTGCAAATGTTTGCCATTTTGAGGCAAAATTGTTCCTTTGGGGGGTATTTCAAATGTTGGCCATTTTGAGGCAAAATTGTTCCATTGGGGGTACTGCAACTTTTGGACATTTTGAGGAAAATTGTTCCTTTGGGGGGTATTGCAACTTTTGGCCATTTTGAGGCAAAATTGTTTCTTGGGGGGTATTGCAACTTTTGGCCATTTTGACTCTAATTTGTTCCTTTGGGGGGGTATTGCAACTCTTGATCATTTTGACTCAAATTTGTTCCTTTGGGGGGGTATTGCAACTTTTGGACATTTTGACACAAATTTGTTCATTTTAGTGGGGTATTGCAACTTTTTGGCCATTTTGACTCAAATTTAATATGTTCCTTTGGGGGGTATTGCAACGTTTTGGCCATTTTAACTCAAATTTGTTCCTTTGGGGTGGTATTGCAACTTTTGGCCATTTTGAGGCAAAATTGTTCCTTTGGGGGGGTATTGCAACTTTTTGCCATTTTGAGGCAAAATTGATCCTTTAGGGTGGTATAGCAACTTTCGGCCATTTTGAAGCAAAATTGTTTCTTAGGGGGGGTATTGCAACTTTTGGCCATTTTGACTCAAATTTAATATGTTCCTTTGGGGGGTATTGCAACGTTTTGGCCATTTTAACTCACATTTGTTCCTTTGGGGGGGTATTGCAACTTTTGGCCATTTTGAGGCAAAATTGTTCCCTTGGGGGGTATTGCAACTTTTGGCCATTTTGAGGCTAAATTGTTCCTTTGGGGGGGTATTGCAACCTTTGTCCATTTTGACTCGAAATTGTACCTTTGGGGGGGGTATTGCAACTTTTCGGCATTTTGAAGCGAAATTGTTCCTTTGGGGGGGTATTGCAACTTTTTGCCATTTTGAGGCAAAATTGTTCCTTTAGGGTGGTTTAGCAACTTTCGGCCATTTTGAGGTAAAATTGTTTCTTGGGTGGTATTGCAACTTTTGGCCATTTTGACTCGAATTTGTTCCTTTGGGGGGGTATTGCAACTCTTGATCATTTTGACTCAAATTTGTTCCTTTGGGGGGGTATTGCAACTTTTGGACATTTTGACCCAAATTTGTTCATTTTAGTGGGGTATTGCAACTTTTTGGCCATTTTGACTCAAATTTAATATGTTCCTTTGGGCGGTATTGCAACGTTTTGGCCATTTTAACTCAAATTTGTTCCTTTGGGGGGGGTATTGCAACTTTTGGCCATTTTGAGGCAAAATTGTTCCTTTGGGGGGGTATTTGAACTTTTGGCCATTTTGAGGCAAAATTGTTCCTTTGGGGGGTATTGCAACTTTTTGCCATTTTGGGGCAAAATTGATCCTTTAGGGGGGGTTTGTAACTTTTGGCCATTTTGACTCGAATTTTTTCCTTTGGGGGGTATTGCAACTTTTGACCATTTTGACTCGAATTTGTTCCTTTGGGGGGGTATTGCAACTTTTGGCCATTTTGAGGCAAAATTGTTCCTTTGGGGGGGTATTGCAACCTTTGTCCATTTTGACTCGAAATTGTACCTTTGGGGGGGTATTGCAACTTTTCGGCATTTTGAAGCGAAATTGTTCCTTTGGGGGGGTATTGCAATTTTTTGCCATTTTGAGGCGAAATTGTTCCTTTGGGGGGGTATTGCAACTTTTGGCCATTTTGAAGCGAAATTGTTCCTTTCGGGGGGTATTGCAACTTTTCAGCATTTTGAGGCGAAATTGTTCCTTTGGTGGGGGTATTGCAACTTTTGGCCATTTTGAAGCGAAATTGTTCCTTTGGGGGGTATTGCAATTTTTTGCCATTTTGAAGCAAAATTGTTCCTTTGGGGGGGTATTACAATTTTTGGCCATTGTGAGGCAAAATTGTTCCTTTGGGGGGGTATTGCAACTTTTGGCCATTTTGAAGCGAAATTGTTCCTTGGGGGGGTATTGCAACTTTTCGGCATTTTGAAGCGAAATTGTTCCTTTGGGGGGGTATTGCAATTTTTTTCCATTTTGAGGCGAAATTGTTCCTTTGCGAGGTATTACAATTTTTGGCCATTTTGAGGCGAAATTGTTCCTTTGGGGGGGTATTGCAACTTTTGGCCATTTTGAAGCGAAATTGTTCCTTGGGGGGGTATTGCAACTTTTCGGCATTTTGAGGCGAAATTGTTTCTTTGGGGGGGTATTGCAACTTTTGGCCATTTTGAAGCGAAATTGTTCCTTTGGGGGGGTATTGCAATTTTTTTCCATTTTGAGGCGAAATTGTTCCTTTGGGGGGGTATTGCAACTTTTGGCCATTTTGAAGCGAAATTGTTCCTTTCGGGGGGTATTGCAACTTTTCAGCATTTTGAGGCGAAATTGTTCCTTTGGTGGGGGTATTGCAACTTTTGGCCATTTTGAAGCGAAATTGTTCCTTTGGGGGGTATTGCAATTTTTTGCCATTTTGAAGCAAAATTGTTCCTTTGGGGGGGTATTACAATTTTTGGCCATTTTGAGGCAAAATTGTTCCTTTGGGGGGGTATTGCAACTTTTGGCCATTTTGAAGCGAAATTGTTCCTTGGAGGGGTATTGCAACTTTTCGGCATTTTGAAGCGAAATTGTTCCTTTGGGGGGGTATTGCAATTTTTTTCCATTTTGAGGCGAAATTGTTCCTTTGCGGGGTATTACAATTTTTGGCCATTTTGAGGCGAAATTGTTCCTTTGGGGGGGTATTGCAACTTTTGGCCATTTTGAAGCGAAATTGTTCCTTGGGGGGGTATTGCAACTTTTCGGCATTTTGAGGCGAAATTGTTCCTTTGTGGGGGTATTGCAACTTTTGGCCATTTTGAAGCGAAATTGTTCCTTTGGGGGGGTATTGCAATTTTTTGCCATTTTGAGGCGAAATTGTTCCTTTGGGGGGGTATTGCAACTTTTGGCCATTTTGAAGCGAAATTGTTCCTTTCGGGGGGTATTGCAACTTTTCAGCATTTTGAGGCGAAATTGTTCCTTTGGTGGGGGTATTGCAACTTTTGGCCATTTTGAAGCGAAATTGTTCCTTTGGGGGGTATTGCAATTTTTTGCCATTTTGAAGCAAAATTGTTCCTTTGGGGGGGTATTACAATTTTTGACCATTTTGAGGCGAAATTGTTCCTTTGGGGGGGTATTGCAACTTTTGGCCATTTTGAAGCGAAATTGTTCCTTTGGGGGGTATTGCAATTTTTTTTCCATTTTGAGGCGAAATTGTTCCTTTGCGGGGTATTACAATTTTTGGCCATTTTGAGGCGAAATTGTTCCTTTGGGGGGGTATTGCAACTTTTGGCCATTTTGAAGCGAAATTGTTCCTTGGGGGGGTATTGCAACTTTTCGGCATTTTGAGGCGAAATTGTTGCTTTGGGGGGGTATTGCAACTTTTGACCATTTTGAAGCGAAATTGTTCCTTTGTGGGGGTATTGCAATTTTTTGCCATTTTGAGGCGGAATTGATCCTTTGGGGGGGTATTGCAACTTTTGGCCATTTTGAAGCGAAATTGTTCTTTTCGGGGGGTATTGGAACTTTTCGGCATTTTAAGGCGAAATTGTTCCTTTGGGGGGTATTGCAATTTTTTTCCATTTTGAGGCGAAATTGTTCCTTTGGGGGGGGTATTTCAACTTTTGGCCATTTTGAAGCGAAATTGTACCTTGGGGGGGTATTGCAACTTTTCAGCATTTTGAGGCAAAATTGTTCCTTTGGTGGGGGTATTGCAATTTTTTGCCATTTTGAGGCGAAATTGTTCCTTTGGGGGGGTATTGCAACTTTTCGGCATTTTGAAGCGAAATTGTTCCTTTGGGGGGTATTGCAACTTTTTGCCATTTTGAGGCAAAATTGTTCCTTTAGGGTGGTTTAGCAACTTTCGGCCATTTTGAGGTAAAATTGTTTCTTGGGTGGTATTGCAACTTTTGGCCATTTTGACTCGAATTTGTTCCTTTGGGGGGGTATTGCAACTCTTGATCATTTTGACTCAAATTTGTTCCTTTGGGGGGGTATTGCAACTTTTGGACATTTTGACCCAAATTTGTTCATTTTAGTGGGGTATTGCAACTTTTTGGCCATTTTGACTCAAATTTAATATGTTCCTTTGGGCGGTATTGCAACGTTTTGGCCATTTTAACTCAAATTTGTTCCTTTGGGGGGTATTGCAACTTTTGGCCATTTTGAGGCAAAATTGTTCCTTTGGGGGGGTATTTGAACTTTTGGCCATTTTGAGGCAAAATTGTTCCTTTGGGGGGTATTGCAACTTTTTGCCATTTTGGGGCAAAATTGATCCTTTAGGGGGGGTTTGTAACTTTTGGCCATTTTGACTCGAATTTTTTCCTTTGGGGGGTATTGCAACTTTTGACCATTTTGACTCGAATTTGTTCCTTTGGGGGGGTATTGCAACTTTTGGCCATTTTGAGGCAAAATTGTTCCTTTGGGGGGGTATTGCAACCTTTGTCCATTTTGACTCGAAATTGTACCTTTGGGGGGGTATTGCAACTTTTCGGCATTTTGAAGCGAAATTGTTCCTTTGGGGGGTATTGCAATTTTTTGCCATTTTGAGGCGAAATTGTTCCTTTGGGGGGGTATTGCAACTTTTGGCCATTTTGAAGCGAAATTGTTCCTTTCGGGGGGTATTGCAACTTTTCAGCATTTTGAGGCTAAATTGTTCCTTTGGTGGGGGTATTGCAACTTTTGGCCATTTTGAAGCGAAATTGTTCCTTTGGGGGGTATTGCAATTTTTTGCCATTTTGAAGCAAAATTGTTCCTTTGGGGGGGTATTACAATTTTTGGCCATTGTGAGGCAAAATTGTTCCTTTGGGGGGGTATTGCAACTTTTGGCCATTTTGAAGCGAAATTGTTCCTTGGGGGGGTATTGCAACTTTTCGGCATTTTGAAGCGAAATTGTTCCTTTGGGGGGGTATTGCAATTTTTTTCCATTTTGAGGCGAAATTGTTCCTTTGCGGGGTATTACAATTTTTGGCCATTTTGAGGCGAAATTGTTCCTTTGGGGGGGTATTGCAACTTTTGGCCATTTTGAAGCGAAATTGTTCCTTGGGGGGGTATTGCAACTTTTCGGCATTTTGAGGCGAAATTGTTCCTTTGGGGGGGTATTGCAACTTTTGGCCATTTTGAAGCGAAATTGTTCCTTTGGGGGGGTATTGCAATTTTTTGCCATTTTGAGGCGAAATTGTTCCTTTGGGGGGGTATTGCAACTTTTGGCCATTTTGAAGCGAAATTGTTCCTTTCGGGGGGTATTGCAACTTTTCAGCATTTTGAGGCGAAATTGTTCCTTTGGTGGGGGTATTGCAACTTTTGGCCATTTTGAAGCGAAATTGTTCCTTTGGGGGGTATTGCAATTTTTTGCCATTTTGAAGCAAAATTGTTCCTTTGGGGGGGTATTACAATTTTTGGCCATTTTGAGGCAAAATTGTTCCTTTGGGGGGGTATTGCAACTTTTGGCCATTTTGAAGCGAAATTGTTCCTTGGGGGGGTATTGCAACTTTTCGGCATTTTGAAGCGAAATTGTTCCTTTGGGGGGGTATTGCAATTTTTTTCCATTTTGAGGCGAAATTGTTTTTTTGCGGGGTATTACAATTTTTGGCCATTTTGAGGCGAAATTGTTCCTTTGGGGGGGTATTGCAACTTTTGGCCATTTTGAAGCGAAATTGTTCCTTGGGGGGGTATTGCAACTTTTCGGCATTTTGAGGCGAAATTGTTCCTTTGGGGGGGTATTGCAACTTTTGGCCATTTTGAAGCGAAATTGTTCCTTTGGGGGGGTATTGCAATTTTTTGCCATTTTGAGGCGAAATTGTTCCTTTGGGGGGGTATTGCAACTTTTGGCCATTTTGAAGCGAAATTGTTCCTTTCGGGGGGTATTGCAACTTTTCAGCATTTTGAGGCGAAATTGTTCCTTTGGTGGGGGTATTGCAACTTTTGGCCATTTTGAAGCGAAATTGTTCCTTTGGGGGGTATTGCAATTTTTTGCCATTTTGAAGCAAAATTGTTCCTTTGGGGGGGTATTACAATTTTTGACCATTTTGAGGCGAAATTGTTCCTTTGGGGGGGTATTGCAACTTTTGGCCATTTTGAAGCGAAATTGTTCCTTTGGGGGGTATTGCAATTTTTTTCCATTTTGAGGCGAAATTGTTCCTTTGCGGGGTATTACAATTTTTGGCCATTTTGAGGCGAAATTGTTCCTTTGGGGGGGTATTGCAACTTTTGGCCATTTTGAAGCGAAATTGTTCCTTGGGGGGGTATTGCAACTTTTCGGCATTTTGAGGCGAAATTGTTGCTTTGGGGGGGTATTGCAACTTTTGGCCATTTTGAAGCGAAATTGTTCCTTTGTGGGGGTATTGCAAGTTTTTTGCCATTTTGAGGCGGAATTGATCCTTTGGGGGGTATTGCAACTTTTGGCCATTTTGAAGCGAAATTGTTCTTTTCGGGGGGTATTGGAACTTTTCGGCATTTTAAGGCGAAATTGTTCCTTTGGGGGGTATTGCAATTTTTTTCCATTTTGAGGCGAAATTGTTCCTTTGGGGGGGGGGTATTTCAACTTTTGGCCATTTTGAAGCGAAATTGTACCTTGGGGGGGTATTGCAACTTTTCAGCATTTTGAGGCAAAATTGTTCCTTTGGTGGGGGTATTGCAATTTTTTGCCATTTTGAGGCGAAATTGTTCCTTTGGGGGGGTATTGCAACTTTTGGCCATTTTGAAGCGAAATTGTTCCTTTGGGGGGGTATTGCAATTTTTTGCCATTTTGAGGCGAAATTGTTCCTTTAGGGGGGTATTGCAACTTTTGTCCATATTGAAGCGAAATTGTTCCTTTGGGGGGTATTGCAATTTTTTGCCATTTTGAGGCGAAATTGTTCCTTTGGGGGGGTATTGCAACTTTTGGCCATTTTGAAGCGAAATTGTTCCTTTGGGGGGTATTGCAACGTTTTGGCCATTTTAACTCAAATTTGTTCCTTTGGGGGGGTATTGCAACTTTTGGCCATTTTGAGGCAAAATTGTTCCTTTGGGGGGGTATTTGAACTTTTGGCCATTTTGAGGAAAAAAATTGTTCCTTTGGGGGTATTGCAACTTTCGGCCATTTTGAGGCAAAATTGTTTCTTTGGGGGAGTATTGCAACTTTTGGCCATTTTGACTCGAATTTGTTCCTTTGGGGGGGTATTGCAACTCTTGATCATTTTGACTCGAATTTGTTCCTTTGGGGGGGTATTGCAATTTTTGGCCATTTTGAGGCAAAATTGTTCCATTGGGGGGTACTGCAACTTTTGGCCATTTTGAGGCAAAATTGTTCCTTTGGGGGGTATTGCAAGTTTCGGCCATTTTGAGGCAAAATTGTTGTTTTGGGGGAGTATTGCAACTTTTGGCCATTTTGACTCGAGTTTGTTCCTTTGGGGGGTATTGCAACGTTTTTCCATTTTGACTCAAATTTGTTCCTTTGGGGGGGTATTGCAACCTTTGGCCATTTTGACTCGAATTTGTTCCTTTGGGGGGGTATTACAACTTATTGCCATTTTGAGGCAAAATTGTTCCTTAAGGGTGGTTTAGCAACTTTCGGCCATTTTGAGGTAAAATTGTTTCTTAGGGGGGTATTGCAACTTTTGGCCATTTTGACTCGAATTTGTTCCTTTGGCGGGGTATTGCAACTTTTGGCCATTTTGAGGCAAAATTGTTCCCTTGGGGGAGTATTGCAAATGTTTGCCATTTTGAGGCAAAATTGTTCCTTTGGGGGGGTATTTCAAATGTTGGCCATTTTGAGGCAAAATTGTTCCTTGGGGGGGGTATTGCAACTTTTGGCCATTTTGAAGCGAAATTCTTCCTTGGGGGGGTATTGCAACTTTTCGGCATTTTGTAGCGAAATTGTTCCTTTGGGGGGGTTTTGCAACTTTTGGCCATTTTGAAGCGAAATTGTTCCTTTCGGGGGGTATTGGAACTTTTCGGCATTTTAAGGCGAAATTGTTCCTTTGGGGGGGTATTGCAACTTTTGACCATTTTGAAGCGAAATTGTACCTTTGGGGGGGTATTGCAACTTTTCGGCATTTTGAAGCGAAATTGTTCCTTTGGGGGGGTATTGCAATTTTTTGCCATTTTGAGGCAAAATTGTTCCTTTGGGGGGGTATTGCAACTTTTGGCCATTTTGAAGCGAAATTGTTCCTTTCGGGGGGTATTGCAACTTTTCGGCATTTTGAAGCGAAATTGTTCCTTTGGGGGGGTATTGCAATTTTTTGCCATTTTGAGGCAAAATTGTTCCTTTGGGGGGGTATTGCAACTTTTGGCCATTTTGAAGCGAAATTGGTCCTTTCGGGGGGTATTGCAACTTTTCAGCATTTTGAGGCGAAATTGTTCCTTTGGTGGGGGTATTGCAATTTTTTGCCATTTTGAGGCGAAATTGTTCCTTTGGGGGGGTATTGCAACTTTTGGCCATTTTGAAGCGAAATTGTTCCTTTGGGGGGTATTGCAATTTTTTGACATTTTGAGGCGAAATTGTTCCTTTGGGGGGGTATTGCAACTTTTGTCCATATTGAAGCGAAATTGTTCCTTTGGGGGGTATTGCAATTTTTTGCCATTTTGAGGCGAAATTGTTCCTTTGGGGGGGTATTGCAACTTTTGGCCATTTTGAAGCGAAATTGTTCCTTTCGGGGGGTATTGCAACTTTTCAGCATTTTGAGGCGAAATTGTTCCTTTGGTGGTGGTATTGCAATTTTTTGCCATTTTGAGGCGAAATTGTTCCTTTTGGGGGGTATTGCAACTTTTGGCCATTTTGAAGCGAAATTGTTCCTTTGGGGGGGTATTGCAACTTTTCGGCATTTTGAGGCGAAATTGTTCCTTTGGGGGGGGTATTGCAACTTTTCGGCATTTTGAAGCGAAATTGTTCCTTTGGGGGGGTATTGCAATTTTGTTTTCATTTTGAGGCGAAATTGTTCCTTTGGGGGGGTATTGCAACTTTTGGCCATTTTGAAGCGAAATTGTTACTTTGGGGGGGTATTGCAACTTTTCGGCATTTTGAGGCAAAATTGTTCCTTTGGGGGGTATTGCAATTTTTTGCCATTTTGAGGCGAAATTGTTCCTTTGGGGGGGTATTGCAACTTTTGGCCATTTTGAAGCGAAATTGTTCCTTTGGGGGGGTTTATTTCAATTTTTTGCCGTTTTGAGGCGAAATTGTTCCTTTAGGGGGGTATTGCAACTTTTGGCCATTTTGAAGCGAAATTGTACCTTTGGGGGGGTATTGCAACTTTTCGGCATTTTGAAGCGAAATTGTTCCTTTGGGGGGTATTGCAATTTTTTGCCATTTTGAGGCGAAATTGTTCCTTTGGGGGGTATTACAACTTTTGGCCATTTTGAAGCGAAATTGTTCCTTTGGGGGGTATTGCAATTTTTTGCCATTTTGAGGCGAAATTATTCCTTTGGGGGGTATTGCAACTTTTGTCCATATTGAAGCTTAATTGTTCCTTTGGGGGGTATTACAATTTTTGGCCATTTTTAGGTGAAATTGTTCCTTTGGGGGGTATTGCAATTTTTTGCCATTTTGAGGCGAAATTGTTCCTTTGGGGGGGTATTGCAACTTTTGGCCATTTTGAAGCGAAATTGTTCCTTTCGGGGGGTATTGCAACTTTTCAGCATTTTGAGGCGAAATTGTTCCTTTGGTGGGGGTATTGCAATTTTTTGCCACTTTGAGGCGAAATTGTTCCTTTGGGGGGTATTGCAACTTTTGGCCATTTTGAAGCGAAATTGTTCCTTGGGGGGGTATTGCAACTTTTCGGCATTTTGAAGCGAAATTGTTCCTTTGGGGGGATATTGCAATTTTTTTCCATTTTAAAGCGAAATTGTTCCTTTGGAGGGGTATTGCAACTTTTGGCCATTTTGAAGCGAAATTGTTCCTTTCAGGGGGTATTGCAACTTTTCGGCATTTTGAGGCGAAATTGTTCCTTTGGGGGGGTATTGCAACTTTTGGCCATTTTGAAGCGAAATTGTTCCTTTCGGGGGGTATTGTAACTTTTCAGCATTTTTAGGCGAAATTGTTCCTTTGGTGGGGGTATTGCAATTTTTTGCCATTTTGAGGCGAAATTGTTCCTTTGGGGGGTATTGCAACTTTTGGCCATTTTGAAGCGAAATTGTTCCTTGGGGGGGTATTGCAACTTTTCGGCATTTTGAAGCGAAATTGTTCCTTTGGGGGGGTATTGCAATTTTTTTCCATTTTAAAGCGAAATTGTTCCTTTGGGGGGGTATTGCAACTTTTGGCCATTTTGAAGCGAAATTGTTCCTTTCAGGGGGTATTGCAACTTTTCGGCATTTTGAGGCGAAATTGTTCCTTTGGGGGGGTATTGCAACTTTTGGCCATTTTGAAGCGAAATTGTTCCTTTCAGGGGGTATTGCAACTTTTGGCCATTTTGAAGCGAAATTGTACCTTGGGGGGGTATTGCAACTTTTGGCCATTTTGAAGCGAAATTGTTCCTTTCGGGGGGTATTGCAACTATTCAGCATTTTTAGGCGAAATTGTTCCTTTGGTGGGGGTATTGCAACTTTTGGCCATTTTGAAGCGAAATTGTTCCTTTGGGGGGTATTGCAATTTTTTGCCATTTTGAAGCAAAATTGTTCCTTTGGGGGGTATTACAATTTTTAGCCATTTTGAGGCGAAATTGTTCCTTTGGGGGGGTATTGCAACTTTTGGCCATTTTGAAGCGAAATTGTTCCTTGGGGAGGTATTGCAACTTTTCGGCATTTTGAAGCGAAATTGTTCCTTTGGGGGGGTATTGGAATTTTTTTCCATTTTGAGGCGAAATTGTTCATTTGGGGGGGGTATTGCAACTTTTGGCCATTTTGAAGCGAAATTGTTCCTTTGGGGGGTGTTACAATTTTTGGCCATTTTGAGGCGAAATTGTTCCTTTGGGGGGGTATTGCAACTTTTGGCCATTTTGAAGCGAAATTGTTCCTTTCGGGGGGTATTGCAACTTTTCGGCATTTTGAGGCGAAATTGTTCCTTTGGGGGGGTATTGCAACTTTTGGCCATTTTGAAGCGAAATTGTTCCTTTGGGGGGGTATTGCAATTTTTTGCCATTTTGAGACGGAATTGATCCTTTGGGGGGTATTGCAACTTTTGGCCATTTTGAAGCGAAATTGTTCCTTTGGGGGGTATTGCAATTTTTTGCCATTTTGAGGCAAAATTGTTCCCTTGGGGGGATATTGCAAATGTTGGCCATTTTGAGGCAAAATTGTTCCTTTGGGGGGTATTGCAACTTTCGGCTATTTTGAGGCAAAATTGTTTCTTTGGGGGAGTATTGCAACTTTTGGCGATTTTGACTCGAATTTGTTCCTTTGGTAGGATATTGCAACTTTTTTCCATTTTGACTCGAATTTGTTCCTTTGGTAGGGTATTGCAACTTTTTGCCATTTTGAGGCAAAATTGTTCCTTTTGGGTGGTTTAGCAACTTCCGGCCATTTTGAGGTAAAATTGTTTCTTAGGGGGGTTTGCAACTTTTGGCCATTTTGATTCGAATTTGTTCCTTTGGGGGTATTGCAACTTTTGGCCATTTTGAGGCAAAGTTGTTCCTTTGGGAGGGTATTGCAAATGTTGGCCATTTTGAGGCAAAATTGTTCCTTGGGGGGGTATTGCAACTTTTGGCCATTTTGAGGCAAAATTGTTCCATTGGGGGGGTACTGCAACTTTTGGACATTTTGAGGCAAAATTGTTCCTTTGGGGGGTATTGCAACTTTCGGCCATTTTGAGGCAAAATTGTTTCTTTGGGGGAGTATTGCAACTTTTGGTGATTTTGACTCGAATTTGTTCCTTTGGGGGGTATTGCAACTTTTTTCCATTTTGACTCGAATTTGTTCCTTTGGTGGGGTATTGCAACTTTTGGCAATTTTGAGGCAAAATTGTTCCTTTGGGGGGGTACTACAACTTTTGGCTATTTTGAGGCAAATTTTTTCCTTTGAGGGGGTATTGCAACTTTTGGCCATTTTGACTCGAATTTGTTCCTTTGGGGGGTATTGCAACTTTTGGCCATTTTGAGGCAAAATTGTTCCTTTGGGGGGGAACTACAACTTTTGGCCATTTTGAGGCAAAATTGTTCCTTTGGGGGGTATTGCACCTTTTGGCCATTTTGACTCGAATTTGTTCCTTTGGGGGTATTGCAACTTTTGGCCATTTTGAGGCAAAATTGTTCCTTTGGGGGGGAACTACAACTTTTGGCCATTTTGAGGCAAAATTGTTCCTTTGGGGGTATTGCAACTTTTGGCCATTTTGAGGCAAAATTGTTCCTTTGGGGGGTATTTGAACTTTTGGCCATTTTGAGGCAAAATTGTTCCTTTGGGGGGGTATTGCAACTTTTGGCAATTTTGAGGGAAAATTGTTCCTTTGGGGGGGTACTTCAACTTTTGGCCATTTTGAGGCAAAATTGTTCCTTTGGGGGGGTACTTCAACTTTTGGCCATTTTGAGGCAAAATTGTTCCTTTGGGGGGGTATTGCAACTTTTTTTCATTTTATCTCGAATTTGTTCCTTTGGGGGGGTATTGCAACTTTTTGCAATTTTGAGGCAAAATTGATCCTTTAGGGTAGTATAGCAACTTTCGGCCATTTTGAGGCAAAATTGTTTCTTGGGGTGGTATTGCAACTTTTGGCCATTTTGACTCGAATTTGTTCCTTTGGGGGGTATTGCAACTTTTGACCATTTTGACTCGAATTTGTTCCTTTGGGGGGGTATTGCAACTTTTGGCCATTTTGAGGCAAAATTGTTCCCTTGGGGGGGTATTGCAAGTTTTGGCCATTTTGAGGCAAAATTGTTCCTTTGGGGGGGTATTGCAAATGTTGGCCATTTTGAGGCAAAATTGTTCCTTTGGGGGGTATTGCAATTTTTGGCCATTTTGAGGCAAAATTGTTCCATTGGGGGGGTACTGCAACTTTTGGCCATTTTGAGGCAAAATTGTTCCTTTGGGGGGTATTGCAACTTTCGGCCATTTTGAGGCAAAATTGTTTCTTTGGGGGGGTATTGCAACCTTTGGCCATTTTGACTCGAATTTGTTCCTTTGGGGGGGTATTGCAACTTATTGCCATTTTGAGACAAAATTGTTCCTTTAGGGTGGTTTAGCAACTTTCGGCCATTTTGAGGTAAAATTGTTTCTTAGGGGGGTATTGCAACTTTTGGCCATTTTGACTCGAATGTGTTTCTTTCTGGGGGTATTGCAACTTTTCGGCATTTTGAAGCGAAATTGTTCCTTTGGGGGGTATTGCAATTTTTTGCAATTTTAAGGCGAAATTGTTCCTTTGGGGGGGTATTGCAACTTTTGGCCATTTTGAAGCGAAATTGTTCCTTTGGGGGGGTATTGCAAATTTTGTCCATTTTGAAGCGAAATTGTTCCTTTGGGGGGGTATTGCAATTTTTTGCCATTTTGAGGCGAAATTGTTCCTTTGGGGGGTATTGCAACTTTTGGCCTTTTTGAGGCGAAATTGTTCCTTTGGGGGGGTATTGCAACTTTTGGCCATTTTGAAGCGAAATTGTTCCTTTGGGGGGGTATTGCAACTTTTCGGCATTTTGAGGCGAAATTGTTCCTTTGGGGGGGTATTGCAATTTTTTGCCATTTTGAGGCGAAATTGTTCCTTTGGGGGGGTATTGCAACTTTTGGCCATTTTGAAGCGAAATTGTTCCTTTGGGGGGGTATTGCAACTTTTCGGCATTTTGAGGCGAAATTGTTCCTTGGGGGGGTATTGCAACTTTTGGCCATTTTGAAGCGAAATTGTTCCTTTGGGGGGGTATTGCAATTTTTAACCATTTTGAGGCGAAATTGTTCCTTTGGGGGGGTATTGCAACTTTTGGCCATTTTGAAGTGAAATTGTTTCTTTCGGGGGGTATTGCAACTTTTCAGCATTTTGAAGCGAAATTGTTCCTTTGGGGGGGTATTGCAATTTTTTGCCATTTTGAGGCGAAATTGTTCCTTTGGGGGGGTATTGCAACTTTTGGCCATTTTGAAGCGAAATTGTTCCTTTGGGGGGGGTATTGCAATTTTTTGCCATTTTGAGGCGAAATTGTTCCTTTGGGGGGGTATTGCAACTTTTGGCCATTTTGAAGCGAAATTGTTCCTTTGGGGGGGTATTGCAACTTTTCGGCATTTTGAGGCGAAATTGTTCCTTTGGGGGGTATTGCAATTTTTCTGCCATTTTGAGGCGAAATTGTTCCTTTGGGGGGGTATTGCAACTTTTGGCCATTTTGAAGCGAAATTGTTCCTTTGGGGGGGTATTGCAACTTTTCGGCATTTTGAGGCGAAATTGTTCCTTGGGGGGGGGTATTGCAACTTTTGGCCATTTTGAAGCGAAATTGTTCCTTTGGGGGGGTATTGCAATTTTTAACCATTTTGAGGCGAAATTGTTCCTTTCAGGGGGTATTGCAACTTTTCAGCATTTTGAAGCGAAATTGTTCCTTTGGGGGGGTATTGCAATTTTTTGCCATTTTGAGGCGAAATTGTTCCTTTGGGGGGGTATTGCAACTTTTGGCCATTTTGAAGCGAAATTGTTCCTTTCGGGGGGTATTGCAACTTTCGGCATTTTGAGGCGAAATTGTTCCTTTGGGGGGGTATTGCAACTTTTGGCCATTTTGAAGCGAAATTGTTCCTTTGGTGGGGTATTGCAACTTTTCGGCATTTTGAGGCGAAATTGTTCCTTTGGGGGGTATTGCAATTTTTTGCCATTTTGAGGCGAAATTGTTCCTTTGGGGGGGTATTGCAACTTTTGGCCATTTTGAAGCGAAATTGTTCCTTTGGGGGGGTATTGCAATTTTTTGCCATTTTGAGGCGAAATTGTTCCTTTGGGGGGGTATTGCAACTTTTGGCCATATTGAAGCGAAATTGTTCCTTTGGGGGGTTTTTACAATTTTTGGCCATTTTGAGGCGAAATTGTTCCTTTCGGGGGGTATTGCAACTTTTCGGCATTTTGAGGCGAAATTGTTCCTTTGGGGGGGTATTGCAACTTTTGGCCATTTTGAAGCGAAATTGTTCCTTTGGGGGGGTATTGCAATTTTTTGCCATTTTGAGGCGAAATTGTTCCTTTGGGGGGGTATTGCAACTTTTGGCCATTTTGAAGCGAAATTGTTCCTTTGGGGGGGTATTGCAACTTTTTGGCATTTTGAGGCGAAATTGTTCCTTTGGGGGGGTATTGCAATTTTTTGCCATTTTGAGGCGAAATTGTTCCTTTGGGGGGGTATTGCAACTTTTGGCCATTTTGAAGCGAAATTGTTCCTTTGGGGGTATTGCAATTTTTAACCATTTTGAGGCAAAATTGTTCCTTTGGGGGGGTATTGCAACTTTTGGCCATTTTGAAGTGAAATTGTTCCTTTCGGGGGGTATTGCAACTTTTCAGCATTTTAAAGCGAAATTGTTCCTTTGGGGGGTATTACAATTTTTTGCCATTTTGAGGCGAAATTGTTCCTTTGGGGGGTATTGCAATTTTTTGCCATTTTGAGGCGAAATAGTTCCTTTGGGGGGGTATTGCAACTTTTGGCCATTTTGAAGCGAAATTGTTCCTTTGGGGGGTATTGCAATTTTTTGCCATTTTGAAGCGAAATTGTTCCTTTGGGGGCGTATTGCAATTTTTTGCCATTTTGAGGCGAAATTGTTCCTTTGGGGGGTATTGCAACTTTTGGCCATTTTGAAGCGAAATTCTTCCTTTCGGGGGGTATTGCAACTTTTCGGCATTTTGAGGCGAAATTGTTCCTTTGGGGGGGTATTGCAACTTTTGGCCATTTTGAAGCGAAATTGTTCCTTTGGGGGGGTATTGCAACTTTTCGGCATTTTGAGGCGAAATTGTTCCTTTGGGGGGGGTATTGCAATTTTTTCCATTTTGAGGCGAAATTGTTCCTTTGGGGGGGTATTGCAACTTTTGGCCATTTTGAAGCGAAATTGTTCCTTTGGGGGGGTATTGCAATTTTTTTTTCATTTTGAGGCGAAATTGTTCCTTTGGGGGGGGTATTGCAAATTTTGGCCATTTTGAAGCGAAATTGTTCCTTTGGGGGGGTATTGCAATTTTTTGCCATTTTGAGGCGAAATTGTTCCTTTGGGGGTATTGCAACTTTTCGGCATTTTGAGGCGAAATTGTTCCTTTGGGGGGGTATTGCAACTTTTGGCCATTTTGAAGCGAAATTGTTCCTTTGGGGGGGTATTGCAATTTTTTGCCATTTTGAGGCGAAATTGTTCCTTTGGGGGGGTATTGCAACTTTTGGCCATTTTGAAGCGAAATTGTTCCTTTGGGGGGGTATTGCAACTTTTCGGCATTTTGAGGCGAAATTGTTCCTTTGGGGGGGTATTGCAACTTTTGGCCATTTTGAAGCGAAATTGTTCCTTTGGGGGGGTATTGCAACTTTTCGGCATTTTGAGGCGAAATTGTTCCTTGGGGGGGTATTGCAACTTTTGGCCATTTTGAAGCGAAATTGTTCCTTTGGGGGGGTATTGCAATTTTTAACCATTTTGAGGCGAAATTGTTCCTTTCGGGGGGTATTGCAACTTTTCAGCATTTTGAGGCGAAATTGTTCCTTTGGGGGGGTATTGCAACTTTTGGCCATTTTGAAGCGAAATTGTTCCTTTCGGGGGGTATTGCAACTTTTGGCCATTTTGAAGCGAAATTGTTCCTTTCGGGGGGTATTGCAACTTTTCGGCATTTTGATGCGAAATTGTTCCTTTGGGGGGGTATTGCAATTTTTTGCCATTTTGAGGCAAAATTGTTCCTTTGGGGGGGTATTGCAACTTTTGGCCATTTTGAAGCGAAATTGTTCCTTTGGGGGGGTATTGCAATTTTTTGCCATTTTGAGGCGAAATTGTTCCTTTGGGGGGGTATTGCAACTTTTGGCCATTTTGAAGCGAAATTGTTCCTTTGGGGGGTATTGCAATTTTTTGCCATTTTGAAGCGAAATTGTTCCTTTGGGGGGGGTATTGCAATTTTTTTTTCATTTTGAGGCGAAATTGTTCCTTTGTGGGGGTATTGCAACTTTTGGCCATTTTGAAGCGAAATTGTTCCTTTGGGGGGGTATTGCAACTTTTCGGCATTTTGAGGCGAAATTGTTCCTTGGGGGGGTATTGCAACTTTTGGCCATTTTGAAGCGAAATTGTTCCTTTGGGGGGGTATTGCAATTTTTAACCATTTTGAGGCGAAATTGTTCCTTTCGGGGGGTATTGCAAGTTTTCAGCATTTTGAAGCGAAATTGTTCCTTTGGGGGGGGGGGTATTGCAATTTTTTGCCATTTTAAAGCGAAATTGTTCCTTTGGGGGGGTATTGCAACTTTTGGCCATTTTGAAGCGAAATTGTTCCTTTCGGGGGGTATTGCAACTTTTCGGCATTTTGAGGCGAAATTGTTCCTTTAGGGGGGTATTGCAACTTTTGGCCATTTTGAAGCAAAATTGATCCTTTGGTGGGGTATTGCAACTTTTCGGCATTTTGAGGCGAAATTGTTCCTTTGGGGGGGTATTGCAATTTTTTGCCATTTTGAGGCGAAATTGTTCCTTTGGGGGGGTATTGCAACTTTTGGCCATTTTGAAGCGAAATTGTTCCTTTGGGGGGGTATTGCAATTTTTTGCCATTTTGAGGCGAAATTGTTCCTTTGGGGGGGTATTGCAACTTTTGGCCATTTTGAAGCGAAATTGTTCCTTTGGGGGGGTATTGCAATTTTTTGCCATTTTGCGGCGAAATTGTTCCTTTGGGGGGGTATTGCAACTTTTGGCCATATTGAAGCGAAATTGTTCCTTTGGGGGGTTTTTACAATTTTTGGCCATTTTGAGGCGAAATTGTTCCTTTCGGGGGGTATTGCAACTTTTCGGCATTTTGAGGCGAAATTGTTCCTTTGGGGGGGTATTGCAACTTTTGGCCATTTTGAAGCGAAATTGTTCCTTTGGGGGGGTATTGCAATTTTTAACCATTTTGAGGCGAAATTGTTCCTTTCGGGGGGTATTGCAACTTTTCAGCATTTTGAAGCGAAATTGTTCCTTTGGGGGGGTATTGCAATTTTTTGCCATTTTGAGGCGAAATTGTTCCTTTGGGGGGTTATTGCAACTTTTGGCCATTTTGAAGCGAAATTGTTCCTTTCGGGGGGTATTGCAACTTTTCGGCATTTTGAGGCGAAATTGTTCCTTTGGGGGGGTATTGCAACTTTTGGCCATTTTGAAGCAAAATTGTTCCTTTGGTGGGGTATTGCAACTTTTCGGCATTTTGAGGCGAAATTGTTCCTTTGGGGGGTATTGCAATTTTTTGGTATTTTGAGGCGAAATTGTTCCTTTGGGGGGGTATTGCAACTTTTGGCCATTTTGAAGCGAAATTGTTCCTTTGGGGGGGTATTGCAATTTTTTGCCATTTTGAGGCGAAATTGTTCCTTTGGGGGGGTATTGCAACTTTTGGCCATTTTGAAGCGAAATTGTTCCTTTGGGGGGGTATTGCAATTTTTTGCCATTTTGAGGCGAAATTGTTCCTTTGGGGGGGTATTGCAACTTTTGGCCATATTGAAGCGAAATTGTTCCTTTGGGGGGTTTTTACAATTTTTGGCCATTTTGAGGCGAAATTGTTCCTTTCGGGGGGTATTGCAACTTTTCGGCATTTTGAGGCGAAATTGTTCCTTTGGGGGGGTATTGCAACTTTTGGCCATTTTGAAGCGAAATTGTTCCTTTGGGGGGGTATTGCAATTTTTTGCCATTTTCAGGCGAAATTGTTCCTTTGGGGGGGTATTGCAACTTTTGGCCATTTTGAAGCGAAATTGTTCCTTTGGGGGGGTATTGCAACTTTTCGGCATTTTGAGGCGAAATTGTTCCTTTGGGGGGGTATTGCAATTTTTTGCCATTTTGAGGCGAAATTGTTCTTTTGGGGGGGTATTGCAACTTTTGGCCATTTTGAAGCGAAATTGTTCCTTTGGGGGGGTATTGCAATTTTTAACCATTTTGAGGCAAAATTGTTCCTTTGGGGGGGTATTGCAACTTTTGGCCATTTTGAAGTGAAATTGTTCCTTTCGGGGGGTATTGCAACTTTTCGGCATTTTGAGGCGAAATTGTTCCTTTGGGGGGGTATTGCAACTTTTGGCCATTTTGAAGCGAAATTGTTCCTTTGGGGGGGTATTGCAATTTTTTGCCATTTTGAGGCGAAATTGTTCCTTTGGGGGGGTATTGCAACTTTTGGCCATTTTGAAGCGAAATTGTTCCTTTGGGGGCGTATTGCAATTTTTTGCCATTTTGAGGCGAAATTGTTCCTTTGGGGGGTATTGCAACTTTTGGCCATTTTGAAGCGAAATTGTTCCTTTCGGGGGGTATTGCAACTTTTCGGCATTTTGAGGAAAAATTGTTCCTTTGGGGGGGTATTGCAACTTTTGGCCATTTTGAAGCGAAATTGTTCCTTTGGGGGGGTATTGCAACTTTTCGGCATTTTGAGGCGAAATTGTTCCTTTGGGGGGGTATTGCAACTTTTGGCCATTTTGAAGCGAAATTGTTCCTTTGGGGGGGTATTGCAATTTTTTTTTCATTTTGAGGCGAAATTGTTCCTTTGGGGGGGGGTATTGCAAATTTTGGCCATTTTGAAGCGAAATTGTTCCTTTGGGGGGGTATTGCAATTTTTTCCATTTTGAGGCGAAATTGTTCCTTTGGGGGGGTATTGCAACTTTTGGCCATTTTGAAGCGAAATTGTTCCTTTGGGGGGGTATTGCAATTTTTTTTTCATTTTGAGGCGAAATTGTTCCTTTGGGGGGGGGTATTGCAAATTTTGGCCATTTTGAAGCGAAATTGTTCCTTTGGGGGGGTATTGCAATTTTTTGCCATTTTGAGGCGAAATTGTTCCTTTCGGGGGGTATTGCAACTTTTCGGCATTTTGAGGCGAAATTGTTCCTTTGGGGGGGTATTGCAACTTTTGGCCATTTTGAAGAGAAATTGTTCCTTTGGGGGGGTATTGCAATTTTTTGCCATTTTGAGGCGAAATTATTCCTTTGGGGGGTATTGCAACTTTTGGCCATTTTGAAGCGAAATTGTTCCTTTGGGGGGGTATTGCAACTTTTCGGCATTTTGAGGCGAAATTGTTCCTTTGGGGGGGTATTGCAACTTTTGGCCATTTTGAAGCGAAATTGTTCCTTTGGGGGGGTATTGCAACTTTTCGGCATTTTGAGGCGAAATTGTTCCTTGGGGGGGTATTGCAACTTTTGGCCATTTTGAATCGAAATTGTTCCTTTGGGGGGGTATTGCAATTTTTAACCCTTTTGAGGCGAAATTGTTCCTTTCGGGGGGTATTGCAACTTTTCAGCATTTTGAAGCGAAATTGTTCCTTTGGGGGGGTATTGCAATTTTTTGCCATTTTGAGGCGAAATTGTTCCTTTGGGGGGGTATTGCAACTTTTGGCCATTTTGAAGCGAAATTGTTCCTTTCGGGGGGTATTGCAACTTTTCGGCATTTTGAGGCGAAATTGTTCCTTTGGGGGGGTATTGCAATTTTTTGCCATTTTGAGGCGAAATTGTTCCTTTGGGGGGGTATTGCAACTTTTGGCCATTTTGAAGCGAAATTGTTCCTTTGGGGGGGTATTGCAGTTTTTTGCCATTTTGAGGCGAAATTGTTCCTTTGGGGGGGTATTGCAACTTTTGGCCATTTTGAAGCGAAATTGTTCCTTTGGGGGGGTATTGCAATTTTTTGCCATTTTGAAGCGAAATTGTTCCTTTGGGGGGGTATTGCAATTTTTTTTTCATTTTGAGGCGAAATTGTTCCTTTGGGGGGGGTATTGCAAATTTTGGCCATTTTGAAGCGAAATAGTTCCTTTGGGGGGGTATTGCAACTTTTGGCCATTTTGAAGCGAAATTGTTCCTTTGGGGGGGTATTGCAACTTTTCGGCATTTTGAGGCGAAATTGTTCCTTTGGGGGGGTATTGCAATTTTTTGCCATTTTGAGGCGAAATTGTTCCTTTGTGGGGGTATTGCAACTTTTGGCCATTTTGAAGCGAAATTGTTCCTTTGGGGGGGTATTGCAACTTTTCGGCATTTTGAGGCGAAATTGTTCCTTAGGGGGGTATTGCAACTTTTGGCCATTTTGAAGCGAAATTGTTCCTTTGGGGGGGTATTGCAATTTTTAACCATTTTGAGGCGAAATTGTTCCTTTCGGGGGGTATTGCAACTTTTCAGCATTTTGAAGCGAAATTGTTCCTTTGGGGGGGTATTGCAATTTTTTGCCATTTTGAGGCGAAATTGTTCCTTTGGGGGGGTATTGCAACTTTTGGCCATTTTGAAGCGAAATTGTTCCTTTCGGGGGGTATTGCAACTTTTCGGCATTTTGAGGCGAAATTGTTCCTTTGGGGGGGTATTGCAACTTTTGGCCATTTTGAAGCGAAATTGTTCCTTTGGGGGTGTTATGCAATTTTTTGCCATTTTGAGGCGAAATTGTTCCTTTGGGGGGGTATTGCAACTTTTGGCCATTTTGAAGCGAAATTGTTCCTTTGGGGGGGTATTGCAACTTTTCGGCATTTTGAGGCGAAATTGTTCCTTGGGGGGGTATTGCAACTTTTGGCCATTTTGAAGCGAAATTGTTCCTTTGGGGGGGTATTGCAATTTTTAACCATTTTGAGGCGAAATTGTTCCTTTCGGGGGGTATTGCAACTTTTCAGCATTTTGAAGCGAAATTGTTCCTTTGGGGGGGTATTGCAATTTTTTGCCATTTTGAGGCGAAATTGTTCCTTTGGGGGGGTATTGCAACTTTTGGCCATTTTGAAGCGAAATTGTTCCTTTCGGGGGGTATTGCAACTTTTCGGCATTTTGAGGCGAAATTGTTCCTTTGGGGGGGTATTGCAACTTTTGGCCATTTTGAAGCAAAATTGTTCCTTTGGTGGGGTATTGCAACTTTTCGGCATTTTGAGGCGAAATTGTTCCTTTGGGGGGGTATTGCAATTTTTTGCCATTTTGAGGCGAAATTGTTCCTTTGGGGGGGTATTGCAACTTTTGGCCATTTTGAAGCGAAATTGTTCCTTTGGGGGGGTATTGCAAATTTTTTGCCATTTTGAGGCGACATTGTTCCTTTGGGGGGGTATTGCAACTTTTGGCCATTTTGAAGCGAAATTGTTCCTTTGGGGGGGTATTGCAATTTTTTGCCATTTTGAGGCGAAATTGTTCCTTTGGGGGGGTATTGCAACTTTTGGCCATATTGAAGCGAAATTGTTCCTTTGGGGGGTTTTTACAATTTTTGGCCATTTTGAGGCGAAATTGTTCCTTTCGGGGGGTATTGCAACTTTTTGGCATTTTGAGGCGAAATTGTTCCTTTGGGGGGGTATTGCAACTTTTGGCCATTTTGAAGCGAAATTGTTCCTTTGGGGGGGTATTGCAATTTTTTGCCATTTTGAGGCGAAATTGTTCCTTTGGGAGGGTATTGCAACTTTTGGCCATTTTGAAGCGAAATTGTTCCTTTGGGGGGGTATTGCAACTTTTCGGCATTTTGAGGCGAAATTGTTCCTTTGGGGGGGTATTGCAATTTTTTGCCATTTTGAGGCGAAATTGTTCCTTTGGGGGGGTATTGCAACTTTTGGCCATTTTGAAGCGAAATTGTTCCTTTCGGGGGGTATTGCAACTTTTCGGCATTTTGAGGCGAAATTGTTCCTTTGGGGGGGTATTGCAACTTTTGGCCATTTTGAAGCGAAATTGTTCCTTTGGTGGGGTATTGCAACTTTTCGGCATTTTGAGGCGAAATTGTTCCTTTGGGGGGGTATTGCAATTTTTTGCCATTTTGAGGCGAAATTGTTCCTTTGGGGGGGTATTGCAACTTTTGGCCATTTTGAAGCGAAATTGTTCCTTTGGGGGGTATTGCAATTTTTTGCCATTTTGAGGCGAAATTGTTCCTTTGGGGGGGGGTATTGCAACTTTTGGCCATTTTGAAGCGAAATTGTTCCTTTGGGGGGGTATTGCAATTTTTTGCCATTTTGAGGCGAAATTGTTCCTTTGGGGGGTATTGCAACTTTTGGCCATATTGAAGCGAAATTGTTCCTTTGGGGGGTTTTTACAATTTTTGGCCATTTTGAGGCGAAATTGTTCCTTTCGGGGGGTATTGCAACTTTTTGGCATTTTGAGGCGAAATTGTTCCTTTGGGGGGGTATTGCAACTTTTGGCCATTTTGAAGCGAAATTGTTCCTTTGGGGGGGTATTGCAATTTTTTGCCATTTTGAGGCGAAATTGTTCCTTTGGGAGGGTATTGCAACTTTTGGCCATTTTGAAGCGAAATTGTTCCTTTGGGGGGGTATTGCAACTTTTCGGCATTTTGAGGCGAAATTGTTCCTTTGGGGGGGTATTGCAATTTTTTGCCATTTTGAGGCGAAATTGTTCCTTTGGGGGGGTATTGCAACTTTTAGCCATTTTGAAGCGAAATTGTTCCTTTCGGGGGGTATTGCAACTTTTCGGCATTTTGAGGCGAAATTGTTCCTTTGGGGGGGTATTGCAACTTTTGGCCATTTTGAAGCGAAATTGTTCCTTTGGTGGGGTATTGCAAGTTTTCGGCATTTTGAGGCGAAATTGTTCCTTTGGGGGGGTATTGCAATTTTTTGCCATTTTGAGGCGAAATTGTTCCTTTGGGGGGTATTGCAACTTTTGGCTATTTTGAAGCGAAATTGTTCCTTTCGGGGGGTATTGCAACTTTTCAGCATTTTGAGGCGAAATTGTTCCTTTGGGGGGGTATTGCAATTTTTTGCCATTTTGAAATTGTTCCTTTTGGGGGGTATTGCAACTTTTCGGCATTTTGAGGCGAAATTGTTCCTTTGGGGGGTATTGCAATTTTTTTTCCATTTTGAGGCGAAATTGTTCCTTTGGGGGGGTATTGCAACTTTTGGCCATTTTGAAGCGAAATTGTTCCTTTCGGGGGGTATTGCAACTTTTCGGCATTTTGAAGCGATATTGTTCCTTTGGGGGGTATTGCAATTTTTTGCCATTTTGAGGCGAAATTGTTCCTTTGGGGGGGTATTGCAACTTTTGGCCATTTTGAAGCGAAATTGTTCCTTTGGGGGGGTATTGCAATTTTTTGCCATTTTGAGGCGAAATTGTTCCTTTGGGGGGTATTGCAACTTTTGGCCATATTGAAGCGAAATTGTTCCTTTGGGGGGTTTTTACAATTTTTGGCCAATTTGAGGCGAAATTGTTCCTTTCGGGGGGTATTGCAACTTTTTGGCATTTTGAGGCGAAATTGTTCCTTTGGGGGGGTATTGCAACTTTTGGCCATTTTGAAGCGAAATTGTTCCTTTGGGGGGGTATTGCAATTTTTTGCCATTTTGAGGCGAAATTGTTCCTTTGGGAGGGTATTGCAACTTTTGGCCATTTTGAAGCGAAATTGTTCCTTTGGGGGGGTATTGCAACTTTTCGGCATTTTGAGGCGAAATTGTTCCTTTGGGGGGGTATTGCAATTTTTTGCCATTTTGAGGCGAAATTGTTCCTTTGGGGGGGTATTGCAACTTTTAGCCATTTTGAAGCGAAATTGTTCCTTTCGGGGGGTATTGCAACTTTTCGGCATTTTGAGGCGAAATTGTTCCTTTGGGGGGGTATTGCAACTTTTGGCCATTTTGAAGCGAAATTGTTCCTTTGGTGGGGTATTGCAAGTTTTCGGCATTTTGAGGCGAAATTGTTCCTTTGGGGGGGTATTGCAATTTTTTGCCATTTTGAGGCGAAATTGTTCCTTTGGGGGGTATTGCAACTTTTGGCTATTTTGAAGCGAAATTGTTCCTTTCGGGGGGTATTGCAACTTTTCAGCATTTTGAGGCGAAATTGTTCTTTTGGGGGGGTATTGCAATTTTTTGCCATTTTGAAATTGTTCCTTTTGGGGGGTATTGCAACTTTTCGGCATTTTGAGGCGAAATTGTTCCTTTGGGGGGTATTGCAATTTTTTTTCCATTTTGAGGCGAAATTGTTCCTTTGGGGGGGTATTGCAACTTTTGGCCATTTTGAAGCGAAATTGTTCCTTTCGGGGGGTATTGCAACTTTTCGGCATTTTGAAGCGATATTGTTCCTTTGGGGGGTATTGCAATTTTTTGCCATTTTGAGGCGAAATTGTTCCTTTTGAGGGGTATTACAACTTTTGGCCATTTTGAAGCGAAATTGTTCCTTTGGGGGGGTATTGCAATTTTTTTTTCATTTTGAGGCGAAATTGTTCCTTTGGGGGGGTATTGCAAATTTTGGCCATTTTGAAGCGAAATTGTTCCTTTGGGGGGGTATTGCAATTTTTTGCCATTTTGAGGTGAAATTGTTCCTTTGGGGGGGTATTGCAACTTTTCGGCATTTTGAGGCGAAATTGTTCCTTTGGGGGGGTATTGCAATTTTTTGCCATTTTGAGGTGAAATTGTTCCTTTGGGGGGGTATTGCAAATTTTGGCCATTTTGAAGCGAAATTGTTCCTTTGGGGGGGTATTGCAACTTTTCGGCATTTTGAGGCGAAATTGTTCCTTGGGGGGGTATTGCAACTTTTGGCCATTTTGAAGCGAAATTGTTCCTTTGGGGGGGTATTG
Organism: Anomaloglossus baeobatrachus; assembly: GCF_048569485.1. NCBI lineage: Eukaryota > Metazoa > Chordata > Amphibia > Anura > Aromobatidae > Anomaloglossus > Anomaloglossus baeobatrachus. The sequence continues at coordinate 110,226 of NW_027443086.1, forward strand.
CAATTTTTAACCATTTTGAGGCAAAATTGTTCCTTTGGGGGGGTATTGCAACTTTTGGCCATTTTGAAGTGAAATTGTTCCTTTCGGGGGGTATTGCAACTTTTCGGCATTTTGAGGCGAAATTGTTCCTTTGGGGGGGTATTGCAATTTTTTGCCATTTTGAGGCGAAATTGTTCCTTTGGGGGGGGTATTGCAACTTTTGGCCATTTTGAAGCGAAATTGTTCTTTTGGGGGGGTATTGCAATTTTTTGCCATTTTGAGGCGAAATTGTTCCTTTGGGGGGTATTGCAACTTTTGGCCATTTTGAAGCGAAATTGTTCCTTTCGGGGGGTATTGCAACTTTTCGGCATTTTGAGGCGAAATTGTTCCTTTCGGGGGGTATTGCAACTTTTCGGCATTTTGAGGCGAAATTGTTCCTTTGGGGGCGTATTGCAATTTTTTGCCATTTTGAGGCGAAATTGTTCCTTTGGGGGGTATTGCAACTTTTGGCCATTTTGAAGCGAAATTGTTCCTTTCGGGGGGTACTGCAACTTTTCGGCATTTTGAGGCGAAATTGTTCCTTTGGGGGGGTATTGCAACTTTTGGCCATTTTGAAGCGAAATTGTTCCTTTGGGGGGGTATTGCAACTTTTCGGCATTTTGAGGCGAAATTGTTCCTTTGGGGGGGTATTGCAATTTTTTCCATTTTGAGGCGAAATTGTTCCTTTGGGGGGGTATTGCAACGTTTGGCCATTTTGAAGCGAAATTGTTCCTTTGGGGGGGTATAGCAACTTTTCGGCATTTTGAGGCGAAATTGTTCCTTTGGGGGGGTATTGCAACTTTTGGCCATATTGAAGCGAAATTGTTCCTTTGGGGGGGTATTGCAATTTTTAACCATTTTGAGGCGAAATTGTTCCTTTGGGGGGGTATTGCAACTTTTGGCCATTTTGAAGCGAAATTGTTCCTTTCGGGGGGTATTGCAACTTTTCAGCATTTTGAGGCGAAATTGTTCCTTTGGGGGGGTATTGCAATTTTTTGCCATTTTGAGGCGAAATTGTTCCTTTGGGGGTATTGCAACTTTTCGGCATTTTGAGGCGAAATTGTTCCTTTGGGGGGGGTATTGCAAATTTTGGCCATTTTGAAGCGAAATTGTTCCTTTGGGGGGGTATTGCAATTGTTTGCCATTTTGAGGCGAAATTGTTCCTTTGGGGGGGTATTGCAACTTTTCGGCATTTTGAGGCGAAATTGTTCCTTTGGGGGGGTATTGCAATTTTTTGCCCTTTTGAGGTGAAATTGTTCCTTTGGGGGGTATTGCAACTTTTGGCCATTTTGAAGCGAAATTGTTCCTTTGGGGGGTATTGCATTTTTTTGCCATTTTGAGGCGAAATTGTTCCTTTGGGGGGGTATTGCAACTTTTGGCCATTTTGAAGCGAAATTGTTCCTTTGGGGGGGTATTGCAATTTTTTGCCATTTTGAGGCGAAATTGTTCCTTTGGGGGGGTATTGCAACTTTTGGCCATATTGAAGCGAAATTGTTCCTTTGGGGGGTTTTTACAATTTTTGGCCATTATGAGGGGAAATTGTTCCTTTCGGGGGGTATTGCAACTTTTCGGCATTTTGAGGCAAAATTGTTCCTTTGGGGGGGTATTGCAACTTTTGGCCATTTTGAAGCGAAATTGTTCCTTTGGGGGGGTATTGCAACTTTTTGGCATTTTGAGGCGAAATTGTTCCTTTGGGGGGGTATTGCAACTTTTGGCCATTTTGAAGCGAAATTGTTCCTTTGGGGGGGTATTGCAACTTTTCGCCATTTTGAAGCGAAATTGTTCCTTTCGGGGGGTATTGCAACTTTTCGGCATTTTGAAGCGAAATTGTTCCTTTGGGGGGGTATTGCAACTTTTGGCCATTTTGAAGCGAAATTGTTCCTTTGGGGGGGTATTGCAACTTTTCGGCATTTTGAGGCGAAATTGTTCCTTTGGGGGGGTATTGCAATTTTTTGCCATTTTGAGGCGAAATTGTTCCTTTGGGGGGGTATTGCAACTTTTGGCCATTTTGAAGTGAAGTTGTTCCTTTGGGGGGTATTGCAATTTTTTGCCATTTTGAGGCGAAATTGTTCCTTTGGGGGGGTATTGCAACTTTTGGCCATTTTGAAGCGAAATTGTTCCTTTCGGGGGGTATTGCAACTTTTGGCCATATTGAAGCGAAATTGTTCTTTTGGGGGGTTTTGGAATTTTTAACCATTTTGAGGAGAAATTGTTCCTTTGGGGGGGTATTGCAACTTTTGGCCATTTTGAAGCGAAATTGTTCCTTTCGGGGGGTATTGCAACTTTTCAGCATTTTGGGGCGAAATTGTTCCTTTGGGGGGGTATTGCAACTTTTCGGCATTTTGAGGCGAAATTGTTCCTTTGGGGGGTATTGCAATTTTTTTTCCATTTTGAGGCGAAATTGTTCCTTTCGGGGGGTATTGCAACTTTTCGGCATTTTGAAGCGAAATTGTTCCTTTGGGGGGTATTGCAATTTTTTGCCATTTTGAGGCGAAAGTGTTCCTTTGGGGGGGTATTGCAACTTTTGGCCATTTTGAAGCGAAATTGTTCCTTTGGGGGGTATTGCAATTTTTTTTTCATTTTGAGGCGAAAATGTTCCTTTGGGGGGGGTATTGCAAATTTTGGCCATTTTGGAGCGAAATTGTTCCTTTGGGGGGGTATTGCAATTTTTTGCCATTTTGAGGCGAAATTGTTCCTTTGGGGGGGTATTGCAACTTTTCGCCATTTTAAAGCGAAATTGTTCCTTTGGGGGGGTATTGCAATTTTTTGCCATTTTGAGGTGAAATTGTTCCTTTGGGGGGGTATTGCAACTTTTGGCCATTTTGAAGCGAAATTGTTCCTTTGGGGGGTATTGCATTTTTTTGCCATTTTGAGGCGAAATTGTTCCTTTGGGGGGGTATTGCAACTTTTGGCCATTTTGAAGCGAAATTGTTCCTTTGGGGGGGTATTGCAATTTTTTGCCATTTTGAGGCGAAATTGTTCCTTTGGGGGGGTATTGCAACTTTTGGCCTTTTTGAGGCGAAATTGTTCCTTTGGGGGGGTATTGCAACTTTTCGGCATTTTGAGGCGAAATTGTTCCTTTGGGGGGGTATTGCAATTTTTTGCCATTTTGAGGCGAAATTGTTCCTTGGGGGGGTATTGCAACTTTTGGCCATTTTGAAGCGAAATTGTTCCTTTGGGGGGGTATTGCAATTTTTTGCCATTTTGAGGCGAAATTGTTCCTTGGGGGGGTATTGCAACTTTTGGCCATTTTGAAGTGAAATTGTTCCTTTCGGGGGGTATTGCAACTTTTCAGCATTTTGAAGCGAAATTGTTCCTTTGGGGGGGTATTGCAATTTTTTGCCATTTTGAGGCGAAATTGTTCCTTTGGGGGGGTATTGCAATTTTTTGCCATTTTGAGGCGAAATTGTTCCTTTGGGGGGGTATTGCAACTTTTGGCCATTTTGAAGCGAAATTGTTCCTTTGGGGGGGTATTGCAATTTTTTGCCATTTTGAGGCGAAATTGTTCCTTTGGGGGGGTATTGCAACTTTTGGCCATATTGAATTGAAATTGTTCCTTTGGGGGGTTTTTACAATTTTTGGCCATTTTGAGGCGAAATTGTTCCTTTCGGGGGGTATTGCAACTTTTGGCTATTTTGAAGCGAAATTGTTCCTTTGGGGGGGTATTGCAATTTTTTGCCATTTTGAGGCGAAATTGTTCCTTTGGGGGGGTATTGCAACTTTTGGCCATATTGAATTGAAATTGTTCCTTTGGGGGGTTTTTACAATTTTTGGCCATTTTGAGGCGAAATTGTTCCTTTGGGGGGGTATTGCAACTTTTGGCCATTTTGAAGCGAAATTGTTCCTTTGGGGGGGTATTGCAATTTTTTGCCATTTTGAGGCGAAATTGTTCCTTTGGGGGGGTATTGCAACTTTTCGCCATTTTAAAGCGAAATTGTTCCTTTGGGGGGGTATTGCAATTTTTTGCCATTTTGAGGTGAAATTGTTCCTTTGGGGGGGTATTGCAACTTTTGGCCATTTTGAAGCGAAATTGTTCCTTTGGGGGGTATTGCATTTTTTTGCCATTTTGAGGCGAAATTGTTCCTTTGGGGGGGTATTGCAACTTTTGGCCATTTTGAAGCGAAATTGTTCCTTTGGGGGGGTATTGCAATTTTTTGCCATTTTGAGGCGAAATTGTTCCTTTGGGGGGGTATTGCAACTTTTCGCCATTTTAAAGCGAAATTGTTCCTTTGGGGGGGTATTGCAATTTTTTGCCATTTTGAGGTGAAATTGTTCCTTTGGGGGGGTATTGCAACTTTTGGCCATTTTGAAGCGAAATTGTTCCTTTGGGGGGTATTGCATTTTTTTGCCATTTTGAGGCGAAATTGTTCCTTTGGGGGGGTATTGCAACTTTTGGCCATTTTGAAGCGAAATTGTTCCTTTGGGGGGGTATTGCAATTTTTTGCCATTTTGAGGCGAAATTGTTCCTTTGGGGGGGTATTGCAACTTTTGGCCTTTTTGAGGCGAAATTGTTCCTTTGGGGGGGTATTGCAACTTTTCGGCATTTTGAGGCGAAATTGTTCCTTTGGGGGGGTATTGCAATTTTTTGCCATTTTGAGGCGAAATTGTTCCTTGGGGGGGTATTGCAACTTTTGGCCATTTTGAAGCGAAATTGTTCCTTTGGGGGGGTATTGCAATTTTTTGCCATTTTGAGGCGAAATTGTTCCTTGGGGGGGTATTGCAACTTTTGGCCATTTTGAAGTGAAATTGTTCCTTTCGGGGGGTATTGCAACTTTTCAGCATTTTGAAGCGAAATTGTTCCTTTGGGGGGGTATTGCAATTTTTTGCCATTTTGAGGCGAAATTGTTCCTTTGGGGGGGTATTGCAATTTTTTGCCATTTTGAGGCGAAATTGTTCCTTTGGGGGGGTATTGCAACTTTTGGCCATTTTGAAGCGAAATTGTTCCTTTGGGGGGGTATTGCAATTTTTTGCCATTTTGAGGCGAAATTGTTCCTTTGGGGGGGTATTGCAACTTTTGGCCATATTGAATTGAAATTGTTCCTTTGGGGGGTTTTTACAATTTTTGGCCATTTTGAGGCGAAATTGTTCCTTTCGGGGGGTATTGCAACTTTTGGCTATTTTGAAGCGAAATTGTTCCTTTGGGGGGGTATTGCAATTTTTTGCCATTTTGAGGCGAAATTGTTCCTTTGGGGGGGTATTGCAACTTTTGGCCATATTGAATTGAAATTGTTCCTTTGGGGGGTTTTTACAATTTTTGGCCATTTTGAGGCGAAATTGTTCCTTTGGGGGGGTATTGCAACTTTTGGCCATTTTGAAGCGAAATTGTTCCTTTGGGGGGGTATTGCAATTTTTTGCCATTTTGAGGCGAAATTGTTCCTTTGGGGGGGTATTGCAACTTTTGGCCATTTTGAAGCAAAAATGTTCCTTTGGGGGGGTATTGCAACTTTTCGGCATTTTGAGGCGAAATTGTTCCTTTGGGGGGGTATTGCAATTTTTTGACATTTTGAGGCGAAATTGTTCCTTTGGGGGGGTATTGCAACTTTTGGCCATTTTGAAGCGAAATTGTTCCTTTCGGGGGGTATTGCAACTTTTCGGCATTTTGAAGCGAAATTGTTCCTTTGGGGGGGTATTGCAACTTTTGGCCATTTTGAAGCGAAATTGTTCCTTTGGGGGGGTATTGCAACTTTTCGGCATTTTGAGGCGAAATTGTTCCTTTGGGAGGGTATTGCAATTTTTTGCCATTTTGAGGCGAAATTGTTCCTTTGGGGGGGTATTGCAACTTTTGGCCATTTTGAAGCGAAATTGTTCCTTTGGGGGGTATTGCAATTTTTTGCCAGTTTGAGGCGAAATTGTTCCTTTGGGGGGGGTATTGCAACTTTTGGCCATTTTGAAGCGAAATTGTTCCTTTCGGGGGGTATTGCAACTTTTCAGCATTTTGAGGCGAAATTGTTCCTTTGGGGGGGTATTGCAACTTTTCGGCATTTTGAGGCGAAATTGTTCCTTTGGGGGGTATTGCAATTTTTTTTCCATTTTGAGGCGAAATTGTTCCTTTCGGGGGGTATTGCAACTTTTCGGCATTTTGAAGCGAAATTGTTCCTTTGGGGGGTATTGCAATTTTTTGCCATTTTGAGGCGAAATTGTTCCTTTGGGGGGTATTGCAACTTTTGGCCATTTTGAAGCGAAATTGTTCCTTTGGGGGGGTATTGCAATTTTTTTTTCATTTTGAGGCGAAAATGTTCCTTTGGGGGGGGTATTGCAAATTTTGGCCATTTTGGAGCGAAATTGTTCCTTTGGGGGGTATTGCAACTTTTCGGCATTGTGAGGCGAAATTGTTCCTTTGGGGGGGTATTGCAATTTTTTGCCATTTTGAGGTGAAATTGTTCCTTTGGGGGGGTATTGCAACTTTTGGCCATTTTGAAGCGAAATTGTTCCTTTGGGGGGGGTATTGCAATTTTTTGCCATTTTGAGGCGAAATTGTTCCTTTGGGGGGGTATTGCAACTTTTGGCCTTTTTGAGGCGAAATTGTTCCTTTGGGGGGGTATTGCAACTTTTGGCCATTTTGAAGCGAAATTGTTCCTTTGGGGGGGTATTGCAACTTTTCGGCATTTTGAGGCGAAATTGTTCCTTTGGGGGGGTATTGCAATTTTTTGCCATTTTGAGGCGAAATTGTTCCTTTCGGGGGGTATTGCAACTTTTCAGCATTTTGAAGCAAAATTGTTCCTTTGGGGGGGTATTGCAATTTTTTGCCATTTTGAGGCGAAATTGTTCCTTTGGGGGGGTATTGCAATTTTTTGCCATTTTGAGGCGAAATTGTTTCTTTGGGGGGGTATTGCAACTTTTGGCCATATTGAATTGAAATTGTTCCTTTGGGGGGTTTTTACAATTTTTGGCCATTTTGAGGCGAAATTGTTCCTTTCGGGGGGTATTGCAACTTTTGGCCATTTTGAAGCGAAATTGTTCCTTTGGGGGGTATTGCAATTTTTTGCCATTTTGAGGCGAAATTGTTCCTTTGGGGGGGTATTGCAACTTTTGGCCATTTTGAAGCGAAATTGTTCCTTTCGGGGGGTATTGCAACTTTTCGGCATTTTGAGGCGAAATTGTTCCTTTGGGGGGTATTGCAATTTTTTGCCATTTTGAGGCGAAATTGTTCCTTTGGGGGGGTATCGCAACTTTTGGACATTTTGAAGCGAAATTGTTCCTTTCGGGGGGTATTGCAACTTTTCGGCATTTTGAGGCGAAATTGTTCCTTTGGGGGGGTATTGCAACTTTTGGCCATTTTGAAGCGAAATTGTTCCTTTGGGGGGTATTGCAATTTTTAACCATTTTGAGGCGAAATTGTTCCTTTGGGGGGGTATTGCAACTTTTGGCCATTTTGAAGTGAAATTGTTCCTTTCGGGGGGTATTGCAACCTTTCAGCATTTTGAAGCGAAATTGTTCCTTTGGGGGGTATTGCAATTTTTTGCCATTTTGAGGCGAAATTGTTGCTTTGGGGGGGTATTGCAACTTTTGGCCATTTTGAAGCGAAATTGTTCCTTTGGGGGGGTATTGCAATTTTTTGCCATTTTGAGGCGAAATTGTTCCTTTGGGGGGTTTTTACAATTTTTGGCCATTTTGAGGCGAAATTGTTCCTTTCAGGGGGTTTGCAACTTTTCGGCATTTTGAGGCGAAATTGTTCCTTTGGGGGGGTATTGCAACTTTTGGCCATTTTGAAGCGAAATTGTTCCTTTGGGGGGGTATTGCAATTTTTTGCCATTTTGAGGCGAAATTGTTCCTTTGGGGGGGTATTGCAACTTTTGGCCATTTTGAAGCGAAATTGTTCCTTTGGGGGGGTATTGCAACTTTTCGGCATTTTGATGCGAAATTGTTCCTTTGGGGGGTATTGCAATTTTTTGCCATTTTGAGGCGAAATTGTTCCTTTGGGGGGGTATTGCAACTTTTGGCCATTTTGAAGCGAAATTGTTCCTTTCGGGGGGTATTGCAACTTTTGACCATTTTGAAGCGAAATTGTTCCTTTCGGGGGGTATTGCAACTTTTCAGCATTTTGAGGCGAAATTGTTCCTTTCGGGGGGTATTGCAATTTTTTGCCATTTTGAGGCGAAATTGTTCCTTTGGGGGGGTATTGCAACTTTTCAGCATTTTGAGGCGAAATTGTTCCTTTGGGGGGGTATTGCAATTTTTTTTCCATTTTGAGGTGAAATTGTTCCTTTGGGGGGTATTGCAACTTTTGGCCATTTTGAAGCGAAATTGTTCCTTTCGGGGGGTATTGAAACTTTTCAGCATTTTGAAGCGAAATTGTTCCTTTATGGGGTATTGCAATTTTTTGCCATTTTGAGGCGAAATTGTTCCTTTGGGGGGGTATTGCAAATTTTGGCCATTTTGAAGCGAAATTGTTCCTTTGGGGGGGTATTGCAATTTTTTGCCATTTTGAGGCGAAATTGTTCCTTTGGGGGGGTATTGCAACTTTTGGCCATTTTGAAGCAAAATTGTTCCTTTGGGGGGGTATTGCAACTTTTCGGCATTTTGAGGCGAAATTGTTCCTTTGGGGGGGTATTGCAATTTTTTGCCATTTTGAGGCGAAATTGTTCCTTTGGGAGGGTATTGCAACTTTTGGCCATCTTGAAGTGAAATTGTTCCTTTCGGGGGTATTGCAACTTTTCAGCATTTTGAAGCGAAATTGTTCCTTTGGGGGGGTATTGCAATTTTTTGCCATTTTGAGGCGAAATTGTTCCTTTCGGGGGGTATTGCAACTTTTCGGCATTTTGAGGCGAAATTGTTCCTTTGGGGGGGTATTGCAACTTTTGGCCATTTTGAAGCGAAATTGTTCCTTTGGGGGGGTATTGCAATTTTTAACCATTTTGAGGCGAATTTGTTCCTTTGGGAGGGTATTGCAACTTTTGGCCATCTTGAAGTGAAATTGTTCCTTTCGGGGGTATTGCAACTTTTGGCCATATTGAATTGAAATTGTTCCTTTGGGGGGTTTTTACAATTTTTGGCCATTTTGAGGCGAAATTGTTCCTTTCGGGGGGTATTGCAACTTTTGGCTATTTTGAAGCGAAATTGTTCCTTTGGGGGGGTATTGCAATTTTTTGCCATTTTGAGGCGAAATTGTTCCTTTGGGGGGGTATTGCAACTTTTGGCCATATTGAATTGAAATTGTTCCTTTGGGGGGTTTTTACAATTTTTGGCCATTTTGAGGCGAAATTGTTCCTTTGGGGGGGTATTGCAACTTTTGGCCATTTTGAAGCGAAATTGTTCCTTTGGGGGGGTATTGCAATTTTTTGCCATTTTGAGGCGAAATTGTTCCTTTGGGGGGGTATTGCAACTTTTGGCCATTTTGAAGCAAAAATGTTCCTTTGGGGGGGTATTGCAACTTTTCGGCATTTTGAGGCGAAATTGTTCCTTTGGGGGGGTATTGCAATTTTTTGACATTTTGAGGCGAAATTGTTCCTTTGGGGGGGTATTGCAACTTTTGGCCATTTTGAAGCGAAATTGTTCCTTTCGGGGGGTATTGCAACTTTTCGGCATTTTGAAGCGAAATTGTTCCTTTGGGGGGGTATTGCAACTTTTGGCCATTTTGAAGCGAAATTGTTCCTTTGGGGGGGTATTGCAACTTTTCGGCATTTTGAGGCGAAATTGTTCCTTTGGGAGGGTATTGCAATTTTTTGCCATTTTGAGGCGAAATTGTTCCTTTGGGGGGGTATTGCAACTTTTGGCCATTTTGAAGCGAAATTGTTCCTTTGGGGGGTATTGCAATTTTTTGCCAGTTTGAGGCGAAATTGTTCCTTTGGGGGGGGTATTGCAACTTTTGGCCATTTTGAAGCGAAATTGTTCCTTTCGGGGGGTATTGCAACTTTTCAGCATTTTGAGGCGAAATTGTTCCTTTGGGGGGGTATTGCAACTTTTCGGCATTTTGAGGCGAAATTGTTCCTTTGGGGGGTATTGCAATTTTTTTTCCATTTTGAGGCGAAATTGTTCCTTTCGGGGGGTATTGCAACTTTTCGGCATTTTGAAGCGAAATTGTTCCTTTGGGGGGTATTGCAATTTTTTGCCATTTTGAGGCGAAATTGTTCCTTTGGGGGGTATTGCAACTTTTGGCCATTTTGAAGCGAAATTGTTCCTTTGGGGGGGTATTGCAATTTTTTTTTCATTTTGAGGCGAAAATGTTCCTTTGGGGGGGGTATTGCAAATTTTGGCCATTTTGGAGCGAAATTGTTCCTTTGGGGGGGTATTGCAATTTTTTGCCATTTTGAGGCGAAATTGTTCCTTTGGGGGGTATTGCAACTTTTCGGCATTGTGAGGCGAAATTGTTCCTTTGGGGGGGTATTGCAATTTTTTGCCATTTTGAGGTGAAATTGTTCCTTTGGGGGGGTATTGCAACTTTTGGCCATTTTGAAGCGAAATTGTTCCTTTGGGGGGGGTATTGCAATTTTTTGCCATTTTGAGGCGAAATTGTTCCTTTGGGGGGGTATTGCAACTTTTGGCCTTTTTGAGGCGAAATTGTTCCTTTGGGGGGGTATTGCAACTTTTGGCCATTTTGAAGCGAAATTGTTCCTTTGGGGGGGTATTGCAACTTTTCGGCATTTTGAGGCGAAATTGTTCCTTTGGGGGGGTATTGCAATTTTTTGCCATTTTGAGGCGAAATTGTTCCTTTCGGGGGGTATTGCAACTTTTCAGCATTTTGAAGCAAAATTGTTCCTTTGGGGGGGTATTGCAATTTTTTGCCATTTTGAGGCGAAATTGTTCCTTTGGGGGGGTATTGCAATTTTTTGCCATTTTGAGGCGAAATTGTTTCTTTGGGGGGGTATTGCAACTTTTGGCCATATTGAATTGAAATTGTTCCTTTGGGGGGTTTTTACAATTTTTGGCCATTTTGAGGCGAAATTGTTCCTTTCGGGGGGTATTGCAACTTTTGGCCATTTTGAAGCGAAATTGTTCCTTTGGGGGGTATTGCAATTTTTTGCCATTTTGAGGCGAAATTGTTCCTTTGGGGGGGTATTGCAACTTTTGGCCATTTTGAAGCGAAATTGTTCCTTTCGGGGGGTATTGCAACTTTTCGGCATTTTGAGGCGAAATTGTTCCTTTGGGGGGTATTGCAATTTTTTGCCATTTTGAGGCGAAATTGTTCCTTTGGGGGGGTATCGCAACTTTTGGACATTTTGAAGCGAAATTGTTCCTTTCGGGGGGTATTGCAACTTTTCGGCATTTTGAGGCGAAATTGTTCCTTTGGGGGGGTATTGCAACTTTTGGCCATTTTGAAGCGAAATTGTTCCTTTGGGGGGTATTGCAATTTTTAACCATTTTGAGGCGAAATTGTTCCTTTGGGGGGGTATTGCAACTTTTGGCCATTTTGAAGTGAAATTGTTCCTTTCGGGGGGTATTGCAACCTTTCAGCATTTTGAAGCGAAATTGTTCCTTTGGGGGGTATTGCAATTTTTTGCCATTTTGAGGCGAAATTGTTGCTTTGGGGGGGTATTGCAACTTTTGGCCATTTTGAAGCGAAATTGTTCCTTTGGGGGGGTATTGCAATTTTTTGCCATTTTGAGGCGAAATTGTTCCTTTGGGGGGTTTTTACAATTTTTGGCCATTTTGAGGCGAAATTGTTCCTTTCAGGGGGTTTGCAACTTTTCGGCATTTTGAGGCGAAATTGTTCCTTTGGGGGGGTATTGCAACTTTTGGCCATTTTGAAGCGAAATTGTTCCTTTGGGGGGGTATTGCAATTTTTTGCCATTTTGAGGCGAAATTGTTCCTTTGGGGGGGTATTGCAACTTTTGGCCATTTTGAAGCGAAATTGTTCCTTTGGGGGGGTATTGCAACTTTTCGGCATTTTGATGCGAAATTGTTCCTTTGGGGGGTATTGCAATTTTTTGCCATTTTGAGGCGAAATTGTTCCTTTGGGGGGGTATTGCAACTTTTGGCCATTTTGAAGCGAAATTGTTCCTTTCGGGGGGTATTGCAACTTTTGACCATTTTGAAGCGAAATTGTTCCTTTCGGGGGGTATTGCAACTTTTCAGCATTTTGAGGCGAAATTGTTCCTTTCGGGGGGTATTGCAATTTTTTGCCATTTTGAGGCGAAATTGTTCCTTTGGGGGGGTATTGCAACTTTTCAGCATTTTGAGGCGAAATTGTTCCTTTGGGGGGGTATTGCAATTTTTTTTCCATTTTGAGGTGAAATTGTTCCTTTGGGGGGTATTGCAACTTTTGGCCATTTTGAAGCGAAATTGTTCCTTTCGGGGGGTATTGAAACTTTTCAGCATTTTGAAGCGAAATTGTTCCTTTATGGGGTATTGCAATTTTTTGCCATTTTGAGGCGAAATTGTTCCTTTGGGGGGGTATTGCAAATTTTGGCCATTTTGAAGCGAAATTGTTCCTTTGGGGGGGTATTGCAATTTTTTGCCATTTTGAGGCGAAATTGTTCCTTTGGGGGGGTATTGCAACTTTTGGCCATTTTGAAGCAAAATTGTTCCTTTGGGGGGGTATTGCAACTTTTCGGCATTTTGAGGCGAAATTGTTCCTTTGGGGGGGTATTGCAATTTTTTGCCATTTTGAGGCGAAATTGTTCCTTTGGGAGGGTATTGCAACTTTTGGCCATCTTGAAGTGAAATTGTTCCTTTCGGGGGTATTGCAACTTTTCAGCATTTTGAAGCGAAATTGTTCCTTTGGGGGGGTATTGCAATTTTTTGCCATTTTGAGGCGAAATTGTTCCTTTCGGGGGGTATTGCAACTTTTCGGCATTTTGAGGCGAAATTGTTCCTTTGGGGGGGTATTGCAACTTTTGGCCATTTTGAAGCGAAATTGTTCCTTTGGGGGGGTATTGCAATTTTTAACCATTTTGAGGCGAATTTGTTCCTTTGGGAGGGTATTGCAACTTTTGGCCATCTTGAAGTGAAATTGTTCCTTTCGGGGGTATTGCAACTTTTGGCCATATTGAATTGAAATTGTTCCTTTGGGGGGTTTTTACAATTTTTGGCCATTTTGAGGCGAAATTGTTCCTTTCGGGGGGTATTGCAACTTTTGGCTATTTTGAAGCGAAATTGTTCCTTTGGGGGGGTATTGCAATTTTTTGCCATTTTGAGGCGAAATTGTTCCTTTGGGGGGGTATTGCAACTTTTGGCCATATTGAATTGAAATTGTTCCTTTGGGGGGTTTTTACAATTTTTGGCCATTTTGAGGCGAAATTGTTCCTTTGGGGGGGTATTGCAACTTTTGGCCATTTTGAAGCGAAATTGTTCCTTTGGGGGGGTATTGCAATTTTTTGCCATTTTGAGGCGAAATTGTTCCTTTGGGGGGGTATTGCAACTTTTGGCCATTTTGAAGCAAAAATGTTCCTTTGGGGGGGTATTGCAACTTTTCGGCATTTTGAGGCGAAATTGTTCCTTTGGGGGGGTATTGCAATTTTTTGACATTTTGAGGCGAAATTGTTCCTTTGGGGGGGTATTGCAACTTTTGGCCATTTTGAAGCGAAATTGTTCCTTTCGGGGGGTATTGCAACTTTTCGGCATTTTGAAGCGAAATTGTTCCTTTGGGGGGGTATTGCAACTTTTGGCCATTTTGAAGCGAAATTGTTCCTTTGGGGGGGTATTGCAACTTTTCGGCATTTTGAGGCGAAATTGTTCCTTTGGGAGGGTATTGCAATTTTTTGCCATTTTGAGGCGAAATTGTTCCTTTGGGGGGGTATTGCAACTTTTGGCCATTTTGAAGCGAAATTGTTCCTTTGGGGGGTATTGCAATTTTTTGCCAGTTTGAGGCGAAATTGTTCCTTTGGGGGGGGTATTGCAACTTTTGGCCATTTTGAAGCGAAATTGTTCCTTTCGGGGGGTATTGCAACTTTTCAGCATTTTGAGGCGAAATTGTTCCTTTGGGGGGGTATTGCAACTTTTCGGCATTTTGAGGCGAAATTGTTCCTTTGGGGGGTATTGCAATTTTTTTTCCATTTTGAGGCGAAATTGTTCCTTTCGGGGGGTATTGCAACTTTTCGGCATTTTGAAGCGAAATTGTTCCTTTGGGGGGTATTGCAATTTTTTGCCATTTTGAGGCGAAATTGTTCCTTTGGGGGGTATTGCAACTTTTGGCCATTTTGAAGCGAAATTGTTCCTTTGGGGGGGTATTGCAATTTTTTTTTCATTTTGAGGCGAAAATGTTCCTTTGGGGGGGGTATTGCAAATTTTGGCCATTTTGGAGCGAAATTGTTCCTTTGGGGGGGTATTGCAATTTTTTGCCATTTTGAGGCGAAATTGTTCCTTTGGGGGGTATTGCAACTTTTCGGCATTGTGAGGCGAAATTGTTCCTTTGGGGGGGTATTGCAATTTTTTGCCATTTTGAGGTGAAATTGTTCCTTTGGGGGGGTATTGCAACTTTTGGCCATTTTGAAGCGAAATTGTTCCTTTGGGGGGGGTATTGCAATTTTTTGCCATTTTGAGGCGAAATTGTTCCTTTGGGGGGGTATTGCAACTTTTGGCCTTTTTGAGGCGAAATTGTTCCTTTGGGGGGGTATTGCAACTTTTGGCCATTTTGAAGCGAAATTGTTCCTTTGGGGGGGTATTGCAACTTTTCGGCATTTTGAGGCGAAATTGTTCCTTTGGGGGGGTATTGCAATTTTTTGCCATTTTGAGGCGAAATTGTTCCTTTCGGGGGGTATTGCAACTTTTCAGCATTTTGAAGCAAAATTGTTCCTTTGGGGGGGTATTGCAATTTTTTGCCATTTTGAGGCGAAATTGTTCCTTTGGGGGGGTATTGCAATTTTTTGCCATTTTGAGGCGAAATTGTTTCTTTGGGGGGGTATTGCAACTTTTGGCCATATTGAATTGAAATTGTTCCTTTGGGGGGTTTTTACAATTTTTGGCCATTTTGAGGCGAAATTGTTCCTTTCGGGGGGTATTGCAACTTTTGGCCATTTTGAAGCGAAATTGTTCCTTTGGGGGGTATTGCAATTTTTTGCCATTTTGAGGCGAAATTGTTCCTTTGGGGGGGTATTGCAACTTTTGGCCATTTTGAAGCGAAATTGTTCCTTTCGGGGGGTATTGCAACTTTTCGGCATTTTGAGGCGAAATTGTTCCTTTGGGGGGTATTGCAATTTTTTGCCATTTTGAGGCGAAATTGTTCCTTTGGGGGGGTATCGCAACTTTTGGACATTTTGAAGCGAAATTGTTCCTTTCGGGGGGTATTGCAACTTTTCGGCATTTTGAGGCGAAATTGTTCCTTTGGGGGGGTATTGCAACTTTTGGCCATTTTGAAGCGAAATTGTTCCTTTGGGGGGTATTGCAATTTTTAACCATTTTGAGGCGAAATTGTTCCTTTGGGGGGGTATTGCAACTTTTGGCCATTTTGAAGTGAAATTGTTCCTTTCGGGGGGTATTGCAACCTTTCAGCATTTTGAAGCGAAATTGTTCCTTTGGGGGGTATTGCAATTTTTTGCCATTTTGAGGCGAAATTGTTGCTTTGGGGGGGTATTGCAACTTTTGGCCATTTTGAAGCGAAATTGTTCCTTTGGGGGGGTATTGCAATTTTTTGCCATTTTGAGGCGAAATTGTTCCTTTGGGGGGTTTTTACAATTTTTGGCCATTTTGAGGCGAAATTGTTCCTTTCAGGGGGTTTGCAACTTTTCGGCATTTTGAGGCGAAATTGTTCCTTTGGGGGGGTATTGCAACTTTTGGCCATTTTGAAGCGAAATTGTTCCTTTGGGGGGGTATTGCAATTTTTTGCCATTTTGAGGCGAAATTGTTCCTTTGGGGGGGTATTGCAACTTTTGGCCATTTTGAAGCGAAATTGTTCCTTTGGGGGGGTATTGCAACTTTTCGGCATTTTGATGCGAAATTGTTCCTTTGGGGGGTATTGCAATTTTTTGCCATTTTGAGGCGAAATTGTTCCTTTGGGGGGGTATTGCAACTTTTGGCCATTTTGAAGCGAAATTGTTCCTTTCGGGGGGTATTGCAACTTTTGACCATTTTGAAGCGAAATTGTTCCTTTCGGGGGGTATTGCAACTTTTCAGCATTTTGAGGCGAAATTGTTCCTTTCGGGGGGTATTGCAATTTTTTGCCATTTTGAGGCGAAATTGTTCCTTTGGGGGGGTATTGCAACTTTTCAGCATTTTGAGGCGAAATTGTTCCTTTGGGGGGGTATTGCAATTTTTTTTCCATTTTGAGGTGAAATTGTTCCTTTGGGGGGTATTGCAACTTTTGGCCATTTTGAAGCGAAATTGTTCCTTTCGGGGGGTATTGAAACTTTTCAGCATTTTGAAGCGAAATTGTTCCTTTATGGGGTATTGCAATTTTTTGCCATTTTGAGGCGAAATTGTTCCTTTGGGGGGGTATTGCAAATTTTGGCCATTTTGAAGCGAAATTGTTCCTTTGGGGGGGTATTGCAATTTTTTGCCATTTTGAGGCGAAATTGTTCCTTTGGGGGGGTATTGCAACTTTTGGCCATTTTGAAGCAAAATTGTTCCTTTGGGGGGGTATTGCAACTTTTCGGCATTTTGAGGCGAAATTGTTCCTTTGGGGGGGTATTGCAATTTTTTGCCATTTTGAGGCGAAATTGTTCCTTTGGGAGGGTATTGCAACTTTTGGCCATCTTGAAGTGAAATTGTTCCTTTCGGGGGTATTGCAACTTTTCAGCATTTTGAAGCGAAATTGTTCCTTTGGGGGGGTATTGCAATTTTTTGCCATTTTGAGGCGAAATTGTTCCTTTCGGGGGGTATTGCAACTTTTCGGCATTTTGAGGCGAAATTGTTCCTTTGGGGGGGTATTGCAACTTTTGGCCATTTTGAAGCGAAATTGTTCCTTTGGGGGGGTATTGCAATTTTTAACCATTTTGAGGCGAATTTGTTCCTTTGGGAGGGTATTGCAACTTTTGGCCATCTTGAAGTGAAATTGTTCCTTTCGGGGGTATTGCAACTTTTCAGCATTTTGAAGCGAAATTGTTCCTTTGGGGGGGTATTGCAATTTTTTGCCATTTTGAGGCGAAATTGTTCCTTTCGGGGGGTATTGCAACTTTTCGGCATTTTGAGGCGAAATTGTTCCTTTGGGGGGTATTGCAACTTTTGGCCATTTTGAAGCGAAATTGTTCCTTTGGGGGGTATTGCATTTTTTTGCCATTTTGAGGCGAAATTGTTCCTTTGGGGGGGTATTGCAACTTTTGGCCATTTTGAAGCGAAATTGTTCCTTTGGGGGGTATTGCAATTTTTTGCCATTTTGAGGCGAAATTGTTCCTTTGGGGGGGTATTGCAACTTTTGGCCATTTTGAAGCGAAATTGTTCCTTTGGGGGGGTATTGCAACTTTTCGGCATTTTGAGGCGAAATTGTTCCTTTGGGGGGGTATTGCAATTTTTTGCCATTTTGAGGCGAAATTGTTCCTTTGGGGGGGTATTGCAACTTTTGGCCTTTTTGAAGCGAAATTGTTCCTTTGGGGGGGTATTGCAACTTTTCGGCATTTTGAGGCGAAATTGTTCACTGGGGGGGTATTGCAACTTTTGGCCATTTTGAAGCGAAATTGTTCCTTTGGGGGGGTATTGCAACTTTTGGCCATTTTGAAGCGAAATTGTTCCTTTGGGGGGTATTGCAATTTTTTGCCATTTTGAGGCGAAATTGTTCCTTTCGGGGGGTATTGCAACTTTTCGGCATTTTGAGGCGAAATTGTTTCTTTGGGGGGGTATTGCAATTTTTGGCCATTTTGAAGCGAAATTGTTCCTTTCGGGGGGTATTGCAACTTTTCGGCATTTTGAGGCGAAATTGTTCCTTTTGGGGGGTATTGCAACTTTTGGCCATATTGAAGCGAAATTGTTCCTTTGGGCGGGTATTGCAATTTTTAACCATTTTGAGGCGAAATTGTTCCTTTGGGGGGGTATTGCAACTTTTGGCCATATTGAAGCGAAATTGTTCCTTTGGGGGTTTTTACAATTTTTGGCCATTTTGAGGCGAAATTGTTCCTTTCGGGGGGTATTGCAACTTTTCGGCATTTTGAGGCGAAATTGTTCCTTTGGGGGGGTATTGCAACTTTTGGCCATTTTGAAGCGAAATTGTTCCTTTGGGGGGGTATTGCAACTTTTCGGCATTTTGAGGCGAAATTGTTCCTTTGGGGGGTATTGCAATTTTTTGCCATTTTGAGGCGAAATTGTTCCTTTGGGGGGGTATTGCAACTTTTGGCCACTTTGAAGCGAAATTGTTCCTTTGGGGGGGTATTGCAATTTTTTTGCTATTTTGAGGCGAAATTGTTCCTTTGGGGGGGTATTGCAACTTTTGGCCATTTTGAAGCGAAATTGTTCCTTTCGGGGGGTATTGCAACTTTTCGGCATTTTGAGGCGAAATTGTTCCTTTGGGGGGGTAATGCAACTTTTGGCCATATTGAAGCGAAATTGTTCCTTTGGGGGGGTATTGCAATTTTTAACCATTTTGAGGCGAAATTGTTCCTTTGGGGGGGTATTGCAATTTATTGCCATTTTGAGGCGAAATTGTTCCTTTGGGGGGGTATTGCAACTTTTGACCATTTTGAAGCGAAATTGTTCCTTTGGGGGGGTATTGCAAATTTTGGCCATTTTGAAGCAAAATTGTTCCTTTCGGGGGGTATTGCAACTTTTCAGCATTTTGAGGCGAAATTGTTCCTTTGGGGGGGTATTGCAATTTTTTGCCATTTTGAGGCGAAATTGTTCCTTTGGGGGGTATTGCAACTTTTCGGCATTTTGAGGCGAAATTGTTCCTTTGGGGGGTATTGCAATTTTTTTTCCATTTTGAGGCGAAATTGTTCCTTTCGGGGGGTATTGCAACTTTTGGCCATTTTGAAGCGAAATTGTTCCTTTGGAAGGTATTGCAATTTTTTTTTCATTTTGAGGCGAAATTGTTCCTTTGGGGGGGTATTGCAAATTTTGGCCATTTTGAAGCGAAATTGTTCCTTTGGGGGGGTATTGCAATTGTTTGCCATTTTGAGGCGAAATTGTTCCTTTGGGGGGGTATTGCAACTTTTCGGCATTTTGAGGCGAAATTGTTCCTTTGGGGGGTATTGCAATTTTTTGCCATTTTGAAGCGAAATTGTTCCTTTGGGGGGTATTGCATTTTTTTGCCATTTTGAGGCGAAATTGTTCCTTTGGGGGGGTATTGCAACTTTTGGCCATTTTGAAGCGAAATTGTTCCTTTGGGGGGGTATTGCAATTTTTTGCCATTTTAAGGCGAAATTGTTCCTTTGGGGGGGTATTGCAACTTTTGGCCTTTTTGAGGCGAAATTGTTCCTTTGGGGGGGGTATTGCAACTTTTGGCCATTTTGAAGCGAAATTGTTCCTTTGGGGGGGTATTGCAACTTTTCGGCATTTTGAGGCGAAATTGTTCCTTTGGGGGGTATTGCAATTTTTTGCCATTTTGAGGCGAAATTGTTCCTTTGGGGGGGGTATTGCAACTTTTGGCCATTTTGAAGCGAAATTGTTCCTTTGGGGGGTATTGCAACTTTTCGGCATTTTGAGGCGAAATTGTTCCTTTGGGGAGGTATTGCAATTTTTGGCCATTTTGAGGCGAAATTGTTCCTTTGGGGGGGTATTGCAACTTTTCGGCATTTTGAGGCGAAATTGTTCCTTTGGGGGGTATTGCAATTTTTTTTCCATTTTGAGGCGAAATTGTTCCTTTGGGGGACTATTGCAACTTTTGGCCATTTTGAAGCGAAATTGTTCCTTTGGGGGGGTATTGCAATTTTTTCGGCATTTTGAGGCGAAATTGTTCCTTTGGGGGGGTATTGCAATTTTTTGCCATTTTGAGGCGAAATTGTTCCTTTGGGGGGGTATTGCAACTTTTGGCCATTTTGAAGCGAAATTGTTCCTTTGGGGGGGTATTGCAATTTTTCGGCATTTTGAGGCGAAATTGTTCCTTTGGGGGGGTATTGCAACTTTTGGCCATTTTGAAGCGAAATTGTTCCTTTGGGGGGGTATTGCAATTTTTAACCATTTTGAGGCGAAATTGTTCCTTTGGGGGGGTATTGCAAGTTTTCAGCATTTTGAGGCGAAATTGTTCCTTTGGGGGGGTATTGCAATTTTTTGCCATTTTGAGGCGAAATTGTTCCTTTGGGGGGGTATTGCAACTTTTCGGCATTTTGAGGCGAAATTGTTCCTTTGGGGGGTATTGCAATTTTTTGCCATTTTGAGGCGAAATTGTTCCTTTGGGGGGGTATTGCAACTTTTGGCCATTTTGAAGTGAAATTGTTCCTTTGGGGGGTATTGCAATTTTTTGCCATTTTGAGGCGAAATTGTTCCTTTGGGGGGGTATTGCAACTTTTGGCCATTTTGAAGCGAAATTGTTCCTTTCGGGGGGTATTGCAACTTTTGGCCATATTGAAGCGAAATTGTTCTTTTGGGGGGTATTGGAATTTTTAACCATTTTGAGGCGAAATTGTTCCTTTGGGGGGGTATTGCAACTTTTGGCCATTTTGAAGCGAAATTGTTCCTTTCGGGGGGTATTGCAACTTTTCAGCATTTTGGGGCGAAATTGTTCCTTTGGGGGGGTATTGCAACTTTTCGGCATTTTGAGGCGAAATTGTTCCTTTGGGGGGTATTGCAATTTTTTTTCCATTTTGAGGCGAAATTGTTCCTTTCGGGGGGTATTGCAACTTTTCGGCATTTTGAAGCGAAATTGTTCCTTTGGGGGGTATTGCAATTTTTTTTTCATTTTGAGGCGAAAATGTTCCTTTGGGGGGGGTATTGCAAATTTTGGCCATTTTGGAGCGAAATTGTTCCTTTGGGGGGGTATTGCAATTTTTTGCCATTTTGAGGCGAAATTGTTCCTTTGGGGGGGTATTGCAACTTTTCGCCATTTTAAAGCGAAATTGTTCCTTTGGGGGGGTATTGCAATTTTTTGCCATTTTGAGGTGAAATTGTTCCTTTGGGGGGGTATTGCAACTTTTGGCCATTTTGAAGCGAAATTGTTCCTTTGGGGGGTATTGCATTTTTTTGCCATTTTGAGGCGAAATTGTTCCTTTGGGGGGGTATTGCAACTTTTGGCCATTTTGAAGCGAAATTGTTCCTTTGGGGGGGTATTGCAACTTTTGGCCTTTTTGAGGCGAAATTGTTCCTTTGGGGGGGTATTGCAATTTTTTGCCATTTTGAGGCGAAATTGTTCCTTGGGGGGGTATTGCAACTTTTGGCCATTTTGAAGCGAAATTGTTCCTTTGGGGGGGTATTGCAATTTTTTGCCATTTTGAGGCGAAATTGTTCCTTGGGGGGGTATTGCAACTTTTGGCCATTTTGAAGTGAAATTGTTCCTTTCGGGGGGTATTGCAACTTTTCAGCATTTTGAAGCGAAATTGTTCCTTTGGGGGGGTATTGCAATTTTTTGCCATTTTGAGGCGAAATTGTTCCTTTGGGGGGGTATTGCAATTTTTTGCCATTTTGAGGCGAAATTGTTCCTTTGGGGGGGTATTGCAACTTTTGGCCATTTTGAAGCGAAATTGTTCCTTTGGGGGGGTATTGCAATTTTTTGCCATTTTGAGGCGAAATTGTTCCTTTGGGGGGGTATTGCAACTTTTCGCCATTTTAAAGCGAAATTGTTCCTTTGGGGGGGTATTGCAATTTTTTGCCATTTTGAGGTGAAATTGTTCCTTTGGGGGGGTATTGCAACTTTTGGCCATTTTGAAGCGAAATTGTTCCTTTGGGGGGTATTGCATTTTTTTGCCATTTTGAGGCGAAATTGTTCCTTTGGGGGGGTATTGCAACTTTTGGCCATTTTGAAGCGAAATTGTTCCTTTGGGGGGGTATTGCAACTTTTGGCCTTTTTGAGGCGAAATTGTTCCTTTGGGGGGGTATTGCAATTTTTTGCCATTTTGAGGCGAAATTGTTCCTTGGGGGGGTATTGCAACTTTTGGCCATTTTGAAGCGAAATTGTTCCTTTGGGGGGGTATTGCAATTTTTTGCCATTTTGAGGCGAAATTGTTCCTTGGGGGGGTATTGCAACTTTTGGCCATTTTGAAGTGAAATTGTTCCTTTCGGGGGGTATTGCAACTTTTCAGCATTTTGAAGCGAAATTGTTCCTTTGGGGGGGTATTGCAATTTTTTGCCATTTTGAGGCGAAATTGTTCCTTTGGGGGGGTATTGCAATTTTTTGCCATTTTGAGGCGAAATTGTTCCTTTGGGGGGGTATTGCAACTTTTGGCCATTTTGAAGCGAAATTGTTCCTTTGGGGGGGTATTGCAATTTTTTGCCATTTTGAGGCGAAATTGTTCCTTTGGGGGGGTATTGCAACTTTTGGCCATATTGAATTGAAATTGTTCCTTTGGGGGGTTTTTACAATTTTTGGCCATTTTGAGGCGAAATTGTTCCTTTCGGGGGGTATTGCAACTTTTGGCTATTTTGAAGCGAAATTGTTCCTTTGGGGGGGTATTGCAATTTTTTGCCATTTTGAGGCGAAATTGTTCCTTTGGGGGGGTATTGCAACTTTTGGCCATATTGAATTGAAATTGTTCCTTTGGGGGGTTTTTACAATTTTTGGCCATTTTGAGGCGAAATTGTTCCTTTGGGGGGGTATTGCAACTTTTGGCCATTTTGAAGCGAAATTGTTCCTTTGGGGGGGTATTGCAATTTTTTGCCATTTTGAGGCGAAATTGTTCCTTTGGGGGGGTATTGCAACTTTTGGCCATTTTGAAGCAAAAATGTTCCTTTGGGGGGGTATTGCAACTTTTCGGCATTTTGAGGCGAAATTGTTCCTTTGGGGGGGTATTGCAATTTTTTGACATTTTGAGGCGAAATTGTTCCTTTGGGGGGGTATTGCAACTTTTGGCCATTTTGAAGCGAAATTGTTCCTTTCGGGGGGTATTGCAACTTTTCGGCATTTTGAAGCGAAATTGTTCCTTTGGGGGGGTATTGCAACTTTTGGCCATTTTGAAGCGAAATTGTTCCTTTGGGGGGGTATTGCAACTTTTCGGCATTTTGAGGCGAAATTGTTCCTTTGGGAGGGTATTGCAATTTTTTGCCATTTTGAGGCGAAATTGTTCCTTTGGGGGGGTATTGCAACTTTTGGCCATTTTGAAGCGAAATTGTTCCTTTGGGGGGTATTGCAATTTTTTGCCAGTTTGAGGCGAAATTGTTCCTTTGGGGGGGTATTGCAACTTTTGGCCATTTTGAAGCGAAATTGTTCCTTTCGGGGGGTATTGCAACTTTTCAGCATTTTGAGGCGAAATTGTTCCTTTGGGGGGGTATTGCAACTTTTCGGCATTTTGAGGCGAAATTGTTCCTTTGGGGGGTATTGCAATTTTTTTTCCATTTTGAGGCGAAATTGTTCCTTTCGGGGGGTATTGCAACTTTTCGGCATTTTGAAGCGAAATTGTTCCTTTGGGGGGTATTGCAATTTTTTGCCATTTTGAGGCGAAATTGTTCCTTTGGGGGGGTATTGCAACTTTTGGCCATTTTGAAGCGAAATTGTTCCTTTGGGGGGGTATTGCAATTTTTTTTTCATTTTGAGGCGAAAATGTTCCTTTGGGGGGGGTATTGCAAATTTTGGCCATTTTGGAGCGAAATTGTTCCTTTGGGGGGGTATTGCAATTTTTTGCCATTTTGAGGCGAAATTGTTCCTTTGGGGGGTATTGCAACTTTTCGGCATTGTGAGGCGAAATTGTTCCTTTGGGGGGGTATTGCAATTTTTTGCCATTTTGAGGTGAAATTGTTCCTTTGGGGGGGTATTGCAACTTTTGGCCATTTTGAAGCGAAATTGTTCCTTTGGGGGGGGTATTGCAATTTTTTGCCATTTTGAGGCGAAATTGTTCCTTTGGGGGGGTATTGCAACTTTTGGCCTTTTTGAGGCGAAATTGTTCCTTTGGGGGGGTATTGCAACTTTTGGCCATTTTGAAGCGAAATTGTTCCTTTTGGGGGGTATTGCAACTTTTCGGCATTTTGAGGCGAAATTGTTCCTTTGGGGGGGTATTGCAATTTTTTGCCATTTTGAGGCGAAATTGTTCCTTTCGGGGGGTATTGCAACTTTTCAGCATTTTGAAGCAAAATTGTTCCTTTGGGGGGGTATTGCAATTTTTTGCCATTTTGAGGCGAAATTGTTCCTTTGGGGGGGTATTGCAATTTTTTGCCATTTTGAGGCGAAATTGTTTCTTTGGGGGGGTATTGCAACTTTTGGCCATATTGAATTGAAATTGTTCCTTTGGGGGGTTTTTACAATTTTTGGCCATTTTGAGGCGAAATTGTTCCTTTCGGGGGGTATTGCAACTTTTGGCCATTTTGAAGCGAAATTGTTCCTTTGGGGGGGTATTGCAATTTTTTGCCATTTTGAGGCGAAATTGTTCCTTTGGGGGGGTATTGCAACTTTTGGCCATTTTGAAGCGAAATTGTTCCTTTCGGGGGGTATTGCAACTTTTCGGCATTTTGAGGCGAAATTGTTCCTTTGGGGGGGTATTGCAACTTTTGGCCATTTTGAAGCGAAATTGTTCCTTTGGTGGGGTATTGCAACTTTTCGGCATTTTGAGGCGAAATTGTTCCTTTGGGGGGTATTGCAATTTTTTGCCATTTTGAGGCGAAATTGTTCCTTTGGGGGGGTATCGCAACTTTTGGCCATTTTGAAGCGAAATTGTTCCTTTGGGGGGGTATTGCAATTTTTTGCCATTTTGAGGCGAAATTGTTCCTTTCGGGGGGTATTGCAACTTTTCGGCATTTTGAGGCGAAATTGTTCCTTTGGGGGGGTATTGCAACTTTTGGCCATTTTGAAGCGAAATTGTTCCTTTGGGGGGTATTGCAATTTTTAACCATTTTGAGGCGAAATTGTTCCTTTGGGGGGGTATTGCAACTTTTGGCCATTTTGAAGTGAAATTGTTCCTTTCGGGGGGTATTGCAACCTTTCAGCATTTTGAAGCGAAATTGTTCCTTTGGGGGGTATTGCAATTTTTTGCCATTTTGAGGCGAAATTGTTGCTTTGGGGGGGTATTGCAACTTTTGGCCATTTTGAAGCGAAATTGTTCCTTTGGGGGGGTATTGCAATTTTTTGCCATTTTGAGGCGAAATTGTTCCTTTGGGGGGTTTTTACAATTTTTGGCCATTTTGAGGCGAAATTGTTCCTTTCAGGGGGTTTGCAACTTTTCGGCATTTTGAGGCGAAATTGTTCCTTTGGGGGGGTATTGCAACTTTTGGCCATTTTGAAGCGAAATTGTTCCTTTGGGGGGGTATTGCAATTTTTTGCCATTTTGAGGCGAAATTGTTCCTTTGGGGGGGTATTGCAACTTTTGGCCATTTTGAAGCGAAATTGTTCCTTTGGGGGGGTATTGCAACTTTTCGGCATTTTGAGGCGAAATTGTTCCTTTGGGGGGTATTGCAATTTTTTGCCATTTTGAGGCGAAATTGTTCCTTTGGGGGGGTCTTGCAACTTTTGGCCATTTTGAAGCGAAATTGTTCCTTTCGGGGGGTATTGCAACTTTTGGCCATTTTGAAGCGAAATTGTTCCTTTCGGGGGGTATTGCAACTTTTCAGCATTTTGAGGCGAAATTGTTCCTTTCGGGGGGTATTGCAATTTTTTGCCATTTTGAGGCGAAATTGATCCTTTGGGGGGGTTATGCAACTTTTCGGCATTTTGAGGCGAAATTGTTCCTTTGGGGGGTATTGCAATTTTTTTTCCATTTTGAGGCGAAATTGTTCCTTTGGGGGGTATTGCAACTTTTGGCCATTTTGAAGCGAAATTGTTCCTTTCGGGGGGTATTGAAACTTTTCAGCATTTTGAAGCGAAATTGTTCCTTTATGGGGTATTGCAATTTTTTGCCATTTTGAGGCGAAATTGTTCCTTTGGGGGGGTATTGCAAATTTTGGCCATTTTGAAGCGAAATTGTTCCTTTGGGGGGGTATTGCAATTTTTTGCCATTTTGAGGCGAAATTGTTCCTTTGGGGGGGTATTGCAACTTTTGGCCATTTTGAAGCAAAATTGTTCCTTTGGGGGGGTATTGCAACTTTTCGGCATTTTGAGGCGAAATTGTTCCTTTGGGGGGGTATTGCAATTTTTTGCCATTTTGAGGCGAAATTGTTCCTTTGGGAGGGTATTGCAACTTTTGGCCATCTTGAAGTGAAATTGTTCCTTTCGGGGGTATTGCAACTTTTCAGCATTTTGAAGCGAAATTGTTCCTTTGGGGGGGTATTGCAATTTTTTGCCATTTTGAGGCGAAATTGTTCCTTTCGGGGGGTATTGCAACTTTTCGGCATTTTGAGGCGAAATTGTTCCTTTGGGGGGGTATTGCAACTTTTGGCCATTTTGAAGCGAAATTGTTCCTTTGGGGGGGTATTGCAACTTTTCGGCATTTTGAGGCGAAATTGTTCCTTGGGGGGGTATTGCAACTTTTGGCCATTTTGAAGCGAAATTGTTCCTTTGGGGGGGTATTGCAATTTTTAACCATTTTGAGGCGAAATTGTTCCTTTGGGAGGGTATTGCAACTTTTGGCCATCTTGAAGTGAAATTGTTCCTTTCGGGGGTATTGCAACTTTTCAGCATTTTGAAGCGAAATTGTTCCTTTGGGGGGGTATTGCAATTTTTTGCCATTTTGAGGCGAAATTGTTCCTTTCGGGGGGTATTGCAACTTTTCGGCATTTTGAGGCGAAATTGTTCCTTTGGGGGGGTATTGCAACTTTTGGCCATTTTGAAGCGAAATTGTTCCTTTGGGGGGTATTGCATTTTTTTGCCATTTTGAGGCGAAATTGTTCCTTTGGGGGGGTATTGCAACTTTTGGCCATTTTGAAGCGAAATTGTTCCTTTGGGGGGTATTGCAATTTTTTGCCATTTTGAGGCGAAATTGTTCCTTTGGGGGGGTATTGCAACTTTTGGCCATTTTGAAGCGAAATTGTTCCTTTGGGGGGGTATTGCAACTTTTCGGCATTTTGAGGCGAAATTGTTCCTTTGGGGGGGTATTGCAATTTTTTGCCATTTTGAGGCGAAATTATTCCTTTGGGGGGGTATTGCAACTTTTGGCCTTTTTGAAGCGAAATTGTTCCTTTGGGGGGGTATTGCAACTTTTCGGCATTTTGAGGCGAAATTGTTCACTGGGGGGGTATTGCAACTTTTGGCCATTTTGAAGCGAAATTGTTCCTTTGGGGGGGTATTGCAACTTTTGGCCATTTTGAAGCGAAATTGTTCCTTTGGGGGGTATTGCAATTTTTTGCCATTTTGAGGCGAAATTGTTCCTTTCGGGGGGTATTGCAACTTTTCGGCATTTTGAGGCGAAATTGTTCCTTTGGGGGGTATTGCAACTTTTCGGCATTTTGAGGCGAAATTGTTTCTTTGGGGGGGTATTGCAATTTTTGGCCATTTTGAAGCGAAATTGTTCCTTTCGGGGGGTATTGCAACTTTTCGGCATTTTGAGGCGAAATTGTTCCTTTTGGGGGGTATTGCAACTTTTGGCCATATTGAAGCGAAATTGTTCCTTTGGGCGGGTATTGCAATTTTTAACCATTTTGAGGCGAAATTGTTCCTTTGGGGGGGTATTGCAACTTTTGGCCATATTGAAGCGAAATTGTTCCTTTGGGGGTTTTTACAATTTTTGGCCATTTTGAGGCGAAATTGTTCCTTTCGGGGGGTATTGCAACTTTTCGGCATTTTGAGGCGAAATTGTTCCTTTGGGGGGGTATTGCAACTTTTGGCCATTTTGAAGCGAAATTGTTCCTTTGGGGGGGTATTGCAACTTTTCGGCATTTTGAGGCGAAATTGTTCCTTTGGGGGGTATTGCAATTTTTTGCCATTTTGAGGCGAAATTGTTCCTTTGGGGGGGTATTGCAACTTTTGGCCATTTTGAAGCGAAATTGTTCCTTTGGGGGGGTATTGCAATTTTTTTGCTATTTTGAGGCGAAATTGTTCCTTTGGGGGGGTATTGCAACTTTTGGCCATTTTGAAGCGAAATTGTTCCTTTCGGGGGGTATTGCAACTTTTCGGCATTTTGAGGCGAAATTGTTCCTTTGGGGGGGTAATGCAACTTTTGGCCATATTGAAGCGAAATTGTTCCTTTGGGGGGGTATTGCAATTTTTAACCATTTTGAGGCGAAATTGTTCCTTTGGGGGGGTATTGCAATTTATTGCCATTTTGAGGCGAAATTGTTCCTTTGGGGGGGTATTGCAACTTTTGACCATTTTGAAGCGAAATTGTTCCTTTGGGGGGGTATTGCAAATTTTGGCCATTTTGAAGCAAAATTGTTCCTTTCGGGGGGTATTGCAACTTTTCAGCATTTTGAGGCGAAATTGTTCCTTTGGGGGGGTATTGCAATTTTTTGCCATTTTGAGGCGAAATTGTTCCTTTGGGGGGTATTGCAACTTTTCAGCATTTTGAGGCGAAATTGTTCCTTTGGGGGGTATTGCAATTTTTTTTCCATTTTGAGGCGAAATTGTTCCTTTCGGGGGGTATTGCAACTTTTGGCCATTTTGAAGCGAAATTGTTCCTTTGGAAGGTATTGCAATTTTTTTTTCATTTTGAGGCGAAATTGTTCCTTTGGGGGGGTATTGCAAATTTTGGCCATTTTGAAGCGAAATTGTTCCTTTGGGGGGGTATTGCAATTGTTTGCCATTTTGAGGCGAAATTGTTCCTTTGGGGGGGTATTGCAACTTTTCGGCATTTTGAGGCGAAATTGTTCCTTTGGGGGGTATTGCAATTTTTTGCCATTTTGAAGCGAAATTGTTCCTTTGGGGGTATTGCATTTTTTTGCCATTTTGAGGCGAAATTGTTCCTTTGGGGGGGTATTGCAACTTTTGGCCATTTTGAAGCGAAATTGTTCCTTTGGGGGGGTATTGCAATTTTTTGCCATTTTAAGGCGAAATTGTTCCTTTGGGGGGGTATTGCAACTTTTGGCCTTTTTGAGGCGAAATTGTTCCTTTGGGGGGGTATTGCAACTTTTGGCCATTTTGAAGCGAAATTGTTCCTTTGGGGGGGTATTGCAACTTTTCGGCATTTTGAGGCGAAATTGTTCCTTTGGGGGGTATTGCAATTTTTTGCCATTTTGAGGCGAAATTGTTCCTTTGGGGGGGGTATTGCAACTTTTGGCCATTTTGAAGCGAAATTGTTCCTTTGGGGGGGTATTGCAACTTTTCGGCATTTTGAGGCGAAATTGTTCCTTTGGGGAGGTATTGCAATTTTTGGCCATTTTGAGGCGAAATTGTTCCTTTGGGGGGGTATTGCAACTTTTCGGCATTTTGAGGCGAAATTGTTCCTTTGGGGGGTATTGCAATTTTTTTTCCATTTTGAGGCGAAATTGTTCCTTTGGGGGACTATTGCAACTTTTGGCCATTTTGAAGCGAAATTGTTCCTTTGGGGGGGTATTGCAATTTTTTGCCATTTTGAGGCGAAATTGTTCCTTTCGGGGGGTATTGCAACTTTTGGCCATTTTGAAGCGAAATTGTTCCTTTGGGGGGGTATTGCAACTTTTCGGCATTTTGAGGCGAAATTGTTCCTTTGGGGGGGTATTGCAATTTTTTGCCATTTTGAGGCGAAATTGTTCCTTTGGGGGGGGTATTGCAACTTTTGGCCATTTTGAAGCGAAATTGTTCCTTTGGGGGGGTATTGCAATTTTTCGGCATTTTGAGGCGAAATTGTTCCTTTGGGGGGGTATTGCAACTTTTGGCCATTTTGAAGCGAAATTGTTCCTTTGGGGGGGTATTGCAATTTTTAACCATTTTGAGGCGAAATTGTTCCTTTGGGGGGGTATTGCAAGTTTTCAGCATTTTGAGGCGAAATTGTTCCTTTGGGGGGGTATTGCAATTTTTTGCCATTTTGAGGCGAAATTGTTCCTTTGGGGGGGTATTGCAACTTTTCGGCATTTTGAGGCGAAATTGTTCCTTTGGGGGGTATTGCAATTTTTTTTCCATTTTGAGGCGAAATTGTTCCTTTGGGGGACTATTGCAACTTTTGGCCATTTTGAAGCGAAATTGTTCCTTTGGGGGGGTATTGCAATTTTTTGCCATTTTGAGGCGAAATTGTTCCTTTGGGGGGGTATTGCAACTTTTCGGCATTTTGAGGCGAAATTGTTCCTTTGGGGGGGTATTGCAATTTTTTGCCATTTTAAGGTGAAATTGTTCCTTTGGGGGGGTATTGCAACTTTTGGCCATTTTGAAGCGAAATTGTTCCTTTGGGGGTATTGCATTTTTTTGCCATTTTGAGGCGAAATTGTTCCTTTGGGGAGGTATTGCAACTTTTGGCCATTTTGAAGCGAAATTGTTCCTTTGGGGGGGTATTGCAACTTTTGGCCTTTTTGAGGCGAAATTGTTCCTTTGGGGGGGTATTGCAACTTTTGGCCATTTTGAAGCGAAATTGTTCCTTTGGGGGGGTATTGCAACTTTTCGGCATTTTGAGGCGAAATTGTTCCTTTGGGGGGGTATTGCAATTTTTTGCCATTTTGAGGCGAAATTGTTCCTTTGGGGGGGTATTGCAACTTTTGGCCATTTTGAAGCGAAATTGTTCCTTTGGGGGGGTATTGCAACTTTTTGGCATTTTGAGGCGAAATTGTTCCTTGGGGGGGTATTGCAACTTTTGGCCATTTTGAAGCGAAAATGTTCCTTTGGGGGGGTATTGCAATTTTTAACCATTTTGAGACGAAATTGTTCCTTTGGGGGGGTATTGCAACTTTTGGCCATCTTGAAGTGAAATTGTTCCTTTCGGGGGGTATTGTAACTTTTCAGCATTTTGAAGCGAAATTGTTCCTTTGGGGGGGTATTGCAACTTTTGGCCATTTTGAAGCGAAATTGTTCCTTTGGGGGGGTATTGCAATTTTTTGCCATTTTGAGGCGAAATTGTTCCTTTGGGGGGGTATTGCAACTTTTGGCCATTTTGAAGCGAAATTGTTCCTTTGGGGGGGTATTGCAACTTTTCGGCATTTTGAAGCGAAATTGTTCCTTTGGGGGGGTATTGCAATTTTTTTGCTATTTTGAGGCGAAATTGTTCCTTTGGGGGGGTATTGCAACTTTTGGCCATTTTGAAGCGAAATTGTTCCTTTCGGGGGGTATTGCAACTTTTCGGCATTTTGAGGCGAAATTGTTCCTTTCGGGGGGTATTGCAACTTTTGGCCATATTGAAGCGAAATTGTTCCTTTGGGGGGGTATTGCAATTTTTAACCATTTTGAGGCGAAATTGTTCCTTTGGGGGGGTATTGCAACTTTTGGCCATTTTGAAGCGAAATTGTTCCTTTCGGGGGGTATTGCAACTTTTCAGCATTTTGAGGCGAAATTGTTCCTTTGGGGGGTATTGCAATTTTTTGCCATTTTGAGGCGAAATTGTTCCTTTGGGGGGGTATTGCAACTTTTCGGCATTTTGAGGCGAAATTGTTCCTTTGGGGGGTATTGCAATTTTTTTTCCATTTTGAGGCGAAATTGTTCTTTTGGGGGGGTATTGCAAATTTTGGCCATTTGGAAGCGAAATTGTTCCTTTCGGGGGGTATTGCAATTTTTTTTCCATTTTGAGGCGAAATTGTTCCTTTGGGGGACTATTGCAATTTTTTGCCATTTTGAGGCGAAATTGTTCCTTTGGGGGGGTATTGCAATTTTTTGCCATTTTGAGGCGAAATTGTTCCTTTGGGGGGGTATTGCAACTTTTCGGCATTTTGAGGCGAAATTGTTCCTTTGGGGGGGTATTGCAATTTTTTGCCATTTTAAGGTGAAATTGTTCCTTTGGGGGGGTATTGCAACTTTTGGCCATTTTGAAGCGAAATTGTTCCTTTGGGGGTATTGCATTTTTTTGCCATTTTGAGGCGAAATTGTTCCTTTGGGGAGGTATTGCAACTTTTGGCCATTTTGAAGCGAAATTGTTCCTTTGGGGGGGTATTGCAACTTTTGGCCTTTTTGAGGCGAAATTGTTCCTTTGGGGGGGTATTGCAACTTTTGGCCATTTTGAAGCGAAATTGTTCCTTTGGGGGGGTATTGCAACTTTTCGGCATTTTGAGGCGAAATTGTTCCTTTGGGGGGGTATTGCAATTTTTTGCCATTTTGAGGCGAAATTGTTCCTTTGGGGGGGTATTGCAACTTTTTGGCATTTTGAGGCGAAATTGTTCCTTGGGGGGGTATTGCAACTTTTGGCCATTTTGAAGCGAAAATGTTCCTTTGGGGGGGTATTGCAATTTTTAACCATTTTGAGACGAAATTGTTCCTATTGCAACTTTTGGCCATTTTGAAGCGAAATTGTTCCTTTGGGGGTATTGCATTTTTTTGCCATTTTGAGGCGAAATTGTTCCTTTGGGGAGGTATTGCAACTTTTGGCCATTTTGAAGCGAAATTGTTCCTTTGGGGGGGTATTGCAACTTTTGGCCTTTTTGAGGCGAAATTGTTCCTTTGGGGGGGTATTGCAACTTTTGGCCATTTTGAAGCGAAATTGTTCCTTTGGGGGGGTATTGCAACTTTTCGGCATTTTGAGGCGAAATTGTTCCTTTGGGGGGGTATTGCAACTTTTGGCCATTTTGAAGCGAAATTGTTCCTTTGGGGGGGTATTGCAACTTTTTGGCATTTTGAGGCGAAATTGTTCCTTGGGGGGGTATTGCAACTTTTGGCCATTTTGAAGCGAAAATGTTCCTTTGGGGGGGTATTGCAATTTTTAACCATTTTGAGGCGAAATTGTTCCTTTGGGGGGGTATTGCAACTTTTGGCCATTTTGAAGCGAAATTGTTCCTTTGGGGGGGTATTGCAACTTTTCGGCATTTTGAGGCGAAATTGTTCCTTTGGGGGGTATTGCAATTTTTTGCCATTTTGAGGCGAAATTGTTCCTTTGGGGGGGTCTTGCAACTTTTGGCCATTTTGAAGCGAAATTGTTCCTTTCGGGGGGTATTGCAACTTTTGGCCATTTTGAAGCGAAATTGTTCCTTTCGGGGGGTATTGCAACTTTTCAGCATTTTGAGGCGAAATTGTTCCTTTCGGGGGGTATTGCAATTTTTTGCCATTTTGAGGCGAAATTGTTCCTTTGGGGGGGTTATGCAACTTTTCGGCATTTTGAGGCGAAATTGTTCCTTTGGGGGGTATTGCAATTTTTTTTCCACTTTGAGGCGAAATTGTTCCTTTGGGGGGTATTGCAACTTTTGGCCATTTTGAAGCGAAATTGTTCCTTTCGGGGGGTATTGAAACTTTTCAGCATTTTGAAGCGAAATTGTTCCTTTATGGGGTATTGCAATTTTTTGCCATTTTGAGGCGAAATTGTTCCTTTGGGGGGGTATTGCAAATTTTGGCCATTTTGAAGCGAAATTGTTCCTTTGGGGGGGTATTGCAATTTTTTGCCATTTTGAGGCGAAATTGTTCCTTTGGGGGGGTATTGCAACTTTTGGCCATTTTGAAGCAAAATTGTTCCTTTGGGGGGGTATTGCAACTTTTCGGCATTTTGAGGCGAAATTGTTCCTTTGGGGGGGTATTGCAATTTTTTGCCATTTTGAGGCGAAATTGTTCCTTTGGGAGGGTATTGCAACTTTTGGCCATCTTGAAGTGAAATTGTTCCTTTCGGGGGTATTGCAACTTTTCAGCATTTTGAAGCGAAATTGTTCCTTTGGGGGGGTATTGCAATTTTTTGCCATTTTGAGGCGAAATTGTTCCTTTCGGGGGGTATTGCAACTTTTCGGCATTTTGAGGCGAAATTGTTCCTTTGGGGGGGTATTGCAACTTTTGGCCATTTTGAAGCGAAATTGTTCCTTTGGGGGGGTATTGCAACTTTTCGGCATTTTGAGGCGAAATTGTTCCTTGGGGGGGTATTGCAACTTTTGGCCATTTTGAAGCGAAATTGTTCCTTTGGGGGGGTATTGCAATTTTTAACCATTTTGAGGCGAAATTGTTCCTTTGGGAGGGTATTGCAACTTTTGGCCATCTTGAAGTGAAATTGTTCCTTTCGGGGGTATTGCAACTTTTCAGCATTTTGAAGCGAAATTGTTCCTTTGGGGGGGTATTGCAATTTTTTGCCATTTTGAGGCGAAATTGTTCCTTTCGGGGGGTATTGCAACTTTTCGGCATTTTGAGGCGAAATTGTTCCTTTGGGGGGGTATTGCAACTTTTGGCCATTTTGAAGCGAAATTGTTCCTTTGGGGGGTATTGCATTTTTTTGCCATTTTGAGGCGAAATTGTTCCTTTGGGGGGGTATTGCAACTTTTGGCCATTTTGAAGCGAAATTGTTCCTTTGGGGGGTATTGCAATTTTTTGCCATTTTGAGGCGAAATTGTTCCTTTGGGGGGGTATTGCAACTTTTGGCCATTTTGAAGCGAAATTGTTCCTTTGGGGGGGTATTGCAACTTTTCGGCATTTTGAGGCGAAATTGTTCCTTTGGGGGGGTATTGCAATTTTTTGCCATTTTGAGGCGAAATTATTCCTTTGGGGGGGTATTGCAACTTTTGGCCTTTTTGAAGCGAAATTGTTCCTTTGGGGGGGTATTGCAACTTTTCGGCATTTTGAGGCGAAATTGTTCACTGGGGGGGTATTGCAACTTTTGGCCATTTTGAAGCGAAATTGTTCCTTTGGGGGGGTATTGCAACTTTTGGCCATTTTGAAGCGAAATTGTTCCTTTGGGGGGTATTGCAATTTTTTGCCATTTTGAGGCGAAATTGTTCCTTTCGGGGGGTATTGCAACTTTTCGGCATTTTGAGGCGAAATTGTTCCTTTGGGGGGTATTGCAACTTTTCGGCATTTTGAGGCGAAATTGTTTCTTTGGGGGGGTATTGCAATTTTTGGCCATTTTGAAGCGAAATTGTTCCTTTCGGGGGGTATTGCAACTTTTCGGCATTTTGAGGCGAAATTGTTCCTTTTGGGGGGTATTGCAACTTTTGGCCATATTGAAGCGAAATTGTTCCTTTGGGCGGGTATTGCAATTTTTAACCATTTTGAGGCGAAATTGTTCCTTTGGGGGGGTATTGCAACTTTTGGCCATATTGAAGCGAAATTGTTCCTTTGGGGGTTTTTACAATTTTTGGCCATTTTGAGGCGAAATTGTTCCTTTCGGGGGGTATTGCAACTTTTCGGCATTTTGAGGCGAAATTGTTCCTTTGGGGGGGTATTGCAACTTTTGGCCATTTTGAAGCGAAATTGTTCCTTTGGGGGGGTATTGCAACTTTTCGGCATTTTGAGGCGAAATTGTTCCTTTGGGGGGTATTGCAATTTTTTGCCATTTTGAGGCGAAATTGTTCCTTTGGGGGGGTATTGCAACTTTTGGCCATTTTGAAGCGAAATTGTTCCTTTGGGGGGGTATTGCAATTTTTTTGCTATTTTGAGGCGAAATTGTTCCTTTGGGGGGGTATTGCAACTTTTGGCCATTTTGAAGCGAAATTGTTCCTTTCGGGGGGTATTGCAACTTTTCGGCATTTTGAGGCGAAATTGTTCCTTTGGGGGGGTAATGCAACTTTTGGCCATATTGAAGCGAAATTGTTCCTTTGGGGGGGTATTGCAATTTTTAACCATTTTGAGGCGAAATTGTTCCTTTGGGGGGGTATTGCAATTTATTGCCATTTTGAGGCGAAATTGTTCCTTTGGGGGGGTATTGCAACTTTTGACCATTTTGAAGCGAAATTGTTCCTTTGGGGGGGTATTGCAAATTTTGGCCATTTTGAAGCAAAATTGTTCCTTTCGGGGGGTATTGCAACTTTTCAGCATTTTGAGGCGAAATTGTTCCTTTGGGGGGGTATTGCAATTTTTTGCCATTTTGAGGCGAAATTGTTCCTTTGGGGGGTATTGCAACTTTTCAGCATTTTGAGGCGAAATTGTTCCTTTGGGGGGTATTGCAATTTTTTTTCCATTTTGAGGCGAAATTGTTCCTTTCGGGGGGTATTGCAACTTTTGGCCATTTTGAAGCGAAATTGTTCCTTTGGAAGGTATTGCAATTTTTTTTTCATTTTGAGGCGAAATTGTTCCTTTGGGGGGGTATTGCAAATTTTGGCCATTTTGAAGCGAAATTGTTCCTTTGGGGGGGTATTGCAATTGTTTGCCATTTTGAGGCGAAATTGTTCCTTTGGGGGGGTATTGCAACTTTTCGGCATTTTGAGGCGAAATTGTTCCTTTGGGGGGTATTGCAATTTTTTGCCATTTTGAAGCGAAATTGTTCCTTTGGGGGTATTGCATTTTTTTGCCATTTTGAGGCGAAATTGTTCCTTTGGGGGGGTATTGCAACTTTTGGCCATTTTGAAGCGAAATTGTTCCTTTGGGGGGGTATTGCAATTTTTTGCCATTTTAAGGCGAAATTGTTCCTTTGGGGGGGTATTGCAACTTTTGGCCTTTTTGAGGCGAAATTGTTCCTTTGGGGGGGTATTGCAACTTTTGGCCATTTTGAAGCGAAATTGTTCCTTTGGGGGGGTATTGCAACTTTTCGGCATTTTGAGGCGAAATTGTTCCTTTGGGGGGTATTGCAATTTTTTGCCATTTTGAGGCGAAATTGTTCCTTTGGGGGGGGTATTGCAACTTTTGGCCATTTTGAAGCGAAATTGTTCCTTTGGGGGGGTATTGCAACTTTTCGGCATTTTGAGGCGAAATTGTTCCTTTGGGGAGGTATTGCAATTTTTGGCCATTTTGAGGCGAAATTGTTCCTTTGGGGGGGTATTGCAACTTTTCGGCATTTTGAGGCGAAATTGTTCCTTTGGGGGGTATTGCAATTTTTTTTCCATTTTGAGGCGAAATTGTTCCTTTGGGGGACTATTGCAACTTTTGGCCATTTTGAAGCGAAATTGTTCCTTTGGGGGGGTATTGCAATTTTTTGCCATTTTGAGGCGAAATTGTTCCTTTCGGGGGGTATTGCAACTTTTGGCCATTTTGAAGCGAAATTGTTCCTTTGGGGGGGTATTGCAACTTTTCGGCATTTTGAGGCGAAATTGTTCCTTTGGGGGGGTATTGCAATTTTTTGCCATTTTGAGGCGAAATTGTTCCTTTGGGGGGGGTATTGCAACTTTTGGCCATTTTGAAGCGAAATTGTTCCTTTGGGGGGGTATTGCAATTTTTCGGCATTTTGAGGCGAAATTGTTCCTTTGGGGGGGTATTGCAACTTTTGGCCATTTTGAAGCGAAATTGTTCCTTTGGGGGGGTATTGCAATTTTTAACCATTTTGAGGCGAAATTGTTCCTTTGGGGGGGTATTGCAAGTTTTCAGCATTTTGAGGCGAAATTGTTCCTTTGGGGGGGTATTGCAATTTTTTGCCATTTTGAGGCGAAATTGTTCCTTTGGGGGGGTATTGCAACTTTTCGGCATTTTGAGGCGAAATTGTTCCTTT
Organism: Anomaloglossus baeobatrachus; assembly: GCF_048569485.1. Classification (NCBI taxonomy): domain Eukaryota; kingdom Metazoa; phylum Chordata; class Amphibia; order Anura; family Aromobatidae; genus Anomaloglossus; species Anomaloglossus baeobatrachus. The sequence goes on from NW_027443086.1 coordinate 147,353, forward strand.
GGGGGGTATTGCAATTTTTTTTCCATTTTGAGGCGAAATTGTTCCTTTGGGGGACTATTGCAACTTTTGGCCATTTTGAAGCGAAATTGTTCCTTTGGGGGGGTATTGCAATTTTTTGCCATTTTGAGGCGAAATTGTTCCTTTGGGGGGGTATTGCAACTTTTCGGCATTTTGAGGCGAAATTGTTCCTTTGGGGGGGTATTGCAATTTTTTGCCATTTTAAGGTGAAATTGTTCCTTTGGGGGGGTATTGCAACTTTTGGCCATTTTGAAGCGAAATTGTTCCTTTGGGGGTATTGCATTTTTTTGCCATTTTGAGGCGAAATTGTTCCTTTGGGGAGGTATTGCAACTTTTGGCCATTTTGAAGCGAAATTGTTCCTTTGGGGGGGTATTGCAACTTTTGGCCTTTTTGAGGCGAAATTGTTCCTTTGGGGGGGTATTGCAACTTTTGGCCATTTTGAAGCGAAATTGTTCCTTTGGGGGGGTATTGCAACTTTTCGGCATTTTGAGGCGAAATTGTTCCTTTGGGGGGGTATTGCAATTTTTTGCCATTTTGAGGCGAAATTGTTCCTTTGGGGGGGTATTGCAACTTTTGGCCATTTTGAAGCGAAATTGTTCCTTTGGGGGGGTATTGCAACTTTTTGGCATTTTGAGGCGAAATTGTTCCTTGGGGGGGTATTGCAACTTTTGGCCATTTTGAAGCGAAAATGTTCCTTTGGGGGGGTATTGCAATTTTTAACCATTTTGAGACGAAATTGTTCCTTTGGGGGGGTATTGCAACTTTTGGCCATCTTGAAGTGAAATTGTTCCTTTCGGGGGGTATTGTAACTTTTCAGCATTTTGAAGCGAAATTGTTCCTTTGGGGGGGTATTGCAACTTTTGGCCATTTTGAAGCGAAATTGTTCCTTTGGGGGGGTATTGCAATTTTTTGCCATTTTGAGGCGAAATTGTTCCTTTGGGGGGGTATTGCAACTTTTGGCCATTTTGAAGCGAAATTGTTCCTTTGGGGGGGTATTGCAACTTTTCGGCATTTTGAAGCGAAATTGTTCCTTTGGGGGGGTATTGCAATTTTTTTGCTATTTTGAGGCGAAATTGTTCCTTTGGGGGGGTATTGCAACTTTTGGCCATTTTGAAGCGAAATTGTTCCTTTCGGGGGGTATTGCAACTTTTCGGCATTTTGAGGCGAAATTGTTCCTTTCGGGGGGTATTGCAACTTTTGGCCATATTGAAGCGAAATTGTTCCTTTGGGGGGGTATTGCAATTTTTAACCATTTTGAGGCGAAATTGTTCCTTTGGGGGGGTATTGCAACTTTTGGCCATTTTGAAGCGAAATTGTTCCTTTCGGGGGGTATTGCAACTTTTCAGCATTTTGAGGCGAAATTGTTCCTTTGGGGGGTATTGCAATTTTTTGCCATTTTGAGGCGAAATTGTTCCTTTGGGGGGGTATTGCAACTTTTCGGCATTTTGAGGCGAAATTGTTCCTTTGGGGGGTATTGCAATTTTTTTTTCCATTTTGAGGCGAAATTGTTCTTTTGGGGGGGTATTGCAAATTTTGGCCATTTGGAAGCGAAATTGTTCCTTTCGGGGGGTATTGCAATTTTTTTTCCATTTTGAGGCGAAATTGTTCCTTTGGGGGACTATTGCAATTTTTTGCCATTTTGAGGCGAAATTGTTCCTTTGGGGGGGTATTGCAATTTTTTGCCATTTTGAGGCGAAATTGTTCCTTTGGGGGGGTATTGCAACTTTTCGGCATTTTGAGGCGAAATTGTTCCTTTGGGGGGGTATTGCAATTTTTTGCCATTTTAAGGTGAAATTGTTCCTTTGGGGGGGTATTGCAACTTTTGGCCATTTTGAAGCGAAATTGTTCCTTTGGGGGTATTGCATTTTTTTGCCATTTTGAGGCGAAATTGTTCCTTTGGGGAGGTATTGCAACTTTTGGCCATTTTGAAGCGAAATTGTTCCTTTGGGGGGGTATTGCAACTTTTGGCCTTTTTGAGGCGAAATTGTTCCTTTGGGGGGGTATTGCAACTTTTGGCCATTTTGAAGCGAAATTGTTCCTTTGGGGGGGTATTGCAACTTTTCGGCATTTTGAGGCGAAATTGTTCCTTTGGGGGGGTATTGCAATTTTTTGCCATTTTGAGGCGAAATTGTTCCTTTGGGGGGGTATTGCAACTTTTTGGCATTTTGAGGCGAAATTGTTCCTTGGGGGGGTATTGCAACTTTTGGCCATTTTGAAGCGAAAATGTTCCTTTGGGGGGGTATTGCAATTTTTAACCATTTTGAGACGAAATTGTTCCTATTGCAACTTTTGGCCATTTTGAAGCGAAATTGTTCCTTTGGGGGTATTGCATTTTTTTGCCATTTTGAGGCGAAATTGTTCCTTTGGGGAGGTATTGCAACTTTTGGCCATTTTGAAGCGAAATTGTTCCTTTGGGGGGGTATTGCAACTTTTGGCCTTTTTGAGGCGAAATTGTTCCTTTGGGGGGGTATTGCAACTTTTGGCCATTTTGAAGCGAAATTGTTCCTTTGGGGGGGTATTGCAACTTTTCGGCATTTTGAGGCGAAATTGTTCCTTTGGGGGGGTATTGCAACTTTTGGCCATTTTGAAGCGAAATTGTTCCTTTGGGGGGGTATTGCAACTTTTTGGCATTTTGAGGCGAAATTGTTCCTTGGGGGGGTATTGCAACTTTTGGCCATTTTGAAGCGAAAATGTTCCTTTGGGGGGGTATTGCAATTTTTAACCATTTTGAGACGAAATTGTTCCTTTGGGGGGGTATTGCAACTTTTGGCCATCTTGAAGTGAAATTGTTCCTTTCGGGGGGTATTGTAACTTTTCAGCATTTTGAAGCGAAATTGTTCCTTTGGGGGGGTATTGCAACTTTTGGCCATTTTGAAGCGAAATTGTTCCTTTGGGGGGTATTGCAATTTTTTGCCATTTTGAGGCGAAATTGTTCCTTTGGGGGGGTATTGCAACTTTTGGCCATTTTGAAGCGAAATTGTTCCTTTGGGGGGGTATTGCAACTTTTCGGCATTTTGAAGCGAAATTGTTCCTTGGGGGGGTATTGCAATTTTTTTGCTATTTTGAGGCGAAATTGTTCCTTTGGGGGGGTATTGCAACTTTTGGCCATTTTGAAGCGAAATTGTTCCTTTCGGGGGGTATTGCAACTTTTCGGCATTTTGAGGCGAAATTGTTCCTTTCGGGGGGTATTGCAACTTTTGGCCATATTGAAGCGAAATTGTTCCTTTGGGGGGGTATTGCAATTTTTAACCATTTTGAGGCGAAATTGTTCCTTTGGGGGGGTATTGCAACTTTTGGCCATTTTGAAGCGAAATTGTTCCTTTCGGGGGGTATTGCAACTTTTCAGCATTTTGAGGCGAAATTGTTCCTTTGGGGTAGTATTGCAATTTTTTGCCATTTTGAGGCGAAATTGTTCCTTTGGGGGGGTATTGCAACTTTTCGGCATTTTGAGGCGAAATTGTTCCTTTGGGGGGTATTGCAATTTTTTTTCCATTTTGAGGCGAAATTGTTCTTTTGGGGGGGTATTGCAAATTTTGGCCATTTGGAAGCGAAATTGTTCCTTTCGGGGGGTATTGCAACTTTTCAGCATTTTGAGGCGAAATTGTTCCTTTGGGGGGGTATTGCAATTTTTTGCCATTTTGAGGCGAAATTGTTCCTTTGGGGGGGTATTGCAACTTTTGGCCATTTTGAAGCGAAATTGTTCCTTTGGGGGGGTATTGCAGTTTTTTTTTCATTTTGAGGCGAAATTGTTCCTTTGGGGGGGTATTGCAAATTTGGCCATTTTGAAGCGAAATTGTTCCTTTGGGGGGGTATTGCAATTTTTTGCCATTTTGAGGCGAAATTGTTCCTTTGGGGGGGTATTGCAACTTTTCGGCATTTTGAGGTGAAATTGTTCCTTTGGGGGGTATTGCAACTTTTGGCCATTTTGAAGCAAAATTGTTCCTTTGGGGGGTATTGCATTTTTTTGCCATTTTGAGGCGGAATTGTTCCTTTGGGGGGTATTGCAACTTTTGGCCATTTTGAAGCGAAATTGTTCCTTTGGGGGGTATTGCAATTTTTTGCCATTTTGAGGCGAAATTGTTTCTTTGGGGGGGTATTGCAACTTTTGGCCTTTTTGAGGCGAAATTGTTCCTTTGGGGGGGTATTGCAACTTTTGGCCATTTTGAAGCGAAATTGTTCCTTTGGGGGGTATTGCAACTTGTCGGCATTTTGAGGCGAAATTGTTCCTTTGGGGGGGTATTGCAATTTTTTGCCATTTTGAGGCGAAATTGTTCCTTTGGGGGGGTATTGCAACTTTTGGCCATTTTGAAGCGAAATTGTTCCTTTGGGGGGGTATTGCAGTTTTTTTTTTCATTTTGAGGCGAAATTGTTCCTTTGGGGGGGGATTGCAAATTTGGCCATTTTGAAGCGAAATTGTTCCTTTGGGGGGGTATTGCAATTTTTAACCATTTTGAGGCAAAATTGTTCCTTTGGAGGGGTATTGCAACTTTTGGCCATCTTGAAGTGAAATTGTTCCTTTCGGGGGGTATTGCAACTTTTCAGCATTTTGAAGCGAAATTGTTCCTTTGGGGGGGTATTGCAAATTTTTGCCATTTTGAGGCGAAATTGCTCCTTTGGGGGGGTATTGCAATTTTTTGCCATTTTGAGGCGAAATTGTTCCTTTGGGGGGGTATTGCAACTTTTGGCCATTTTGAAGCGAAATTGTTCCTTTGGGGGGGTATTGCAATTTTTTGCGATTTTGAGGCGAAATTGTTCCTTTGGGGGGTATTGCAACTTTTGGCCATATTGAAGCGAAATTGTTCCTTTGGGGGTTTTTACAATTTTTGGCCATTTTGAGGCGAAATTGTTCCTTTCGGGGGGTATTGCAACTTTTCGGCATTTTGAGGCGAAATTGTTCCTTTGGGGGGGTATTGCAACTTTTGGCCATTTTGAAGCGAAATTGTTCCTTTGGGGGGTATTGCAATTTTTTGCCATTTTGAGGCGAAATTGTTCCTTTGGGGGGGTATTGCAACTTTTGGCCATTTTGAAGCGAAATTGTTCCTTTGGGGGGGTATTGCAACTTTTCGGCATTTTGAGGCGAAATTGTTCCTTTGGGGGGGTATTGCAATTTTTTGGTATTTTGAGGCGAAATTGTTCCTTTGGGGGGGTATTGCAACTTTTGGCCATTTTGAAGCGAAATTGTTCCTTTGGGGGGGTATTGCAACTTTTCGGCATTTTGAGGCGAAATTGTTCCTTTGGGGGGTATTGCAATTTTTTGCCATTTTGAGGCGAAATTGTTCCTTTGGGGGGGTATTGCATCTTTTGGCCATTTTGAAGCGAAATTGTTCCTTTGGGGGGGTATTGCAATTTTTTTGCTATTTTGAGGCGAAATTGTTCCTTTGGGGGGGTATTGCAACTTTTGGCCATATTGAAGCGAAATTGTTCCTTTGGGGGGGTATTGCAATTTTTACCATTTTGAGGCGAAATTGTTCCTTTGGGGGGGTATTGCAACTTTTGGCCATTTTAAAGCGAAATTGTTCCTTTCGGGGGGTATTGCAACTTTTCAGCATTTTGAGGCGAAATTGTTCCTTTGGGGGGGTATTGCAATTTTTTGCCATTTTGAGGCGAAATTGTTCCTTTGGGGGGGTATTGCAACTTTTCGGCATTTTGAGGCGAAATTGTTCCTTTGGGGGGTATTGCAATTTTTTTTCCATTTTGAGGCGAAATTGTTCCTTTGGGGGGGGTATTGCAACTTTTCGGCATTTTGAGGCGAAATTGTTCCTTTGGGGGGTATTGCAATTTTTTTTCCATTTTGAGGCGAAATTGTTCCTTTGGGGGGGGTATTGCAAATTTTGGCCATTTTGAAGCGAAATTGTTCCTTTGGGGGGGTATTGCAATTTTTTGCCATTTTGAGGCAAAATTGTTCCTTTGGGGGGGTATTGCAACTTTTGACCATTTTGAAGCGAAATTGTTCCTTTGGGGGGGTATTGCAACTTTTCGGCATTTTGAGGCGAAATTGTTCCTTGGGGGGGTATTGCAACTTTTGGCCATTTTGAAGCGAAATTGTTCCTTTGGGGGGGTATTGCAATTTTTAACCATTTTGAGGCGAAATTGTTCCTTTGGGGGGGTATTGCAACTTTTGGCCATTTTGAAGTGAAATTGTTCCTTTCGGGGGGTATTGCAACTTTTCAGCATTTTGAAGCGAAATTGTTCCTTGGGGGGGTATTGCAATTTTTTGCCATTTTGAGGCGAAATTGTTCCTTTCGGGGGGTATTGCAACTTTTCGGCATTTTGAGGCGAAATTGTTCCTTTGGGGGGGTATTGCAACTTTTGGCCATTTTGAAGCGAAATTGTTCCATTCGGGGGGTATTGCAACTTTTGGCCATTTTAAAGCGAAATTGTTCCTTTGGGAGGGTATTGCAATTTTTTGCCATTTTGAGGCGAAATTGTTCCTTTGGGGGGGTTTTGCAACTTTTGGCCATTTTGAAGCGAAATTGTTCCTTTCGGGGGGTATTGCAACTTTTCGGCATTTTGAGGCGAAATTGTTCCTTTGGGGGGGTATTGCAACTTTTGGCCATATTGAAGCGAAATTGTTCCTTTGGGGGGGTATTGCAATTTTTAACCATTTTGAGGCGAAATTGTTCCTTTGGGGGGGTATTGCAACTTTTGGCCATTTTGAAGCGAAATTGTTCCTTTCGGGGGGTATTGCAACTTTTCAGCATTTTGAGGCGAAATTGTTCCTTTGGGGGGGTATTGCAATTTTTTGCCATTTTGAGGCGAAATTGTTCCTTTGGGGGGGTATTGCAACTTTTCGGCATTTTGAGGCGAAATTGTTCCTTTGGGGGGTATTGCAATTTTTTTTCCATTTTGAGGCGAAATTGTTCCTTTGGGGGGGTATTGCAACTTTTGGCCATTTTGAAGCGAAATTGTTCCTTTCGGGGGGTATTGCAACTTTTCGGCATTTTGAAGCGAAATTGTTCCTTTCGGGGGGTATTGCAACTTTTCAGCATTTTGAGGCGAAATTGTTCCTTTGGGGGGGTATTGCAATTTTTTGCCATTTTGAGGCGAAATTGTTCCTTTGGGGGGGTATTGCAACTTTTCGGCATTTTGAGGCGAAATTGTTCCTTTGGGGGGTATTGCAATTTTTTTTCCATTTTGAGGCGAAATTGTTCCTTTGGGGGGTATTGCAACTTTTGGCAATTTTGAAGCGAAATTGTTCCTTTGGGGGGGGTATTGCAATTTTTTTTTCATTTTGAGGCGAAATTGTTCCTTTGGGGGGGGTATTGCAAATTTTGGCCATTTTGAAGCGAAATTGTTCCTTTGGGGGGGGGGTATTGCAATTTTTTGCCATTTTGAGGCGAAATTGTTCCTTTGGGGGGGTATTGCAATTTTTTGCCATTTTGAGGTGAAATTGTTCCTTTGGGGGGGTATTGCAACTTTTGGCCATTTTGAAGCGAAATTGTTCCTTTGGGGGGTATTGCATTTTTTTGCCATTTTGAGGCGAAATTGTTCCTTTGGGGGGGTATTGCAACTTTTCGGCATTTTGAGGTGAAATTGTTCCTTTGGGGGGGTATTGCCATTTTGAGGCCAAATTGTTCCTTTGGGGGGGTATTGCAACTTTTGGCCATTTTGAAGCGAAATTGTTCCTTTCAGGGGGTTTAGCAACTTTTCGGCATTTTGAGGCGAAATTGTTCCTTTGGGGGGGTATTGCAATTTTTTGCCATTTAGAGGCGAAATTGTTCCTTTGGGGGGGTATTGCAACTTTTGGCCATTTTGAAGCGAAATTGTTCCTTTGGGGGGGTATTGCAATTTTTTGCCATTTTGAAGCGAAATTGTTCCTTTGGGGGGGTATTGCAACTTTTGGCCATATTGAAGCGAAATTGTTCCTTTGGGGGGGTATTGCAATTTTTAACCATTTTGAGGCGAAATTGTTCCTTTCGGGGGGTATTGCAACTTTTCAGCATTTTGAGGCGAAATTGTTCCTTTGGGGGGGTATTGCAATTTTTTGCCATTTTGAGGCGAAATTGTTCCTTTGGGGGGTATTGCAATTTTTTTTACATTTTGAGGCGAAATTGTTCCTTTGGGGGGGTATTGCAACTTTTGGCCATTTTGAAGCGAAATTGTTCCTTTCGGGGGGTATTGCAACTTTTCGGCATTTTGAGGCGAAATTGTTCCTTTGGGGGGGTATTGCAACTTTTGGCCATTTTGAAGCGAAATTGTTCCTTTGGGGGGTATTGCATTTTTTTGCCATTTTGAGGCAAAATTGTTCCTTTGGGGGGGTATTGTAACTTTTGGCCATTTTGAAGCGAAATTGTTCCTTTGGGGGGGTATTGCAATTTTTTGCCATTTTGAGGCGAAATTGTTCCTTTGGGCGGGTATTGCAACTTTTGGCCTTTTTGAGGCGAAATTGTTCCTTTGGGGGGGTATTGCAACTTTTGGCCATTTTGAAGCGAAATTGTTCCTTTGGGGGGTATTGCAACTTTTCGGCATTTTGAGGCGAAATTGTTCCTTTGGGGGGTATTGCAATTTTTCGGCATTTTGAGGCGAAATTGTTCCTTGGGGGGGTATTGCAACTTTTGGCCATTTTGAGGCGAAATTGTTCCTTTGGGGGGGTATTGCAACTTTTGGCCATTTTGAAGCGAAATTGTTCCTTTGGGGGGTTTTTACAATTTTTGGCCATTTTGAGGCGAAATTGTTCCTTTCGGGGGGTATTGCAACTTTTCGGCATTTTGAGGCGAAATTGTTCCTTTGGGGGGGTATTGCAACTTTTGGCCATTTTGAAGCGAAATTGTTCCTTTGGGGGGGTATTGCAATTTTTTGCCATTTTGAGGCGAAATTGTTCCTTTGGGGGGGTATTGCAACTTTTGGCCATTTTGAAGCGAAATTGTTCCTTTGGGGGGGTATTGCAACTTTTCGGCATTTTGAGGCGAAATTGTTCCTTTGGGGGGGTATTGCAATTTTTTTCCATTTTGAGGCGAAATTGTTCCTTTGGGGGGTATTGCAACTTTTGGCCATTTTGAAGCGAAATTGTTCCTTTCGGGGGGTATTGCAACTTTTCGGCATTTTGAGGCGAAATTGTTCCTTTGGGGGGGTATTGCAATTTTTTGCCATTTTGAGGTGAAATTGTTCCTTTGGGGGGGTATTGCAACTTTTGGCCATTTTGAAGCGAAATTGTTCCTTTGGGGGGTATTGCATTTTTTTGCCATTTTGAGGCGAAATTGTTCCTTTGGGGGGGTATTGCAACTTTTGGCCATTTTGAAGCGAAATTGTTCCTTTGGGGGGGTATTGCAATTTTTTGCCATTTTGAGGCGAAATTGTTCCTTTGGGGAGGTATTGCAACTTTTGGCCTTTTTGAGGCGAAATTGTTCCTTTGGGGGGGTATTGCAACTTTTGGCCATTTTGAAGCGAAATTGTTCCTTTGGGGGGGTATTGCAACTTTTCGGCATTTTGAGGCGAAATTGTTCCTTTGGGGGGGTATTGCAATTTTTTTCCATTTTGAGGCGAAATTGTTCCTTTGGGGGGGTATTGCAACTTTTGGCCATTTTGAAGCGAAATTGTTCCTTTGGGGGGGTATTGCAACTTTTCGGCATTTTGAGGCGAAATTGTTCCTTGGGGGGTATTGCAACTTTTGGCCATTTTGAAGCGAAATTGTTCCTTTCGGGGGGTATTGAAACTTTTCAGCATTTTGAAGCGAAATATTTCCTTTGGGGGGGTATTGCAATTTTTTGCCATTTTGATGCGAAATTGTTCCTTTGGGGGGTACTGCAATTTTTTGCCATTTTGAGGCGAAATTGTTCCTTTGGGGGGGTATTGCAACTTTTGGCCATTTTGAAGCGAAATTGTTCCTTTGGGGGGGTATTGCAATTTTTTGCCATTTTGAGGCGAAATTGTTCCTTTGGGGGGGTATTGCAACTTTTGGCCATATTGAAGCGAAATTGTTCCTTTGGGGGGTTTTTACAATTTTTGGCCATTTTGAGGCGAAATTGTTCCTTTCGGGGGGTATTGCAACTTTTCGGCATTTTGAGGCGAAATTGTTCCTTTGGGGGGGTATTGCAACTTTTGGCCATTTTGAAGCGAAATTGTTCCTTTGGGGGGGTATTGCAATTTTTTGCCATTTTGAGGCGAAATTGTTCCATTGGGGGGGTATTGCAACTTTTGGCCATTTTGAAGCGAAATTGTTCCTTTGGGGGGGTATTGCAACTTTTCGGCATTTTGAGGCGAAATTGTTCCTTTGGGGGGGTATTGCAACTTTTGGCCATTTTGAAGCGAAATTGTTCCTTTCGGGGGGTATTGCAACTTTTCGGCATTTTGAGGCGAAATTGTTCCTTTGGGGGGGTATTGCAACTTTTGGCCATATTGAAGCGAAATTGTTCCTTTGGGGGGGGTATTGCAATTTTTAACCATTTTGAGGCGAAATTGTTCCTTTGGGGGGGTATTGCAACTTTTGGCCATTTTGAAGTGAAATTGTTCCTTTGGGGGGGTATTGCAATTTTTTGCCATTTTGAGGCGAAATTGTTCCTTTGGGGGGGTATTGCAACTTTTGGCCATTTTGAAGCGAAATTGTTCCTTTGGGGGTGTATTGCAATTTTTTGCCATTTTAAAGCGAAATTGTTCCTTTGGGGGGTATTGCATTTTTTTGTCATTTTGAGGCGAAATTGTTCCTTTGGGGGGGTATTGCAACTTTTGGCCATTTTGAAGCGAAATTGTTCCTTTGGGGGGGTATTGCAATTTTTTGCCATTTTGAGGCGAAATTGTTCCTTTGGGGGGGTATTGCAACTTTTGGCCTTTTTGAGGCGAAATTGTTCCTTTGGGGGGGTATTGCAACTTTTGGCCATTTTGAAGCGAAATTGTTCCTTTGGGGGGGTATTGCAACTTTTCGGCATTTTGAGGCGAAATTGTTCCTTTGGGGGGGTATTGCAACTTTTCGGCATTTTGAGGCGAAAATGTTCCTTTGGGGAGTATTGCAACTTTTGGCCATTTTGAAGTGAAATTGTTCCTTTGGGGGGGTATTGCAATTTTTTGCCATTTTGAGGCGAAATTGTTCCTTTGGGGGGGTATTGCAACTTTTGGCCATTTTGAAGCGAAATTGTTCCTTTGGGGGGGTATTGCAATTTTTAACCATTTTGAGGCGAAATTGTTCCTTTGGGGGGGTATTGCAACTTTTGGCCATTTTGAAGTGAAATTGTTCCTTTCGGGGGGTATTGCAACTTTTCAGCATTTTGAAGCGAAATTGTTCCTTTGGGGGGTATTGCATTTTTTTGCCATTTTGAAGCGAAATTGTTCCTTTGGGGGGGTATTGCAATTTTTTGCCATTTTGAGGCAAAATTGTTCCTTTGGGGGGGTATTGCAACTTTTGGCCATATTGAAGCGAAATTGTTCCTTTGGGGGGTTTTTACAATTTTTGGCCATTTTGAGGCGAAATTGTTCCTTTCGGGGGTTATTGCAACTTTTCGGCATTTTGAGGCGAATTTGTTCCTTTGGGGGGGTATTGCAACTTTTGGCCATTTTGAAGCGAAATTGTTCCTTTGGGGGGGTATTGCAATTTTTTGCCATTTTGAGGCGAAATTGTTCCTTTGGGGGGGTATTGCAACTTTTCGGCATTTTGAGGCGAAATTGTTCCTTTGGAGGGTATTGAAATTTTTTGCCATTTTGAGGCGAAATTGTTCCTTTTGGGGGGGTATTGCAACTTTTGGCCATTTTGAAGCGAAATTGTTCCTTTGGGGGGGTATTGCAACTTTTCGGCATTTTGAGGCGAAATTGTTCCTTTGGGGGGGTATTGCAACTTTTGGCCATTTTGAAGCAAAATTGTTCCTTTGGGGGGGTATTGCAACTTTTCGGCATTTTGAGGCGAAATTGTTCCTTTGGGGGGGTATTGCAATTTTTTGCCATTTTGAGGCGAAATTGTTCCTTTGGGGGGGTATTGCAACTTTTGGCCATTTTGAAGCGAAATTGTTCCTTTCGGGGGGTATTGCAACTTTTCGGCATTTTGAGGCGAAATTGTTCCTTTGGGGGGGAATTGCAACTTTTCGGCATTTTGAGGCGAAATTGTTCCTTTGGGGGGTATTGCAATTTTTTTCCATTTTGAGGCGAAATTGTTCCTTTGGGGGGGTATTGCAACTTTTGGCCATTTTGAAGCGAAATTGTTCCTTTCGGGGGTATTGCAACTTTTCGGCATTTTGAAGCGAAATTGTTCCTTTGGGGGGTATTGCAATTTTTTGCCATTTTGATGCGAAATTGTTCCTTTGGGGGGGTATTGCAACTTTTGGCCATATTGAAGCGAAATTGTTCCTTTGGGGGGGTATTGCAATTTTTAACCATTTTGAGGCGAAATTGTTCCTTTGGGGGGGTATTGCAACTTTTGGCCATTTTGAAGCGAAATTGTTCCTTTCAGGGGGTATTGAAACTTTTCAGCATTTTGAGGCGAAATTGTTCCTTTGGGGGGGTATTGCAATTTTTTGCCATTTTGAGGCGAAATTGTTCCTTTGGGGGGTACTGCAATTTTTTGCCATTTTGAGGCGAAATTGTTCCTTTGGGGGGGTATTGCAACTTTTGGCCATTTTGAAGCGAAATTGTTCCTTTGGGGGGGTATTGCAACTTTTCGGCATTTTGAGGCGAAATTGTTCCTTTGGGGGGGTATTGCAACTTTTGGCCATATTGAAGCGAAATTGTTCCTTTGGGGGGGTATTGCAACTTTTGGCCATTTTGAAGCGAAATTGTTCCTTTCGGGGGGTATTGCAACTTTTCGGCATTTTGAGGCGAAATTGTTCCTTTGGGGGGGTATTGCAACTTTTGGCCATATTGAAGCGAAATTGTTCCTTTGGGGAGGTATTGCAATTTTTAACCATTTTGAGGCGAAATTGTTCCTTTGGGGGGGTATTGCAACTTTTGGCCATTTTGAAGCGAAATTGTTCCTTTGGGGGGGTATTGCAATTTTTTGCCATTTTGAGGCGAAATTGTTCCTTTGGGGGGGTATTGCAACTTTTGGCCATTTTGAAGCGAAATTGTTCCTTTGGGGGTGTATTGCAATTTTTTGCCATTTTCAAGCAAAATTGTTCCTTTGGGGGGTATTGCATTTTTTTGTCATTTTGAGGCGAAATTGTTCCTTTGGGGGGGTATTGCAATTTTTTGCCATTTTGAGGCGAAATTGTTCCTTTGGGGGGGTATTGCAACTTTTGGCCTTTTTGAGGCGAAATTGTTCCTTTGGGGGGGTATCGCAACTTTTGGCCATTTTGAAGCGAAATTGTTCCTTTGGGGGGGTATTGCAACTTTTCGGCATTTTGAGGCGAAATTGTTCCTTTGGGGGGGTATTGCAACTTTTCGGCATTTTGAGGCGAAAATGTTCCTTTGGGGAGTATTGCAACTTTTGGCCATTTTGAAGTGAAATTGTTCCTTTGGGGGGGTATTGCAATTTTTTGCCATTTTAAAGCGAAATTGTTCCTTTGGGGGGGTATTGCAACTTTTGGCCATTTTGAAGCGAAATTGTTCCTTTGGGGGGGTATTGCAACTTTTGGCCATTTTGAAGTGAAATTGTTCCTTTCGGGGGGTATTGCAACTTTTCAGCATTTTGAAGCGAAATTGTTCCTTTGGGGGGTATTGCATTTTTTTGCCATTTTGAAGCGAAATTGTTCCTTTGGGGGGGTATTGCAATTTTTTGCCATTTTGAGGCGAAATTGTTCCTTTGGGGGGGTATTGCAACTTTTGGCCATATTGAAGCGAAATTGTTCCTTTGGGGGGTTTTTACAATTTTTGGCCATTTTGAGGCGAAATTGTTCCTTTCGGGGTTTATTGCAACTTTTCGGCATTTTGAGGCGAATTTGTTCCTTTGGGGGGGTATTGCAACTTTTGGCCATTTTGAAGCGAAATTGTTCCTTTGGGGGGGTATTGCAATTTTTTGCCATTTTGAGGCGAAATTGTTCCTTTGGGGGGGTATTGCAACTTTTGGCCATATTGAAGCGAAATTGTTCCTTTGGGGGGTTTTTACAATTTTTGGCCATTTTGAGGCGAAATTGTTCCTTTCGGGGTTTATTGCAACTTTTCGGCATTTTGAGGCGAATTTGTTCCTTTGGGGGGGTATTGCAACTTTTGGCCATTTTGAAGCGAAATTGTTCCTTTGGGGGGGTATTGCAATTTTTTGCCATTTTGAGGCGAAATTGTTCCTTTGGGGGGGTATTGCAACTTTTGGCCATTTTGAAGCGAAATTGTTCCTTTGGGTGGGTATTGCAACTTTTCGGCATTTTGAGGCGAAATTGTTCCTTTGGAGGGTATTGCAATTTTTTGCCATTTTGAGGCGAAATTGTTCCTTTTGGGGGGGTATTGCAACTTTTGGCCGTTTTGAAGCGAAATTGTTCCTTTGGGGGGGTATTGCAACTTTTCGGCATTTTGAGGCGAAATTGTTCCTTTGGGGGGGTATTGCAACTTTTGGCCATTTTGAAGCGAAATTGTTCCTTTGGGGGGGTATTGCAACTTTTCGGCATTTTGAGGCGAAATTGTTCCTTTGGGGGGGTATTGCAACTTTTGGCCATTTTGAAGCGAAATTGTTCCTTTGGGGGGGTATTGCAACTTTTCGGCATTTTGAGGCGAAATTGTTCCTTTCGGGGGGTATTGCAACTTTTCGGCATTTTGAAGCGAAATTGTTCCTTTGGGGGGTATTGCAATTTTTTGCCATTTTGAGGCGAAATTGTTCCTTTGGGGGGGGTATTGCAAATTTTGGCCATTTTGAAGCGAAATTGTTCCTTTGGGGGGGTATTGCAATTTTTTGCCATTTTGAGGTGAAATTGTTCCTTTGGGGGGGTATTGCAACTTTTGGCCATTTTGAAGCGAAATTGTTCCTTTGGGGGTATTGCATTTTTTTGCCATTTTGAGGCGAAATTGTTCCTTTGGGGGGGTATTGCAACTTTTGGCCATTTTGAAGCGAAATTGTTCCTTTGGGGGGGTATTGCAATTTTCTGCCATTTTGAGGCGAAATTGTTCCTTCGGGGGGGTATTGCAACTTTTGGCCTTTTTGAGGCGAAATTGTTCCTTTGGGGGGGTATTGCAACTTTTGGCCATTTTGAAGCGAAATTGTTCCTTTGGGGGGGTATTGCAACTTTTCGGCATTTTGAGGCGAAATTGTTCCTTTGGGGGGGTATTGCAACTTTTCGGCATTTTGAGGCGAAAATGTTCCTTTGGGGGGTATTGCAACTTTTGGCCATTTTGAAGTGAAATTGTTCCTTTGGGGGGGTATTGCAACTTTTCGGCATTTTGAGGCGAAATTGTTCCTTGAGGGGGTATTGCAACTTTTGGCCATTTTGAAGCGAAATTGTTCCTTTGGGGGGGTATTGCAATTTTTAACCATTTTGAGGCGAAATTGTTCCTTGGGGGGGTATTGCAACTTTTGGCCATTTTGAAGTGAAATTGTTCCTTTCGGGGGGTATTGCAACTTTTCGGCATTTTGAGGCGAAATTGTTCCTTTGGGGGGGTATTGCAACTTTTGGCCATTTTGAAGCGAAATTGTTCCTTTGGGGGGGTATTGCAATTTTTTGCCATTTTGAGGCGAAATTGTTCCTTTCGGGGGGTATTGCAACTTTTAGGCATTTTGAGGCGAAATTGTTCCTTTGGGGGGGTATTGCAACTTTTGGCCATTTTGAAGCGAAATTGTTCCTTTGGGGGGGTATTGCAACTTTTCGGCATTTTGAGGCGAAATTGTTCCTTTGGGGGGGTATTGCAACTTTTGGCCATTTTGAAGCGAAATTGTTCCTTTGGGGGGGTATTGCAATTTTTTGCCATTTTGAGGCGAAATTGTTCCTTTCGGGGGGTATTGCAACTTTTCAGCATTTTGAGGCGAAATTGTTCCTTTGGAGGGGTATTGCAATTTTTTGCCATTTTGAGGCAAAATTGTTCCTTTGGGGGGGTATTGCAACTTTTCGGCATTTTGAGGCGAAATTGTTCCTTTGTGGGGGTATTGCAACTTTTGGCCATTTTGAAGCGAAATTGTTCCTTTCGGGGGGTATTGCAACTTTTCGGCATTTTGAAGCGAAATTGTTCCTTTGGGGGGTATTGCAATTTTTTGCCATTTTGAAGCGAAATTGTTCCTTTGGGGGGGTTTTGCAATTTTTTTTTCATTTTGAGGCGAAATTGTTCCTTTGGGGGGGTATTGCAAATTTTGGCCATTTTGAAGCGAAATTGTTCCTTTGGGGGGGTATTGCAATTTTTTGCCATTTTGAGGCGAAATTGTTCCTTTGGGGGGGTATTGCAACTTTTCGGCATTTTGAGGCGAAATTGTTCCTTTGGGGGGGTATTGCAATTTTTTGCCATTTTGAGGTGAAATTGTTCCTTTGGGGGGGTATTGCAACTTTTGGCCATTTTGAAGCGAAATTGTTCCTTTGGGGGGTATTGCATTTTTTTGCCATTTTGAGGCGAAATTGTTCCTTTGGGGGGGTATTGCAACTTTTGGCCATTTTGAAGCGAAATTGTTCCTTTGGGGGGTATTGCAATTTTTTGCCATTTTGAGGCGAAATTGTTCCTTTTGGGGGGGTATTGCAACTTTTGGCCATTTTGAAGCGAAACTGTTCCTTTGGGGGGGTATTGCAACTTTTCGGCATTTTGAGGCGAAATTGTTCCTTTGGGGGGTATTGCAACTTTTCGGCATTTTGAGGCGAAATTGTTCCTTTGGGGGGTATTGCAACTTTTGGCCATTTTGAAGTGAAATTGTTCCTTTCGGGGGGTATTGCAACTTTTCGGCATTTTGAGGCGAAATTGTTCCTTTGGGGGGGTATTGCAACTTTTGGCCATTTTGAAGCGAAATTGTTCCTTTGGGGGGGTATTGCAATTTTTTGCCATTTTGAGGCGAAATTGTTCCTTTGGGGGGGTATTGCAACTTTTGGCCATTTTGAAGCGAAATTGTTCCTTTCGGGGGGTATTGCAACTTTTCGGCATTTTGAAGCGAAATTGTTCCTTTGGGGGGTATTGCAATTTTTTGCCATTTTGAGGCGAAATTGTTCCTTTGGGGGGGTATTGCAACTTTTGGCCATTTTGAAGCGAAATTGTTCCTTTGGGGGGGTATTGCAATTTTTTTTCATTTTGAGGCGAAATTGTTCCTTTGGGGGGGGTATTGCAAATTTTGGCCATTTTGAAGCGAAATTGTTCCTTTGGGGGGGTATTGCAATTTTTTGCAATTTTGAGGCGAAATTGTTCCTTTGGGGGGGTATTGCAACTTTTCGACATTTTGAAGGCGAAATTGTTCCTTTGGGGGGGTATTGCAATTTTTTGCCATTTTGAGGTGAAATTGTTCCTTTGGGGGGGTATTGCAACTTTTGGCCATTTTGAAGCGAAATTGTTCCTTTGGGGGGGTATTGCAACTTTTGGCCATTTTGAAGCGAAATTGTTCCTTTGGGGGGGTATTGCAACTTTTGGCCTTTTTTAGGCGAAATTGTTCCTTTGGGGGGGTATTGCAACTTTTGGCCATTTTGAAGCGAAATTGTTCCTTTGGGGGGGTATTGCAACTTTTCGGCATTTTGAGGTGAAATTGTTCCTTTGGGGGGTATTGCAATTTTTTGCCATTTTGAGGCGAAATTGTTCCTTTCGGGGGGTATTGCAACTTTTCGGCATTTTGAGGCGAAATTGTTTCTTTGGGGGGGTATTGCAACTTTTGGCCATTTTGAAGCGAAATTGTTCCTTTGGGGGGGTATTGCAATTTTTTGCCATTTTGAGGCGAAATTGTTCCTTTGGGGGGGTATTGCAACTTTTGGCCATTTTGAAGCGAAATTGTTCCTTTGGGGGGGTATTGCAACTTTTCGGCATTTTGAGGCGAAATTGTTCCTTTGGGGGGGTATTGCAATTTTTTGCTATTTTGAGGCGAAATTGTTCCTTTGGGGGGGTATTGCAACTTTTGGCCATTTTGAAGCGAAATTGTTCCTTTGGGGGGGTATTGCAACTTTTCGGCATTTTGAGGCGAAATTGTTCCTTTGGGGGGTATTGCAATTTTTTGCCATTTTGAGGCGAAATTGTTCCTTTGGGGGGGTATTGCATCTTTTGGCCATTTTGAAGCGAAATTGTTCCTTTGGGGGGGTATTGCAATTTTTTTGCTATTTTGAGGCGAAATTGTTCCTTTGGGGGGGTATTGCAACTTTTGGCCATTTTGAAGCGAAATTGTTCCTTTCGGGGGGTATTGCAACTTTTCGGCATTTTGAGGCGAAATTGTTCCTTTGGGGGGGTATTGCAACTTTTGGCCATATTGAAGCGAAATTGTTCCTTTGGGGGGGTATTGCAATTTTTAACCATTTTGAGGCGAAATTGTTCCTTTGGGGGGGTATTGCAACTTTTGGCCATTTTGAAGCGAAATTGTTCCTTTCGGGGGGTATTGCAACTTTTCAGCATTTTGAGGCGAAATTGTTCCTTTGGGGGGGTATTGCAATTTTTTGCCATTTTGAGGCGAAATTGTTCCTTTGGGGGGTATTGCAACTTTTCGGCATTTTGAGGCGAAATTGTTCCTTTGGGGGGTATTGCAATTTTTTTTCCATTTTGAGGCGAAATTGTTCCTTTGGGGGGGTATTGCAAATTTTGGCCATTTTGAAGCGAAATTGTTCCTTTGGGGGGGTATTGCAATTTTTTGCCATTTTGAGGCGAAATTGTTCCTTTGGGGGGGTATTGCAACTTTTGACCATTTTGAAGCGAAATTGTTCCTTTGGGGGGGTATTGCAACTTTTCGGCATTTTGAGGCGAAATTGTTCCTTGGGGGGGTATTGCAACTTTTGGCCATTTTGAAGCGAAATTGTTCCTTTGGGGGGGTATTGCAATTTTTAACCATTTTGAGGCGAAATTGTTCCTTTGGGGGGGTATTGCAACTTTTGGCCATTTTGAAGTGAAATTGTTCCTTTCGGGGGGTATTGCAACTTTTCAGCATTTTGAAGCGAAATTGTTCCTTGGGGGGGTATTGCAATTTTTTGCCATTTTGAGGCGAAATTGTTCCTTTGGGGGGTTTATACAATTTTTGGCCATTTTGAGGCGAAATTGTTCCTTTCGGGGGGTATTGCAACTTTTCGGCATTTTGAGGCGAAATTGTTCCTTTGGGGTGTATTGCAACTTTTGGCCATTTTGAAGCGAAATTGTTCCTTTCGGGGGGTATTGCAACTTTTCGGCATTTTGAGGCGAAATTGTTCCTTTGGGGGGGTATTGCAACTTTTGGCCATTTTGAAGCGAAATTGTTCCTTTGGGGGGGTATTGCAACTTTTGGCCATTTTGAAGCGAAATTGTTCCTTTCGGGGGGTATTGCAACTTTTGGCCATTTTAAAGCGAAATTGTTCCTTTGGGGGGGTATTGCAATTTTTTGCCATTTTGAGGCGAAATTGTTCCTTTGGGGGGGTATTGCAACTTTTGGCCATATTGAAGCGAAATTGTTCCTTTCGGGGGGTATTGCAACTTTTCAGCATTTTGAGGCGAAATTGTTCCTTTGGGGGGGTATTGCAATTTTTTGCCATTTTGAGGCGAAATTGTTCCTTTGGGGGGTATTGCAATTTTTTTTACATTTTGAGGCGAAATTGTTCCTTTGGGGGGGTATTGCAACTTTTGGCCATTTTGAAGCGAAATTGTTCCTTTGGGGGGGTATTGCAATTTTTTGCCATTTTGAGGGGAAATTGTTCCTTTGGGGGAGTATTGCAACTTTTGGCCATTTTGAAGCGAAATTGTTCCTTTGGGGGGTATTGCATTTTTTTGCCATTTTGAGGCAAAATTGTTCCTTTGGGGGGGTATTGTAACTTTTGGCCATTTTGAAGCGAAATTGTTCCTTTAGGGGGGTATTGCAATTTTTTGCCATTTTGAGGCGAAATTGTTCCTTTGGGGGGGTATTGCAACTTTTGGCCTTTTTGAGGCGAAATTGTTCCTTTGGGGGGGTATTGCAACTTTTGGCCATTTTGAAGCGAAATTGTTCCTTTGGGGGGTATTGCAACTTTTCGGCATTTTGAGGCGAAATTGTTCCTTTGGGGGGTATTGCAATTTTTTGCCATTTTGAGGCGAAATTGTTCCTTTGGGGGGGTATTGCAACTTTTGGCCATTTTGAAGCGAAATTGTTCCTTTGGGGGGGTATTGCAACTTTTCGGCATTTTGAGGCGAAATTGTTCCTTGGGGGGGTATTGCAACTTTTGGCCATTTTGAGGCGAAATTGTTCCTTTGGGGGGGTATTGCAACTTTTGGCCATTTTGAAGTGAAATTGTTCCTTTCGGGGGGTATTGCAACTTTTGGCCATTTTGAAGCGAAATTGTTCCTTTGGGGGGTTTTTACAATTTTTGGCCATTTTGAGGCGAAATTGTTCCTTTCGGGGGGTATTGCAACTTTTCGGCATTTTGAGGCGAAATTGTTCCTTTGGGGGGGGTATTGCAACTTTTGGCCATTTTGAAGCGAAATTGTTCCTTTGGGGGGGTATTGCAATTTTTTACCATTTTGAGGCGAAATTGTTCCTTTGGGGGGGTATTGCAACTTTTGGCCATTTTGAAGCGAAATTGTTCCTTTGGGGGGGTATTGCAATTTTTTGCCATTTTGAGGGGAAATTGTTCCTTTGGGGGAGTATTGCAACTTTTGGCCATTTTGAAGCGAAATTGTTCCTTTGGGGGGTATTGCATTTTTTTGCCATTTTGAGGCAAAATTGTTCCTTTGGGGGGGTATTGTAACTTTTGGCCATTTTGAAGCGAAATTGTTCCTTTAGGGGGGTATTGCAATTTTTTGCCATTTTGAGGCGAAATTGTTCCTTTGGGGGGGTATTGCAACTTTTGGCCTTTTTGAGGCGAAATTGTTCCTTTGGGGGGGTATTGCAACTTTTGGCCATTTTGAAGCGAAATTGTTCCTTTGGGGGGTATTGCAACTTTTCGGCATTTTGAGGCGAAATTGTTCCTTTGGGGGGTATTGCAATTTTTTGCCATTTTGAGGCGAAATTGTTCCTTTGGGGGGGTATTGCAACTTTTGGCCATTTTGAAGCGAAATTGTTCCTTTGGGGGGGTATTGCAACTTTTCGGCATTTTGAGGCGAAATTGTTCCTTGGGGGGGTATTGCAACTTTTGGCCATTTTGAGGCGAAATTGTTCCTTTGGGGGGGTATTGCAACTTTTGGCCATTTTGAAGTGAAATTGTTCCTTTCGGGGGGTATTGCAACTTTTGGCCATTTTGAAGCGAAATTGTTCCTTTGGGGGGTTTTTACAATTTTTGGCCATTTTGAGGCGAAATTGTTCCTTTCGGGGGGTATTGCAACTTTTCGGCATTTTGAGGCGAAATTGTTCCTTTGGGGGGGTATTGCAACTTTTGGCCATTTTGAAGCGAAATTGTTCCTTTGGGGGGGTATTGCAATTTTTTGCCATTTTGAGGCGAAATTGTTCCTTTGGGGGGGTATTGCAACTTTTGGCCATTTTGAAGCGAAATTGTTCCTTTGGGGGGGTATTGCAACTTTTCGGCATTTTGAGGCGAAATTGTTCCTTTGGGGGGTATTGCAATTTTTTGCCATTTTGAGGTGAAATTGTTCCTTTGGGGGGGTATTGCAACTTTTGGCCATTTTGAAGCGAAATTGTTCCTTTGGGGGGTATTGCATTTTTTTGCCATTTTGAGGCGAAATTGTTCCTTTGGGGGGGGTATTGCAACTTTTGGCCATTTTGAAGCGAAATTGTTCCTTTGGGGGGGTATTGCAATTTTTTGCCATTTTGAGGCGAAATTGTTCCTTTGGGGGGGTATTGCAACTTTTGGCCTTTTTGAGGCGAAATTGTTCCTTTGGGGGGGTATTGCAACTTTTGGCCATTTTGAAGCGAAATTGTTCCTTTGGGGGGGTATTGCAACTTTTCGGCATTTTGAGGCGAAATTGTTCCTTTGGGGGGGTATTGCAATTTTTTTCCATTTTGAGGCGAAATTGTTCCTTTGGGGGGGTATTGCAACTTTTGGCCATTTTGAAGCGAAATTGTTCCTTTGGGGGGGTATTGCAACTTTTCGGCATTTTGAGGCGAAATTGTTCCTTGGGGGGTATTGCAACTTTTGGCCATTTTGAAGCGAAATTGTTCCTTTCGGGGGGTATTGAAACTTTTCAGCATTTTGAAGCGAAATTGTTCCTTTGGGGGGGTATTGCAATTTTTTGCCATTTTGAGGCGAAATTGTTCCTTTGGGGGGTACTGCAATTTTTTGCCATTTTGAGGCGAAATTGTTCCTTTGGGGGGGTATTGCAACTTTTGGCCATTTTGAAGCGAAATTGTTCCTTTGGGGGGGTATTGCAATTTTTTGCCATTTTGAGGCGAAATTGTTCCTTTGGGGGGGTATTGCAACTTTTGGCCATATTGAAGCGAAATTGTTCCTTTGGGGGGTTTTTACAATTTTTGGCCATTTTGAGGCGAAATTGTTCCTTTCGGGGGGTATTGCAACTTTTCGGCATTTTGAGGCGAAATTGTTCCTTTGGGGGGGTATTGCAACTTTTGGCCATTTTGAAGCGAAATTGTTCCTTTGGGGGGGTATTGCAATTTTTTGCCATTTTGAGGCGAAATTGTTCCATTGGGGGGGTATTGCAACTTTTGGCCATTTTGAAGCGAAATTGTTCCTTTGGGGGGGTATTGCAACTTTTCGGCATTTTGAGGCAAAATTGTTCCTTTGGGGGGGTATTGCAATTTTTTGCCATTTTGAGGCGAAATTGTTCCTTTGGGGGGGTATTGCAACTTTTGGCCATTTTGAAGCGAAATGTTCCTTTCGGGGGGTATTGCAACTTTTCGGCATTTTGAGGCGAAATTGTTCCTTTGGGGGGGTATTGCAACTTTTGGCCATATTGAAGCGAAATTGTTCCTTTGGGGGGGTATTGCAATTTTTAACCATTTTGAGGCGAAATTGTTCCTTTGGGGGGGTATTGCAACTTTTGGCCATTTTGAAGCGAAATTGTTCCTTTCGGGGGGTATTGAAACTTTTCAGCATTTTGAGGCGAAATTGTTCCTTTGGGGGGGTATTGCAATTTTTTGCCATTTTGAGGCGAAATTGTTCCTTTGGGGGGTACTGCAACTTTTCGGCATTTTGAGGCGAAATTGTTCCTTTGGGGGGGTATTGCAACTTTTGGCCATTTTGAAGCGAAATTGTTCCTTTCGGGGGGTATTGCAACTTTTCGGCATTTTGAGGCGAAATTGTTCCTTTGGGGGGGTATTGCAACTTTTGGCCATATTGAAGCGAAATTGTTCCTTTGGGGGGGTATTGCAATTTTTAACCATTTTGAGGCGAAATTGTTCCTTGGGGGGGTATTGCAACTTTTGGCCATTTTGAAGCGAAATTGTTCCTTTGGGGGGGTATTGCAATTTTTTGCCATTTTGAGGCGAAATTGTTCCTTTGGGGGGGTATTGCAACTTTTGGCCATTTTGAAGCGAAATTGTTCCTTTGGGGGTGTATTGCAATTTTTTGCCATTTTAAAGCGAAATTGTTCCTTTGGGGGGTATTGCATTTTTTTGTCATTTTGAGGCGAAATTGTTCCTTTGGTGGGGTATTGCAACTTTTGGCCATTTTGAAGCGAAATTGTTCCTTTGGGGGGGTATTGCAATTTTTTGCCATTTTGAGGCGAAATTGTTCCTTTGGGGGGGTATTGCAACTTTTGGCCATTTTGAAGCGAAATTGTTCCTTTGGGGGGGTATTGCAACTTTTCGGCATTTTGAGGCGAAATTGTTCCTTGGGGGGGTATTGCAACTTTTGGCCATTTTGAGGCGAAATTGTTCCTTTGGGGGGGTATTGCAACTTTTGGCCATTTTGAAGTGAAATTGTTCCTTTCGGGGGGTATTGCAACTTTTGGCCATTTTGAAGCGAAATTGTTCCTTTGGGGGGTTTTTACAATTTTTGGCCATTTTGAGGCGAAATTGTTCCTTTCGGGGGGTATTGCAACTTTTCGGCATTTTGAGGCGAAATTGTTCCTTTGGGGGGGTATTGCAACTTTTGGCCATTTTGAAGCGAAATTGTTCCTTTGGGGGGGTATTGCAATTTTTTGCCATTTTGAGGCGAAATTGTTCCTTTGGGGGGGTATTGCAACTTTTGGCCATTTTGAAGCGAAATTGTTCCTTTGGGGGGGTATTGCAACTTTTCGGCATTTTGAGGCGAAATTGTTCCTTTGGGGGGGTATTGCAATTTTTTGCCATTTTGAGGCGAAATTGTTCCTTTGGGGGGTATTGCAACTTTTGGCCATTTTGAAGCGAAATTGTTCCTTTCGGGGGGTATTGCAACTTTTCGGCATTTTGAGGCGAAATTGTTCCTTTGGGGGGTATTGCAATTTTTTGCCATTTTGAGGTGAAATTGTTCCTTTGGGGGGGTATTGCAACTTTTGGCCATTTTGAAGCGAAATTGTTCCTTTGGGGGGTATTGCATTTTTTTGCCATTTTGAGGCGAAATTGTTCCTTTTGGGGGGGGTATTGCAACTTTTGGCCATTTTGAAGCGAAATTGTTCCTTTGGGGGGGGTATTGCAATTTTTTGCCATTTTGAGGCGAAATTGTTCCTTTGGGGGGGTATTGCAACTTTTGGCCTTTTTGAGGCGAAATTGTTCCTTTGGGGGGGTATTGCAACTTTTGGCCATTTTGAAGCGAAATTGTTCCTTTGGGGGGGTATTGCAACTTTTCGGCATTTTGAGGCGAAATTGTTCCTTTGGGGGGGTATTGCAATTTTTTTCCATTTTGAGGCGAAATTGTTCCTTTGGGGGGGTATTGCAACTTTTGGCCATTTTGAAGCGAAATTGTTCCTTTGGGGGGGTATTGCAACTTTTCGGCATTTTGAGGCGAAATTGTTCCTTGGGGGGTATTGCAACTTTTGGCCATTTTGAAGCGAAATTGTTCCTTTCGGGGGGTATTGAAACTTTTCAGCATTTTGAAGCGAAATTGTTCCTTTGGGGGGGTATTGCAATTTTTTGCCATTTTGAGGCGAAATTGTTCCTTTGGGGGGTACTGCAATTTTTTGCCATTTTGAGGCGAAATTGTTCCTTTGGGGGGGTATTGCAACTTTTGGCCATTTTGAAGCGAAATTGTTCCTTTGGGGGGGTATTGCAATTTTTTGCCATTTTGAGGCGAAATTGTTCCTTTGGGGGGGTATTGCAACTTTTGGCCATATTGAAGCGAAATTGTTCCTTTGGGGGGTTTTTACAATTTTTGGCCATTTTGAGGCGAAATTGTTCCTTTCGGGGGGTATTGCAACTTTTCGGCATTTTGAGGCGAAATTGTTCCTTTGGGGGGGTATTGCAACTTTTGGCCATTTTGAAGCGAAATTGTTCCTTTGGGGGGGTATTGCAATTTTTTGCCATTTTGAGGCGAAATTGTTCCATTGGGGGGGTATTGCAACTTTTGGCCATTTTGAAGCGAAATTGTTCCTTTGGGGGGGTATTGCAACTTTTCGGCATTTTGAGGCAAAATTGTTCCTTTGGGGGGGTATTGCAATTTTTTGCCATTTTGAGGCGAAATTGTTCCTTTGGGGGGGTATTGCAACTTTTGGCCATTTTGAAGCGAAATGTTCCTTTCGGGGGGTATTGCAACTTTTCGGCATTTTGAGGCGAAATTGTTCCTTTGGGGGGGTATTGCAACTTTTGGCCATATTGAAGCGAAATTGTTCCTTTGGGGGGGTATTGCAATTTTTAACCATTTTGAGGCGAAATTGTTCCTTTGGGGGGGTATTGCAACTTTTGGCCATTTTGAAGCGAAATTGTTCCTTTCGGGGGGTATTGAAACTTTTCAGCATTTTGAGGCGAAATTGTTCCTTTGGGGGGGTATTGCAATTTTTTGCCATTTTGAGGCGAAATTGTTCCTTTGGGGGGTACTGCAACTTTTCGGCATTTTGAGGCGAAATTGTTCCTTTGGGGGGGTATTGCAACTTTTGGCCATTTTGAAGCGAAATTGTTCCTTTCGGGGGGTATTGCAACTTTTCGGCATTTTGAGGCGAAATTGTTCCTTTGGGGGGGTATTGCAACTTTTGGCCATATTGAAGCGAAATTGTTCCTTTGGGGGGGTATTGCAATTTTTAACCATTTTGAGGCGAAATTGTTCCTTTGGGGGGGTATTGCAACTTTTGGCCATTTTGAAGCGAAATTGTTCCTTTGGGGGGGTATTGCAATTTTTTGCCATTTTGAGGCGAAATTGTTCCTTTGGGGGGGTATTGCAACTTTTGGCCATTTTGAAGCGAAATTGTTCCTTTGGGGGTGTATTGCAATTTTTTGCCATTTTAAAGCGAAATTGTTCCTTTGGGGGGTATTGCATTTTTTTGTCATTTTGAGGCGAAATTGTTCCTTTGGTGGGGTATTGCAACTTTTGGCTATTTTGAAGCGAAATTGTTCCTTTGGGGGGGTATTGCAATTTTTTGCCATTTTGAGGCGAAATTGTTCCTTTGGGGGGGTATTGCAACTTTTGGCCTTTTTGAGGCGAAATTGTTCCTTTGGGGGGGTATTGCAACTTTTGGCCATTTTGAAGCGAAATTGTTCCTTTGGGGGGGTATTGCAACTTTTCGGCATTTTGAGGCGAAATTGTTCCTTTGGGGGGTATTGCAACTTTTCGGCATTTTGAGGCGAAAATGTTCCTTTGGGGAGTATTGCAACTTTTGGCCATTTTGAAGTGAAATTGTTCCTTTGGGGGGGTATTGCAATTTTTTGCCATTTTGAGGCGAAATTGTTCCTTTGGGGGGGTATTGCAACTTTTGGCCATTTTGAAGCGAAATTGTTCCTTTGGGGGGGTATTGCAATTTTTAACCATTTTGAGGCGAAATTGTTCCTTTGGGGGGGTATTGCAACTTTTGGCCATTTTGAAGTGAAATTGTTCCTTTCGGGGGGTATTGCAACTTTTCAGCATTTTGAAGCGAAATTGTTCCTTTGGGGGGTATTGCAACTTTTGGCCATATTGAAGCGAAATTGTTCCTTTGGGGGGTATTGCAATTTTTAACCATTTTGAGGCGAAATTGTTCCTTTGGGGGGGTATTGCAACTTTTGGCCATTTTGAAGCGAAATTGTTCCTTTGGGGGGGTATTGCAATTTTTTGCCATTTTGAGGCGAAATTGTTCCTTTGGGGGGGTATTGCAACTTTTGGCCATTTTGAAGCGAAATTGTTCCTTTGGGGGTGTATTGCAATTTTTTGCCATTTTAAAGCGAAATTGTTCCTTTGGGGGGTATTGCATTTTTTTGTCATTTTGAGGCGAAATTGTTCCTTTGGTGGGGTATTGCAACGTTTGGCCATTTTGAAGCGAAATTGTTCCTTTGGGGGGGTATTGCAATTTTTTGCCATTTTGAGGCGAAATTGTTCCTTTGGGGGGGTATTGCAACTTTTGGCCTTTTTGAGGCGAAATTGTTCCTTTGGGGGGGTATTGCAACTTTTGGCCATTTTGAAGCGAAATTGTTCCTTTGGGGGGGTATTGCAACTTTTCGGCATTTTGAGGCGAAATTGTTCCTTTGGGGGGTATTGCAACTTTTCGGCATTTTGAGGCGAAAATGTTCCTTTGGGGAGTATTGCAACTTTTGGCCATTTTGAAGTGAAATTGTTCCTTTGGGGGGGTATTGCAATTTTTTGCCATTTTGAGGCGAAATTGTTCCTTTGGGGGGGTATTGCAACTTTTGGCCATTTTGAAGCGAAATTGTTCCTTTGGGGGGGTATTGCAATTTTTAACCATTTTGAGGCGAAATTGTTCCTTTGGGGGGGTATTGCAACTTTTGGCCATTTTGAAGTGAAATTGTTCCTTTCGGGGGGTATTGCAACTTTTCAGCATTTTGAAGCGAAATTGTTCCTTTGGGGGGTATTGCAACTTTTGGCCATATTGAAGCGAAATTGTTCCTTTGGGGGGTATTGCAATTTTTAACCATTTTGAGGCGAAATTGTTCCTTTGGGGGGGTATTGCAACTTTTGGCCATTTTGAAGCGAAATTGTTCCTTTCGGGGGGTATTGAAACTTTTCAGCATTTTGAGGCGAAATTGTTCCTTTGGGGGGGTATTGCAATTTTTTGCCATTTTGAGGCGAAATTGTTCCTTTCGGGGGGTACTGCAACTTTTCGGCATTTTGAGGCGAAATTGTTCCTTTGGGGGGGTATTGCAACTTTTGGCCATTTTGAAGCGAAATTGTTCCTTTCGGGGGGTATTGCAACTTTTCGGCATTTTGAGGCGAAATTGTTCCTTTGGGGGGGTATTGCAACTTTTGGCCATATTGAAGCGAAATTGTTCCTTTGGGGGGGTATTGCAATTTTTAACCATTTTGAGGCGAAATTGTTCCTTTGGGGGGGTATTGCAACTTTTGGCCATTTTGAAGCGAAATTGTTCCTTTGGGGGGGTATTGCAATTTTTTGCCATTTTGAGGCGAAATTGTTCCTTTGGGGGGGTATTGCAACTTTTGGCCATTTTGAAGCGAAATTGTTCCTTTGGGGGTGTATTGCAATTTTTTGCCATTTTAAAGCGAAATTGTTCCTTTGGGGGGTATTGCATTTTTTTGTCATTTTGAGGCGAAATTGTTCCTTTGGTGGGGTATTGCAACTTTTGGCCATTTTGAAGCGAAATTGTTCCTTTGGGGGGGTATTGCAATTTTTTGCCATTTTGAGGCGAAATTGTTCCTTTGGGGGGGTATTGCAACTTTTGGCCTTTTTGAGGCGAAATTGTTCCTTTGGGGGGGTATTGCAACTTTTGGCCATTTTGAAGCGAAATTGTTCCTTTGGGGGGGTATTGCAACTTTTCGGCATTTTGAGGCGAAATTGTTCCTTTGGGGGGTATTGCAACTTTTCGGCATTTTGAGGCGAAAATGTTCCTTTGGGGAGTATTGCAACTTTTGGCCATTTTGAAGTGAAATTGTTCCTTTGGGGGGGTATTGCAATTTTTTGCCATTTTGAGGCGAAATTGTTCCTTTGGGGGGGTATTGCAACTTTTGGCCATTTTGAAGCGAAATTGTTCCTTTGGGGGGGTATTGCAATTTTTAACCATTTTGAGGCGAAATTGTTCCTTTGGGGGGGTATTGCAACTTTTGGCCATTTTGAAGTGAAATTGTTCCTTTCGGGGGGTATTGCAACTTTTCAGCATTTTGAAGCGAAATTGTTCCTTTGGGGGGTATTGCATTTTTTTGCCATTTTAAAGCGAAATTGTTCCTTTGGGGGGTATTGCAATTTTTTGCCATTTTGAGGCGAAATTGTTCCTTGGGGGGGTATTGCAACTTTTGGCCATATTGAAGCGAAATTGTTCCTTTGGGGGGTTTTTACAATTTTTGGCCATTTTGAGGCGAAATTGTTCCTTTCGGGGGTTATTGCAACTTTTTGGCATTTTGAGGCGAATTTGTTCCTTTGGGGGGGTATTGCAACTTTTGGCCATTTTGAAGCGAAATTGTTCCTTTGGGGGGGTATTGCAATTTTTTGCCATTTTGAGGCGAAATTGTTCCTTTGGGGGGGTATTGCAACTTTTGGCCATTTTGAAGCGAAATTGTTCCTTTGGGGGGGTATTGCAACTTTTCGGCATTTTGAGGCGAAATTGTTCCTTTGGAGGGTATTGCAATTTTTTGCCATTTTGAGGCGAAATTGTTCCTTTTGGGGGGGTATTGCAACTTTTGGCCATTTTGAAGCGAAATTGTTCCTTTGGGGGGGTATTGCAACTTTTCGGCATTTTGAGGCGAAATTGTTCCTTTGGGGGGGTATTGCAACTTTTGGCCATTTTGAAGCGAAATTGTTCCTTTGGGGGGGTATTGCAACTTTTCGGCATTTAGAGGCGAAATTGTTCCTTTGGGGGGGTATTGCAATTTTTTGCCATTTTGAGGCGAAATTGTTCCTTTGGGGGGGTATTGCAACTTTTGGCCATTTTGAAGCGAAATTGTTCCTTTCGGGGGGTATTGCAACTTTTCGGCATTTTGAGGCGAAATTGTTCCTTTGGGGGGGTATTGCAACTTTTCGGCATTTTGAGGCGAAATTGTTCCTTTGGGGGGTATTGCAATTTTTTTCCATTTTGAGGCGAAATTGTTCCTTTGGGGGGGTATTGCAACTTTTGGCCATTTTGAAGCGAAATTGTTCCTTTCGGGGGTATTGCAACTTTTCGGCATTTTGAAGCGAAATTGTTCCTTTGGGGGGTATTGCAATTTTTTGCCATTTTGAGGCGAAATTGTTCCTTTGGGGGGGTATTGCAACTTTTGGCCATATTGAAGCGAAATTGTTCCTTTGGGGGGGTATTGCAATTTTTAACCATTTTGAGGCGAAATTGTTCTTTTGGGGGGGTATTGCAACTTTTGGCCATTTTGAAGCGAAATTGTTCCTTTCGGGGGGTATTGAAACTTTTCAGCATTTTGAGGCGAAATTGTTCCTTTGGGGGGGTATTGCAATTTTTTGCCATTTTGAGGCGAAATTGTTCCTTTGGGGGGTACTGCAATTTTTTGCCATTTTGAGGCGAAATTGTTCCTTTGGGGGGTTATTGCAACTTTTGGCCATTTTGAAGCGAAGTTGTTCCTTTGGGGGGGTATTGCAACTTTTCGGCATTTTGAGGCGAAATTGTTCCTTTGGGGGGGTATTGCAACTTTTGGCCTTTTTGAAGCGAAATTGTTCCTTTGGGGGGGTATTGCAACTTTTCGGCATTTTGAGGCGAAATTGTTCCTTTGGGGGGGTAATGCAATTTTTTGCCATTTTGAGGCGAAATTGTTCCTTTGGGGGGGTATTGCAACTTTTGGCCATTTTGAAGCGAAATTGTTCCTTTCGGGGGGTATTGCAACTTTTGGCCATATTGAAGCGAAATTGTTCCTTTGGGGAGGTATTGCAATTTTTAACCATTTTGAGGCGAAATTGTTCCTTTGGGGGGGTATTGCAACTTTTGGCCATTTTGAAGCGAAATTGTTCCTTTGGGGGGGTATTGCAATTTTTTGCCATTTTGAGGCGAAATTGTTCCTTTGGGGGGGTATTGCAACTTTTGGCCATTTTGAAGCGAAATTGTTCCTTTGGGGGTGTATTGCAATTTTTTGCCATTTTGAAGCGAAATTGTTCCTTTGGGGGGTATTGCATTTTTTTGTCATTTTGAGGCGAAATTGTTCCTTTGGGGGGGTATTGCAATTTTTTGCCATTTTGAGGCGTAATTGTTCCTTTGGGGGGGTATTGCAACTTTTGGCCTTTTTGAGGCGAAATTGTTCCTTTGGGGGGGTATTGCAACTTTTGGCCATTTTGAAGCGAAATTGTTCCTTTGGGGGGGTATTGCAACTTTTCGGCATTTTGAGGCGAAATTGTTCCTTTGGGGGGGTATTGCAACTTTTCGGCATTTTGAGGCGAAAATGTTCCTTTGGGGAGTATTGCAACTTTTGGCCATTTTGAAGTGAAATTGTTCCTTTGGGGGGGTATTGCAATTTTTTGCCATTTTAAAGCGAAATTGTTCCTTTGGGGGGGTATTGCAACTTTTGGCCATTTTGAAGCGAAATTGTTCCTTTGGGGGGGTATTGCAATTTTTAACCATTTTGAGGCGAAATTGTTCCTTTGGGGGGGTATTGCAACTTTTGGCCATTTTGAAGTGAAATTGTTCTTTTCGGGGGGTATTGCAACTTTTCAGCATTTTGAAGCGAAATTGTTCCTTTGGGGGGTATTGCATTTTTTTACCATTTTGAAGCGAAATTGTTCCTTTGGGGGGGTATTGCAACTTTTGGCCATATTGAAGCGAAATTGTTCCTTTGGGGGGTTTTTACAATTTTTGGCCATTTTGAGGCGAAATTGTTCCTTTCGGGGTTTATTGCAACTTTTCGGCATTTTGAGGCGAATTTGTTCCTTTGGGGGGGTATTGCAACTTTTGGCCATTTTGAAGCGAAATTGTTCCTTTGGGGGGGTATTGCAATTTTTTGCCATTTTGAGGCGAAATTGTTCCTTTGGGGGGGTATTGCAACTTTTGGCCATTTTGAAGCGAAATTGTTCCTTTGGGGGGGTATTGCAACTTTTCGGCATTTTGAGGCGAAATTGTTCCTTTGGGGGGGTATTGCAATTTTTTGCCATTTTGAGGCGAAATTGTTCCTTTGGGGGGGTATTGCAACTTTTGGCTATTTTGAAGCGAAATTGTTCCTTTCGGGGGGTATTGCAACTTTTCGGCATTTTGAGGCGAAATTGTTCCTTTGGGGGGGTATTGCAACTTTTGGCCATTTTGAAGCGAAATTGTTTCTTTCGGGGTGTATTGCAACTTTATAGCATTTTGAGGCGAAATTGTTCCTTTAAGGGGGTATTGCAACTTTTCGGCATTTTGAGGCGAAATTGTTCCTTTGGGGGGTATTGCAATTTTTTTCCATTTTGAGGCGAATTTGTTCCTTTGGGGGGGTATTGCAACTTTTGGCCATTTTGAAGCGAAATTGTTCCTTTGGGGGGGTATTGCAATTTTTTGCCATTTTGAGGCGAAATTGTTCCTTTGGGGGGGTATTGCAACTTTTGGCCATTTTGAAGCGAAATTGTTCCTTTGGGGGGGTATTGCAACTTTTCGGCATTTTGAGGCGAAATTGTTCCTTTGGAGGGTATTGCAATTTTTTGCCATTTTGAGGCGAAATTGTTCCTTTTGGGGGGGGTATTGCAACTTTTGGCCATTTTGAAGCGAAATTGTTCCTTTGGGGGGGTATTGCAACTTTTCGGCATTTTGAGGCGAAATTGTTCCTTTGGGGGGGTATTGCAACTTTTGGCCATTTTGAAGCGAAATTGTTCCTTTGGGGGGGTATTGCAATTTTTTGCCATTTTGAGGCGAAATTGTTCCTTTGGGGGGGTATTGCAACTTTTGGCCATTTTGAAGCGAAATTGTTCCTTTCGGGGGGTATTGCAACTTTTCGGCATTTTGAGGCGAAATTGTTCCTTTGGGGGGGTATTGCAACTTTTGGCCATTTTGAAGCGAAATTGTTCCTTTCGGGGGGTATTGCAATTTTTTGCCATTTTGAGGCGAAATTGTTCCATTGGGGGGGTATTGCAACTTTTGGCCATTTTGAAGCGAAATTGTTCCTTTGGGGGGGTATTGCAACTTTTCGGCATTTTGAGGCAAAATTGTTCCTTTGGGGGGGTATTGCAATTTTTTGCCATTTTGAGGCGAAATTGTTCCTTTGGGGGGTATTGCAACTTTTGGCCATTTTGAAGCGAAATGTTCCTTTCGGGGGGTATTGCAACTTTTCGGCATTTTGAGGCGAAACTGTTCCTTTGGGGGGGTATTGCAACTTTTGGCCATATTGAAGCGAAATTGTTCCTTTGGGGGGGTATTGCAATTTTTAACCATTTTGAGGCGAAATTGTTCCTTTGGGGGGGTATTGCAACTTTTGGCCATTTTGAAGCGAAATTGTTCCTTTCGGGGGGTATTGAAACTTTTCAGCATTTTGAGGCGAAATTGTTCCTTTGGGGGGGTATTGCA
Source organism: Anomaloglossus baeobatrachus (assembly GCF_048569485.1). NCBI lineage: Eukaryota > Metazoa > Chordata > Amphibia > Anura > Aromobatidae > Anomaloglossus > Anomaloglossus baeobatrachus. The sequence continues at coordinate 180,619 of NW_027443086.1, forward strand.
ATTTTTTGCCATTTTGAGGCGAAATTGTTCCTTTGGGGGGTACTGCAATTTTTTGCCATTTTGAGGCGAAATTGTTCCTTTGGGGGGGTATTTGAACTTTTGGCCATTTTGAAGCGAAATTGTTCCTTTGGGGGGGTATTGCAACTTTTCGGCATTTTGAGGCGAAATTGTTCCTTTGGGGGGGTATTGCAACTTTTGGCCATTTTGAAGCGAAATTGTTCCTTTCGGGGGGTATTGCAACTTTTCGGCATTTTGAGGCGAAATTGTTCCTTTGGGGGGGTATTGCAACTTTTGGCCATATTGAAGCGAAATTGTTCCTTTGGGGGGGTATTGCAATTTTTAACCATTTTGAGGCGAAATTGTTCCTTTGGGGGGGTATTGCAACTTTTGGCCATTTTGAAGCGAAATTGTTCCTTTGGGGGGGTATTGCAATTTTTTGCCATTTTGAGGCGAAATTGTTCCTTTGGGGGGGTATTGCAACTTTTGGCCATTTTGAAGCGAAATTGTTCCTTTGGGGGTGTATTGCAATTTTTTGCCATTTTAAAGCGAAATTGTTCCTTTGGGGGGTATTGCATTTTTTTGTCATTTTGAGGCGAAATTGTTCCTTTGGGGGGGTATTGCAACTTTTGGCCATTTTGAAGCGAAATTGTTCCTTTGGGGGGGTATTGCAATTTTTTGCCATTTTGAGGCGAAATTGTTCCTTTGGGGGGGTATTGCAACTTTTGGCCTTTTTGAGGCGAAATTGTTCCTTTGGGGGGGTATTGCAACTTTTGGCCATTTTGAGGCGAAATTGTTCCTTTGGGGGGTATTGCAACTTTTCGGCATTTTGAGGCGAAAATGTTCCTTTGTGGAGTATTGCAACTTTTGGCCATTTTGAAGTGAAATTGTTCCTTTGGGGGGTATTGCAATTTTTTGCCATTTTGAGGCGAAATTGTTCCTTTGGGGGGGTATTGCAACTTTTGGCCATTTTGAAGCGAAATTGTTCCTTTGGGGGGGTATTGCAATTTTTAACCATTTTGAGGCGAAATTGTTCCTTTGGGGGGGTATTGCAACTTTTGGCCATTTTGAAGTGAAATTGTTCCTTTCGGGGGGTATTGCAACTTTTCAGCATTTTGAAGCGAAATTGTTCCTTTGGGGGGTATTGCAACTTTTCGGCATTTTGAGGCGAAAATGTTCCTTTGGGGAGTATTGCAACTTTTGGCCATTTTGAAGTGAAATTGTTCCTTTGGGGGGGTATTGCAATTTTTTGCCATTTTGAGGCGAAATTGTTCCTTTGGGGGGGTATTGCAACTTTTGGCCATTTTGAAGCGAAATTGTTCCTTTGGGGGGGTATTGCAATTTTTGGCCATTTTGAAGTGAAATTGTTCCTTTCGGGGGGTATTGCAACTTTTCAGCATTTTGAAGCGAAATTGTTCCTTTGGGGGGTATTGCATTTTTTTGCCATTTTAGAGCGAAATTGTTGCTTTGGGGGGGTATTGCAATTTTTTGCCATTTTGAGGCGAAATTGTTCCTTGGGGGGGTATTGCAACTTTTGGCCATATTGAAGCGAAATTGTTCCTTTGGGGGGTTTTTACAATTTTTGGCCATTTTGAGGCGAAATTGTTCCTTTCGGGGGTTATTGCAACTTTTCGGCATTTTGAGGCGAATTTGTTCCTTTGGGGGGGTATTGCAACTTTTGGCCATTTTGAAGCGAAATTGTTCCTTTGGGGGGGTATTGCAATTTTTTGCCATTTTGAGGCGAAATTGTTCCTTTGGGGGGGTATTGCAACTTTTGGCCATTTTGAAGCGAAATTGTTCTTTTGGGGGGGTATTGCAACTTTTCGGCATTTTGAGGCGAAATTGTTCCTTTGGAGGGTATTGCAATTTTTTGCCATTTTGAGGCGAAATTGTTCCTTTTGGGGGGGTATTGCAACTTTTGGCCATTTTGAAGCGAAATTGTTCCTTTGGGGGGGTATTGCAACTTTTCGGCATTTTGAGGCGAATTTGTTCCTTTGGGGGGGTATTGCAACTTTTGGCCATTTTGAAGCGAAATTGTTCCTTTGGGGGGGTATTGCAACTTTTCGGCATTTTGAGGCGAAATTGTTCCTTTGGGGGGGTATTGCAATTTTTTGCCATTTTGAGGCGAAATTGTTCCTTTGGGGGGGTATTGCAACTTTTGGCCATTTTGAAGCGAAATTGTTCCTTTCGGGGGGTATTGCAACTTTTCGGCATTTTGAGGCGAAATTGTTCCTTTGGGGGGGTATTGCAACTTTTCGGCATTTTGAGGCGAAATTGTTCCTTTGGGGGGTATTGCAATTTTTTTCCATTTTGAGGCGAAATTGTTCCTTTGGGGGGGTATTGCAACTTTTGGCCATTTTGAAGCGAAATTGTTCCTTTCGGGGGTATTGCAACTTTTCGGCATTTTGAAGCGAAATTGTTCCTTTGGGGGGTATTGCAATTTTTTGCCATTTTGAGGCGAAATTGTTCCTTTGGGGGGGTATTGCAACTTTTGGCCATATTGAAGCGAAATTGTTCCTTTGGGGGGGTATTGCAATTTTTAACCATTTTGAGGCGAAATTGTTCCTTTGGGGGGGTATTGCAACTTTTGGCCATTTTGAAGCGAAATTGTTCCTTTCGGGGGGTATTGAAACTTTTCAGCATTTTGAGGCGAAATTGTTCCTTTGGGGGGGTATTGCAATTTTTTGCCATTTTGAGGCGAAATTGTTCCTTTGGGGGGTACTGCAATTTTTTGCCATTTTGAGGCGAAATTGTTCCTTTGGGGGGTTATTGCAACTTTTGGCCATTTTGAAGCGAAATTGTTCCTTTGGGGGGGTATTGCAACTTTTCGGCATTTTGAGGCGAAATTGTTCCTTTGGGGGGGTATTGCAACTTTTGGCCTTTTTGAAGCGAAATTGTTCCTTTGGGGGGGTATTGCAACTTTTCGGCATTTTGAGGCGAAATTGTTCCTTTGGGGGGGTAATGCAATTTTTTGCCATTTTGAGGCGAAATTGTTCCTTTGGGGGGGTATTGCAACTTTTGGCCATTTTGAAGCGAAATTGTTCCTTTCGGGGGGTATTGCAACTTTTCGGCATTTTGAGGCGAAATTATTCCTTTGGGGGGGTATTGCAACTTTTGGCCATATTGAAGCGAAATTGTTCCTTTGGGGAGGTATTGCAATTTTTAACCATTTTGAGGCGAAATTGTTCCTTTGGGGGGGTATTGCAACTTTTGGCCATTTTGAAGCGAAATTGTTCCTTTGGGGGGGTATTGCAATTTTTTGCCATTTTGAGGCGAAATTGTTCCTTTGGGGGGGTATTGCAACTTTTGGCCATTTTGAAGCGAAATTGTTCCTTTGGGGGTGTATTGCAATTTTTTGCCATTTTGAAGCGAAATTGTTCCTTTGGGGGGTATTGCATTTTTTTGTCATTTTGAGGCGAAATTGTTCCTTTGGGGGGGTATTGCAATTTTTTGCCATTTTGAGGCGTAATTGTTCCTTTGGGGGGGTATTGCAACTTTTGGCCTTTTTGAGGCGAAATTGTTCCTTTGGGGGGGTATTGCAACTTTTGGCCATTTTGAAGCGAAATTGTTCCTTTGGGGGGGTATTGCAACTTTTCGGCATTTTGAGGCGAAATTGTTCCTTTGGGGGGGTATTGCAACTTTTCGGCATTTTGAGGCGAAAATGTTCCTTTGGGGAGTATTGCAACTTTTGGCCATTTTGAAGTGAAATTGTTCCTTTGGGGGGGTATTGCAATTTTTTGCCATTTTAAAGCGAAATTGTTCCTTTGGGGGGGTATTGCAACTTTTGGCCATTTTGAAGCGAAATTGTTCCTTTGGGGGGGTATTGCAATTTTTAACCATTTTGAGGCGAAATTGTTCCTTTGGGGGGGTATTGCAACTTTTGGCCATTTTGAAGTGAAATTGTTCTTTTCGGGGGGTATTGCAACTTTTCAGCATTTTGAAGCGAAATTGTTCCTTTGGGGGGTATTGCATTTTTTTGCCATTTTGAAGCGAAATTGTTCCTTTGGGGGGGTATTGCAACTTTTGGCCATATTGAAGCGAAATTGTTCCTTTGGGGGGTTTTTACAATTTTTGGCCATTTTGAGGCGAAATTGTTCCTTTCGGGGTTTATTGCAACTTTTCGGCATTTTGAGGCGAATTTGTTCCTTTGGGGGGGTATTGCAACTTTTGGCCATTTTGAAGCGAAATTGTTCCTTTGGGGGGGTATTGCAATTTTTTGCCATTTTGAGGCGAAATTGTTCCTTTGGGGGGGTATTGCAACTTTTGGCCATTTTGAAGCGAAATTGTTCCTTTGGGGGGGTATTGCAACTTTTCGGCATTTTGAGGCGAAATTGTTCCTTTGGGGGGGTATTGCAATTTTTTGCCATTTTGAGGCGAAATTGTTCCTTTGGGGGGGTATTGCAACTTTTGGCTATTTTGAAGCGAAATTGTTCCTTTCGGGGGGTATTGCAACTTTTCGGCATTTTGAGGCGAAATTGTTCCTTTGGGGGGGTATTGCAACTTTTGGCCATTTTGAAGCGAAATTGTTTCTTTCGGGGTGTATTGCAACTTTATAGCATTTTGAGGCGAAATTGTTCCTTTAAGGGGGTATTGCAACTTTTCGGCATTTTGAGGCGAAATTGTTCCTTTGGGGGGTATTGCAATTTTTTTCCATTTTGAGGCGAATTTGTTCCTTTGGGGGGGTATTGCAACTTTTGGCCATTTTGAAGCGAAATTGTTCCTTTGGGGGGGTATTGCAATTTTTTGCCATTTTGAGGCGAAATTGTTCCTTTGGGGGGGTATTGCAACTTTTGGCCATTTTGAAGCGAAATTGTTCCTTTGGGGGGGTATTGCAACTTTTCGGCATTTTGAGGCGAAATTGTTCCTTTGGAGGGTATTGCAATTTTTTGCCATTTTGAGGCGAAATTGTTCCTTTTGGGGGGGGTATTGCAACTTTTGGCCATTTTGAAGCGAAATTGTTCCTTTGGGGGGTATTGCAACTTTTCGGCATTTTGAGGCGAAATTGTTCCTTTGGGGGGGTATTGCAACTTTTGGCCATTTTGAAGCGAAATTGTTCCTTTGGGGGGGTATTGCAATTTTTTGCCATTTTGAGGCGAAATTGTTCCTTTGGGGGGGTATTGCAACTTTTGGCCATTTTGAAGCGAAATTGTTCCTTTCGGGGGGTATTGCAACTTTTCGGCATTTTGAGGCGAAATTGTTCCTTTGGGGGGGTATTGCAACTTTTGGCCATTTTGAAGCGAAATTGTTCCTTTCGGGGGGTATTGCAACTTTTCAGCATTTTGAGGCGAAATTGTTCCTTTGGAGGGGTATTGCAATTTTTTGCCATTTTGAGGCGAAATTGTTCCTTTGGGGGGGTATTGCAACTTTTCGGCATTTTGAGGCGAAATTGTTCCTTTGTGGGGGTATTGCAACTTTTGGCCATTTTGAAGCGAAATTGTTCCTTTCGGGGGGTATTGCAACTTTTCGGCATTTTGAAGCGAAATTGTTCCTTTGGGGGGTATTGCAATTTTTTGCCATTTTGAAGCGAAATTGTTCCTTTGGGGGGGTTTTGCAATTTTTTTTTCATTTTGAGGCGAAATTGTTCCTTTGGGGGGGTATTGCAAATTTTGGCCATTTTGAAGCGAAATTGTTCCTTTGGGGGGGTATTGCAATTTTTTGCCATTTTGAGGCGAAATTGTTCCTTTGGGGGGGTATTGCAACTTTTCGGCATTTTGAGGCGAAATTGTTCCTTTGGGGGGGTATTGCAATTTTTTGCCATTTTGAGGTGAAATTGTTCCTTTGGGGGGGTATTGCAACTTTTGGCCATTTTGAAGCGAAATTGTTCCTTTGGGGGGTATTGCAATTTTTTGCCATTTTGAGGCGAAATTGTTCCTTTTGGGGGGGTATTGCAACTTTTGGCCATTTTGAAGCGAAATTGTTCCTTTGGGGGGGTATTGCAACTTTTCGGCATTTTGAGGCGAAATTGTTCCTTTGGGGGGTATTGCAACTTTTCGGCATTTTGAGGCGAAATTGTTCCTTTGGGGGGTATTGCAACTTTTGGCCATTTTGAAGTGAAATTGTTCCTTTCGGGGGGTATTGCAACTTTTCGGCATTTTGAGGCGAAATTGTTCCTTTGGGGGGGTATTGCAACTTTTGGCCATTTTGAAGCGAAATTGTTCCTTTGGGGGGGTATTGTAATTTTTTGCCATTTTGAGGCGAAATTGTTCCTTTGGGGGGGTATTGCAACTTTTGGCCATTTTGAAGCGAAATTGTTCCTTTGGGGGGTATTGCAATTTTTTGCCATTTTGAGGCGAAATTGTTCCTTTGGGGGGGTATTGCAAATTTTGGCCATTTTGAAGCGAAATTGTTCCTTTGGGGGGGTATTGCAATTTTTTGCAATTTTGAGGCGAAATTGTTCCTTTGGGGGGGTATTGCAACTTTTCGGCATTTTGAGGCGAAATTGTTCCTTTGGGGGGGTATTGCAATTTTTTGCCATTTTGAGGTGAAATTGTTCCTTTGGGGGGGTATTGCAACTTTTGGCCATTTTGAAGCGAAATTGTTCCTTTGGGGGGTATTGCATTTTTTTGCCATTTTGAGGCGAAATTGTTCCTTTGGGGGGGTATTGCAACTTTTGGCCATTTTGAAGCGAAATTGTTCCTTTGGGGGGGTATTGCAACTTTTGGCCTTTTTGAGGCGAAATTGTTCCTTTGGGGGGGTATTGCAACTTTTGGCCATTTTGAAGCGAAATTGTTCCTTTGGGGGGGTATTGCAACTTTTCGGCATTTTGAGGTGAAATTGTTCCTTTGGGGGGTATTGCAATTTTTTGCCATTTTGAGGCGAAATTGTTCCTTTGGGGGGTATTGAAACTTTTGGCCATTTTGAAGCGAAATTGTTTTTTTGGGGGGGTATTGCAACTTTTCGGCATTTTGAGGTGAAATTGTTCCTTGGGGGGTATTGCAACTTTTGGCCATTTTGAAGCGAAATTGTTCCTTTGGGGGGGTATTGCAATTTTTTGCCATTTTGAGGCGAAATTGTTCCTTTGGGGGGTACTGCAATTTTTTGCCATTTTGAGGCGAAATTGTTCCTTTGGGGGGGTATTGCAACTTTTGGCCATTTTGAAGAGAAATTGTTCCTTTGGGGGGGTATTGCAATTTTTTGCCATTTTGAGGCGAAATTGTTCCTTTGGGGGGGTATTGCAACTTTTGGCCATATTGAAGCGAAATTGTTCCTTTGGGGGGTTTTTACAATTTTTGGCCATTTTGAGGCGAAATTGTTCCTTTCGGGGGGTATTGCAACTTTTCGGCATTTTGAGGCGAAATTGTTCCTTTGGGGGGGTATTGCAACTTTTGGCCATTTTGAAGCGAAATTGTTCCTTTGGGGGGGTATTGCAATTTTTTGCCATTTTGAGGCGAAATTGTTCCATTGGGTCGGGTATTGCAACTTTTGGCCATTTTGAAGCGAAATTGTTCCTTTGGGGGGGTATTGCAACTTTTCGGCATTTTGAGGCAAAATTGTTCCTTTGGGGGGGTATTGCAATTTTTTGCCATTTTGAGGCGAAATTGTTCCTTTGGGGGGGTATTGCAACTTTTGGCCATTTTGAAGCGAAATTGTTCCTTTGGGGGGGTATTGCAACTTTTCGGCATTTTGAGGCGAAATTGTTCCTTTGGGGGGGTATTGCAACTTTTGGCCATTTTGAAGCGAAATTGTTCCTTTCGGGGGGTATTGAAACTTTTCAGCATTTTGAGGCGAAATTGTTCCTTTGGGGGGGTATTGCAATTTTTTGCCATTTTGAGGCGAAATTGTTCCTGTGGGGGGTACTGCAATTTTTTGCCATTTTGAGGCGAAATTGTTCCTTTGGGGGGGTATTGCAACTTTTGGCCATTTTGAAGCGAAATTGTTCCTTTGGGGGGGTATTGCAACTTTTCGGCATTTTGAGGCGAAATTGTTCCTTTGGGGGGGTATTGCAACTTTTGGCCTTTTTGAAGCGAAATTGTTCCTTTGGGGGGGTATTGCAACTTTTCGGCATTTTGCGGCGAAATTGTTCCTTTGGGGGGGTATTGCAATTTTTTGCCATTTTGAGGCGAAATTGTTCCTTTGGGGGGGTATTGCAACTTTTGGCCATTTTGAAGCAAAATTGTTCCTTTCGGGGGGTATTGCAACTTTTCGGCATTTTGAGGCGAAATTGTTCCTTTGGGGGGGTATTGCAACTTTTGGCCATATTGAAGCGAAATTGTTCCTTTGGGGGGGTATTGCAATTTTTAACCATTTTGAGGCGAAATTGTTCCTTTGGGGGGGTATTGCAACTTTTGGCCATTTTGAAGCGAAATTGTTCCTTTGGGGGGGTATTGCAATTTTTTGCCATTTTGAGGTGAAATTGTTCCTTTGGGGGGGTATTGCAACTTTTGGCCATTTTGAAGCGAAATTGTTCCTTTGGGGGTGTATTGCAATTTTTTGCCATTTTGAAGCGAAATTGTTCCTTTGGGGGGTATTGCATTTTTTTGCCATTTTGAGGCGAAATTGTTCCTTTGGGGGGGTATTGCAACTTTTGGCCATTTTGAAGCGAAATTGTTCCTTTGGGGGGGTATTGCAATTTTTTGCCATTTTGAGGCGAAATTGTTCCTTTGGGGGGGTATTGCAACTTTTGGCCTTTTTGAGGCGAAATTGTTCCTTTGGGGGGGTATTGCAACTTTTCGGCATTTTGAGGCGAAAATGTTCCTTTGGGGAGTATTGCAACTTTTGGCCATTTTGAAGTGAAATTGTTCCTTTGGGGGGGTATTGCAATTTTTTGCCATTTTGAGGCGAAATTGTTCCTTTGGGGGGGTATTGCAACTTTTGGCCATTTTGAAGCGAAATTGTTCCTTTGGGGGGGTATTGCAATTTTTAACCATTTTGAGGGGAAATTGTTCCTTTGGGGGGGTATTGCAACTTTTGGCCATTTTGAAGTGAAATTGTTCCTTTCGGGGGGTATTGCAACTTTTCAGCATTTTGAAGCGAAATTGTTCCTTTGGGGGGTATTGCATTTTTTTGCCATTTTGAAGCGAAATTGTTCCTTTGGGGGGGTACTGCAATTTTTTGCCATTTTGAGGCGAAATTGTTCCTTTGGAGGGTATTGCAATTTTTTGCCATTTTGAGGCGAAATTGTTCCTTTTGGGGGGGTATTGCAACTTTTGGCCATTTTGAAGCGAAATTGTTCCTTTGGGGGGGTATTGCAACTTTTCGGCATTTTGAGGCGAAATTGTTCCTTTGGGGGGGTATTGCAACTTTTCGGCATTTTGAGGCGAAATTGTTCCTTTGGAGGGTATTGCAATTTTTTGCCATTTTGAGGCGAAATTGTTCCTTTTGGGGGGGTATTGCAACTTTTGGCCATTTTGAAGCGAAATTGTTCCTTTGGGGGGGTATTGCAACTTTTCGGCATTTTGAGGCGAAATTGTTCCTTTGGGGGGGTATTGCAACTTTTGGCCATTTTGAAGCGAAATTGTTCCTTTGGGGGGGTATTGCAACTTTTCGGCATTTTGAGGCGAAATTGTTCCTTTGGGGGGGTATTGCAATTTTTTGCCATTTTGAGGCGAAATTGTTCCTTTGGGGGGGTATTGCAACTTTTGGCCATTTTGAAGCGAAATTGTTCCTTTCGGGGGGTATTGCAACTTTTCGGCATTTTGAGGCGAAATTGTTCCTTTGGGGGGGTATTGCAACTTTTGGCCATTTTGAAGCGAAATTGTTTCTTTCGGGGTGTATTGCAACTTTATAGCATTTTGAGGCGAAATTGTTCCTTTGGGGGGGTATTGCAACTTTTCGGCATTTTGAGGCGAAATTGTTCCTTTGGGGGGTATTGCAATTTTTTTCCATTTTGAGGCGAAATTGTTCCTTTGGGGGGGTATTGCAACTTTTGGCTATTTTGAAGCGAAATTGTTCCTTTCGGGGGGTATTGCAACTTTTCGGCATTTTGAGGCGAAATTGTTCCTTTGGGGGGGTATTGCAACTTTTGGCCATTTTGAAGCGAAATTGTTTCTTTCGGGGTGTATTGCAACTTTATAGCATTTTGAGGCGAAATTGTTCCTTTAAGGGGGTATTGCAACTTTTCGGCATTTTGAGGCGAAATTATTCCTTTGGGGGGTATTGCAATTTTTTTCCATTTTGAGGCGAATTTGTTCCTTTGGGGGGGTATTGCAACTTTTGGCCATTTTGAAGCGAAATTGTTCCTTTGGGGGGGTATTGCAATTTTTTGCCATTTTGAGGCGAAATTGTTCCTTTGGGGGGGTATTGCAACTTTTGGCCATTTTGAAGCGAAATTGTTCCTTTGGGGGGGTATTGCAACTTTTCGGCATTTTGAGGCGAAATTGTTCCTTTGGAGGGTATTGCAATTTTTTGCCATTTTGAGGCGAAATTGTTCCTTTTGGGGGGGGTATTGCAACTTTTGGCCATTTTGAAGCGAAATTGTTCCTTTGGGGGGGTATTGCAACTTTTCGGCATTTTGAGGCGAAATTGTTCCTTTGGGGGGGTATTGCAACTTTTGGCCATTTTGAAGCGAAATTGTTCCTTTGGGGGGGTATTGCAATTTTTTGCCATTTTGAGGCGAAATTGTTCCTTTGGGGGGGTATTGCAACTTTTGGCCATTTTGAAGCGAAATTGTTCCTTTCGGGGGGTATTGCAACTTTTCGGCATTTTGAGGCGAAATTGTTCCTTTGGGGGGGTATTGCAACTTTTGGCCATTTTGAAGCGAAATTGTTCCTTTCGGGGGGTATTGCAACTTTTCAGCATTTTGAGGCGAAATTGTTCCTTTGGAGGGGTATTGCAATTTTTTGCCATTTTGAGGCGAAATTGTTCCTTTGGGGGGGTATTGCAACTTTTCGGCATTTTGAGGCGAAATTGTTCCTTTGTGGGGGTATTGCAACTTTTGGCCATTTTGAAGCGAAATTGTTCCTTTCGGGGGGTATTGCAACTTTTCGGCATTTTGAAGCGAAATTGTTCCTTTGGGGGGTATTGCAATTTTTTGCCATTTTGAAGCGAAATTGTTCCTTTGGGGGGGTTTTGCAATTTTTTTTTCATTTTGAGGCGAAATTGTTCCTTTGGGGGGGTATTGCAAATTTTGGCCATTTTGAAGCGAAATTGTTCCTTTGGGGGGGTATTGCAATTTTTTGCCATTTTGAGGCGAAATTGTTCCTTTGGGGGGGTATTGCAACTTTTCGGCATTTTGAGGCGAAATTGTTCCTTTGGGGGGGTATTGCAATTTTTTGCCATTTTGAGGTGAAATTGTTCCTTTGGGGGGGTATTGCAACTTTTGGCCATTTTGAAGCGAAATTGTTCCTTTGGGGGGTATTGCAATTTTTTGCCATTTTGAGGCGAAATTGTTCCTTTTGGGGGGGTATTGCAACTTTTGGCCATTTTGAAGCGAAATTGTTCCTTTGGGGGGGTATTGCAACTTTTCGGCATTTTGAGGCGAAATTGTTCCTTTGGGGGGGTATTGCAACTTTTGGCCATTTTGAAGCGAAATTGTTCCTTTGGGGGGTATTGCAATTTTTTGCCATTTTGAGGCGAAATTGTTCCTTTTGGGGGGGTATTGCAACTTTTGGCCATTTTGAAGCGAAATTGTTCCTTTGGGGGGGTATTGCAACTTTTCGGCATTTTGAGGCGAAATTGTTCCTTTGGGGGGTATTGCAACTTTTCGGCATTTTGAGGCGAAATTGTTCCTTTGGGGGGTATTGCAACTTTTGGCCATTTTGAAGTGAAATTGTTCCTTTCGGGGGGTATTGCAACTTTTCGGCATTTTGAGGCGAAATTGTTCCTTTGGGGGGGTATTGCAACTTTTGGCCATTTTGAAGCGAAATTGTTCCTTTGGGGGGGTATTGCAACTTTTCGGCATTTTGAGGCGAAATTGTTCCTTTGGGGGGGTATTGCAATTTTTTGCCATTTTGAGGTGAAATTGTTCCTTTGGGGGGGTATTGCAACTTTTGGCCATTTTGAAGCGAAATTGTTCCTTTGGGGGGTATTGCATTTTTTTGCCATTTTGAGGCGAAATTGTTCCTTTGGGGGGGTATTGCAACTTTTGGCCATTTTGAAGCGAAATTGTTCCTTTGGGGGGGTATTGCAACTTTTGGCCTTTTTGAGGCGAAATTGTTCCTTTGGGGGGGTATTGCAACTTTTGGCCATTTTGAAGCGAAATTGTTCCTTTGGGGGGGTATTGCAACTTTTCGGCATTTTGAGGTGAAATTGTTCCTTTGGGGGGTATTGCAATTTTTTGCCATTTTGAGGCGAAATTGTTCCTTTGGGGGGTATTGAAACTTTTGGCCATTTTGAAGCGAAATTGTTTTTTTGGGGGGGTATTGCAACTTTTCGGCATTTTGAGGCGAAATTGTTCCTTGGGGGGTATTGCAACTTTTGGCCATTTTGAAGCGAAATTGTTCCTTTGGGGGGGTATTGCAATTTTTTGCCATTTTGAGGCGAAATTGTTCCTTTGGGGGGTACTGCAATTTTTTGCCATTTTGAGGCGAAATTGTTCCTTTGGGGGGGTATTGCAACTTTTGGCCATTTTGAAGAGAAATTGTTCCTTTGGGGGGGTATTGCAATTTTTTGCCATTTTGAGGCGAAATTGTTCCTTTGGGGGGGTATTGCAACTTTTGGCCATATTGAAGCGAAATTGTTCCTTTGGGGGGTTTTTACAATTTTTGGCCATTTTGAGGCGAAATTGTTCCTTTCGGGGGGTATTGCAACTTTTCGGCATTTTGAGGCGAAATTGTTCCTTTGGGGGGGTATTGCAACTTTTGGCCATTTTGAAGCGAAATTGTTCCTTTGGGGGGGTATTGCAATTTTTTGCCATTTTGAGGCGAAATTGTTCCATTGGGTCGGGTATTGCAACTTTTGGCCATTTTGAAGCGAAATTGTTCCTTTGGGGGGGTATTGCAACTTTTCGGCATTTTGAGGCAAAATTGTTCCTTTGGGGGGGTATTGCAATTTTTTGCCATTTTGAGGCGAAATTGTTCCTTTGGGGGGGTATTGCAACTTTTGGCCATTTTGAAGCGAAATTGTTCCTTTGGGGGGGTATTGCAACTTTTCGGCATTTTGAGGCGAAATTGTTCCTTTGGGGGGGTATTGCAACTTTTGGCCATTTTGAAGCGAAATTGTTCCTTTGGGGGGTATTGCAATTTTTTGCCATTTTGAGGCAAAATTGTTCCTTTGGGGGGGTATTGCAACTTTTCGGCATTTTGAGGCGAAATTGTTCCTTTGGGGGGGTATTGCAATTTTTTGCCATTTTGAGGTGAAATTGTTCCTTTGGGGGGGTATTGCAACTTTTGGCCATTTTGAAGCGAAATTGTTCCTTTGGGGGGTATTGCAATTTTTTGCCATTTTGAGGCGAAATTGTTCCTTTTGGGGGGGTATTGCAACTTTTGGCCATTTTGAAGCGAAATTGTTCCTTTGGGGGGGTATTGCAACTTTTCGGCATTTTGAGGCGAAATTGTTCCTTTGGGGGGTATTGCAACTTTTCGGCATTTTGAGGCGAAATTGTTCCTTTGGGGGGTATTGCAACTTTTGGCCATTTTGAAGTGAAATTGTTCCTTTCGGGGGGTATTGCAACTTTTCGGCATTTTGAGGCGAAATTGTTCCTTTGGGGGGGTATTGCAACTTTTGGCCATTTTGAAGCGAAATTGTTCCTTTGGGGGGGTATTGTAATTTTTTGCCATTTTGAGGCGAAATTGTTCCTTTGGGGGGGTATTGCAACTTTTGGCCATTTTGAAGCGAAATTGTTCCTTTGGGGGGTATTGCAATTTTTTGCCATTTTGAGGCGAAATTGTTCCTTTGGGGGGGTATTGCAAATTTTGGCCATTTTGAAGCGAAATTGTTCCTTTGGGGGGGTATTGCAATTTTTTGCAATTTTGAGGCGAAATTGTTCCTTTGGGGGGGTATTGCAACTTTTCGGCATTTTGAGGCGAAATTGTTCCTTTGGGGGGGTATTGCAATTTTTGCCATTTTGAGGTGAAATTGTTCCTTTGGGGGGGTATTGCAACTTTTGGCCATTTTGAAGCGAAATTGTTCCTTTGGGGGGTATTGCATTTTTTTGCCATTTTGAGGCGAAATTGTTCCTTTGGGGGGGTATTGCAACTTTTGGCCATTTTGAAGCGAAATTGTTCCTTTGGGGGGGTATTGCAACTTTTGGCCTTTTTGAGGCGAAATTGTTCCTTTGGGGGGGTATTGCAACTTTTGGCCATTTTGAAGCGAAATTGTTCCTTTGGGGGGGTATTGCAACTTTTCGGCATTTTGAGGTGAAATTGTTCCTTTGGGGGGTATTGCAATTTTTTGCCATTTTGAGGCGAAATTGTTCCTTTGGGGGGTATTGAAACTTTTGGCCATTTTGAAGCGAAATTGTTTTTTTGGGGGGGTATTGCAACTTTTCGGCATTTTGAGGCGAAATTGTTCCTTGGGGGGTATTGCAACTTTTGGCCATTTTGAAGCGAAATTGTTCCTTTGGGGGGGTATTGCAATTTTTTGCCATTTTGAGGCGAAATTGTTCCTTTGGGGGGTACTGCAATTTTTTGCCATTTTGAGGCGAAATTGTTCCTTTGGGGGGGTATTGCAACTTTTGGCCATTTTGAAGAGAAATTGTTCCTTTGGGGGGGTATTGCAATTTTTTGCCATTTTGAGGCGAAATTGTTCCTTTGGGGGGGTATTGCAACTTTTGGCCATATTGAAGCGAAATTGTTCCTTTGGGGGGTTTTTACAATTTTTGGCCATTTTGAGGCGAAATTGTTCCTTTCGGGGGGTATTGCAACTTTTCGGCATTTTGAGGCGAAATTGTTCCTTTGGGGGGGTATTGCAACTTTTGGCCATTTTGAAGCGAAATTGTTCCTTTGGGGGGGTATTGCAATTTTTTGCCATTTTGAGGCGAAATTGTTCCATTGGGTCGGGTATTGCAACTTTTGGCCATTTTGAAGCGAAATTGTTCCTTTGGGGGGGTATTGCAACTTTTCGGCATTTTGAGGCAAAATTGTTCCTTTGGGGGGGTATTGCAATTTTTTGCCATTTTGAGGCGAAATTGTTCCTTTGGGGGGGTATTGCAACTTTTGGCCATTTTGAAGCGAAATTGTTCCTTTGGGGGGGTATTGCAACTTTTCGGCATTTTGAGGCGAAATTGTTCCTTTGGGGGGGTATTGCAACTTTTGGCCATTTTGAAGCGAAATTGTTCCTTTCGGGGGGTATTGAAACTTTTCAGCATTTTGAGGCGAAATTGTTCCTTTGGGGGGGTATTGCAATTTTTTGCCATTTTGAGGCGAAATTGTTCCTGTGGGGGGTACTGCAATTTTTTGCCATTTTGAGGCGAAATTGTTCCTTTGGGGGGGTATTGCAACTTTTGGCCATTTTGAAGCGAAATTGTTCCTTTGGGGGGGTATTGCAACTTTTCGGCATTTTGAGGCGAAATTGTTCCTTTGGGGGGGTATTGCAACTTTTGGCCTTTTTGAAGCGAAATTGTTCCTTTGGGGGGGTATTGCAACTTTTCGGCATTTTGAGGCGAAATTGTTCCTTTGGGGGGGTATTGCAATTTTTTGCCATTTTGAGGCGAAATTGTTCCTTTGGGGGGGTATTGCAACTTTTGGCCATTTTGAAGCAAAATTGTTCCTTTCGGGGGGTATTGCAACTTTTCGGCATTTTGAGGCGAAATTGTTCCTTTGGGGGGGTATTGCAACTTTTGGCCATATTGAAGCGAAATTGTTCCTTTGGGGGGGTATTGCAATTTTTAACCATTTTGAGGCGAAATTGTTCCTTTGGGGGGGTATTGCAACTTTTGGCCATTTTGAAGCGAAATTGTTCCTTTGGGGGGGTATTGCAATTTTTTGCCATTTTGAGGTGAAATTGTTCCTTTGGGGGGGTATTGCAACTTTTGGCCATTTTGAAGCGAAATTGTTCCTTTGGGGGTGTATTGCAATTTTTTGCCATTTTGAAGCGAAATTGTTCCTTTGGGGGGTATTGCATTTTTTTGCCATTTTGAGGCGAAATTGTTCCTTTGGGGGGGTATTGCAACTTTTGGCCATTTTGAAGCGAAATTGTTCCTTTGGGGGGGTATTGCAATTTTTTGCCATTTTGAGGCGAAATTGTTCCTTTGGGGGGGTATTGCAACTTTTGGCCTTTTTGAGGCGAAATTGTTCCTTTGGGGGGGTATTGCAACTTTTCGGCATTTTGAGGCGAAAATGTTCCTTTGGGGAGTATTGCAACTTTTGGCCATTTTGAAGTGAAATTGTTCCTTTGGGGGGGTATTGCAATTTTTTGCCATTTTGAGGCGAAATTGTTCCTTTGGGGGGGTATTGCAACTTTTGGCCATTTTGAAGCGAAATTGTTCCTTTGGGGGGGTATTGCAATTTTTAACCATTTTGAGGGGAAATTGTTCCTTTGGGGGGGTATTGCAACTTTTGGCCATTTTGAAGTGAAATTGTTCCTTTCGGGGGGTATTGCAACTTTTCAGCATTTTGAAGCGAAATTGTTCCTTTGGGGGGTATTGCATTTTTTTGCCATTTTGAAGCGAAATTGTTCCTTTGGGGGGGTACTGCAATTTTTTGCCATTTTGAGGCGAAATTGTTCCTTTGGAGGGTATTGCAATTTTTTGCCATTTTGAGGCGAAATTGTTCCTTTTGGGGGGGTATTGCAACTTTTGGCCATTTTGAAGCGAAATTGTTCCTTTGGGGGGGTATTGCAACTTTTCGGCATTTTGAGGCGAAATTGTTCCTTTGGGGGGGTATTGCAACTTTTCGGCATTTTGAGGCGAAATTGTTCCTTTGGAGGGTATTGCAATTTTTTGCCATTTTGAGGCGAAATTGTTCCTTTTGGGGGGGTATTGCAACTTTTGGCCATTTTGAAGCGAAATTGTTCCTTTGGGGGGGTATTGCAACTTTTCGGCATTTTGAGGCGAAATTGTTCCTTTGGGGGGGTATTGCAACTTTTGGCCATTTTGAAGCGAAATTGTTCCTTTGGGGGGGTATTGCAACTTTTCGGCATTTTGAGGCGAAATTGTTCCTTTGGGGGGGTATTGCAATTTTTTGCCATTTTGAGGCGAAATTGTTCCTTTGGGGGGGTATTGCAACTTTTGGCCATTTTGAAGCGAAATTGTTCCTTTCGGGGGGTATTGCAACTTTTCGGCATTTTGAGGCGAAATTGTTCCTTTGGGGGGGTATTGCAACTTTTGGCCATTTTGAAGCGAAATTGTTTCTTTCGGGGTGTATTGCAACTTTATAGCATTTTGAGGCGAAATTGTTCCTTTGGGGGGGTATTGCAACTTTTCGGCATTTTGAGGCGAAATTGTTCCTTTGGGGGGTATTGCAATTTTTTTCCATTTTGAGGCGAAATTGTTCCTTTGGGGGGGTATTGCAACTTTTGGCCATTTTGAAGCGAAATTGTTCCTTTCGGGGGGTATTGCAACTTTTCGGCATTTTGAAGCGAAATTGTTCCTTTGGGGGGTATTGCAATTTTTTGCCATTTTGAGGCGAAATTGTTCCTTTGGGGGGGGTATTGCAAATTTTGGCCATTTTGAAGCGAAATTGTTCCTTTGGGGGGTATTGCAATTTTTTGCCATTTTGAGGCGAAATTGTTCCTTTGGGGGGGTATTGCATTTTTTTGCCATTTTGAGGCGAAATTGTTCCTTTGGGGGGGTATTGCAACTTTTGGCCATTTTGAAGCGAAATTGTTCCTTTGGGGGGGTATTGCAATTTTTTGCCATTTTGAGGCAAAATTGTTCCTTTGGGGGGGTATTGCAACTTTTGGCCTTTTTGAGGCGAAATTGTTCCTTTGGGGGGGTATTGCAACTTTTGGCCATTTTGAAGCGAAATTGTTCCTTTGGGGGGGTATTGCAACTTTTCGGCATTTTGAGGCGAAATTGTTCCTTTGGGGGGGTATTGCAACTTTACGGCATTTTGAGGCGAAAATGTTCCTTTGGGGGGTATTGCAACTTTTGGCCATTTTGAAGTGAAATTGTTCCTTTGGGGGGGTATTGCAACTTTTCGGCATTTTGAGGCGAAATTGTTCCTTGGGGGGGTATTGCAACTTTTGGCCATTTTGAAGCGAAATTGTTCCTTTGGGGGGGTATTGCAATTTTTAACCATTTTGAGGCGAAATTGTTCCTTTGGGGGGGTATTGCAACTTTTGGCCATTTTGAAGTGAAATTGTTCCTTTCGGGGGGTATTGCAACTTTTCGGCATTTTGAGGCGAAATTGTTCCTTTGGGGGGGTATTGCAACTTTTGGCCATTTTGAAGCGAAATTGTTCCTTTGGGGGGGTATTGCAATTTTTTGCCATTTTGAGGCGAAATTGTTCCTTTAAGGGGGTATTGCAACTTTTGGCCATTTTGAAGCGAAATTGTTCCTTTCGGGGGGTATTGCAACTTTTCGGCATTTTGAGGCGAAATTGTTCCTTTGGGGGGGTATTGCAACTTTTGGCCATTTTGAAGCGAAATTGTTCCTTTCGGGGGGTATTGCAACTTTTCAGCATTTTGAGGCGAAATTGTTCCTTTGGAGGGGTATTGCAATTTTTTGCCATTTTGAGGCGAAATTGTTCCTTTGGGGGGGTATTGCAACTTTTCGGCATTTGGAGGCGAAATTGTTCCTTTGTGGGGGTATTGCAACTTTTGGCCATTTTGAGGCGAAATTGTTCCTTTGGGGGGGTATTGCAACTTTTGGCCTTTTTGAAGCGAAATTGTTCCTTTGGGGGGGTATTGCAACTTTTCGGCATTTTGAGGCGAAATTGTTCCTTTGGGGGGGTATTGCAATTTTTTGCCATTTTGAGGCGAAATTGTTCCTTTGGGGGGGTATTGCAACTTTTGGCCATTTTGAAGCAAAATTGTTCCTTTCGGGGGGTATTGCAACTTTTCGGCATTTTGAGGCGAAATTGTTCCTTTGGGGGGGTATTGCAATTTTTTGCCATTTTGAAGCGAAATTGTTCCTTTGGGGGGTATTGCATTTTTTTGCCATTTTGAGGCGAAATTGTTCCTTTGGGGGGGTATTGCAACTTTTGGCCATTTTGAAGCGAAATTGTTCCTTTGGGGGGGTATTGCAATTTTTTGCCATTTTGAGGCGAAATTGTTCCTTTGGGGGGGTATTGCAACTTTTGGCCTTTTTGAGGCGAAATTGTTCCTTTGGGGGGTATTGCAACTTTTCGGCATTTTGAGGCGAAAATGTTCCTTTGGGGAGTATTGCAACTTTTGGCCATTTTGAAGTGAAATTGTTCCTTTGGGGGGGTATTGCAATTTTTTGCCATTTTGAGGCGAAATTGTTCCTTTGGGGGGGTATTGCAACTTTTGGCCATTTTGAAGCGAAATTGTTCCTTTGGGGGGGTATTGCAATTTTTAACCATTTTGAGGCGAAATTGTTCCTTTGGGGGGGTATTGCAACTTTTGGCCATTTTGAAGTGAAATTGTTCCTTTCGGGGGGTATTGCAACTTTTCAGCATTTTGAAGCGAAATTGTTCCTTTGGGGGGTATTGCATTTTTTTGCCATTTTGAAGCGAAATTGTTCCTTTGGGGGGGTACTGCAATTTTTTGCCATTTTGAGGCGAAATTGTTCCTTTGGAGGGTATTGCAATTTTTTGCCATTTTGAGGCGAAATTGTTCCTTTTGGGGGGGTATTGCAACTTTTGGCCATTTTGAAGCGAAATTGTTCCTTTGGGGGGGTATTGCAACTTTTCGGCATTTTGAGGCGAAATTGTTCCTTTGGGGGGGTATTGCAACTTTTCGGCATTTTGAGGCGAAATTGTTCCTTTGGAGGGTATTGCAATTTTTTGCCATTTTGAGGCGAAATTGTTCCTTTTGGGGGGGTATTGCAACTTTTGGCCATTTTGAAGCGAAATTGTTCCTTTGGGGGGGTATTGCAACTTTTCGGCATTTTGAGGCGAAATTGTTCCTTTGGGGGGGTATTGCAACTTTTGGCCATTTTGAAGCGAAATTGTTCCTTTGGGGGGGTATTGCAACTTTTCGGCATTTTGAGGCGAAATTGTTCCTTTGGGGGGGTATTGCAATTTTTTGCCATTTTGAGGCGAAATTGTTCCTTTGGGGGGGTATTGCAACTTTTGGCCATTTTGAAGCGAAATTGTTCCTTTCGGGGGGTATTGCAACTTTTCGGCATTTTGAGGCGAAATTGTTCCTTTGGGGGGGTATTGCAACTTTTGGCCATTTTGAAGCGAAATTGTTTCTTTCGGGGTGTATTGCAACTTTATAGCATTTTGAGGCGAAATTGTTCCTTTGGGGGGGTATTGCAACTTTTCGGCATTTTGAGGCGAAATTGTTCCTTTGGGGGGTATTGCAATTTTTTTCCATTTTGAGGCGAAATTGTTCCTTTGGGGGGGTATTGCAACTTTTGGCCATTTTGAAGCGAAATTGTTCCTTTCGGGGGGTATTGCAACTTTTCGGCATTTTGAAGCGAAATTGTTCCTTTGGGGGGTATTGCAATTTTTTGCCATTTTGAGGCGAAATTGTTCCTTTGGGGGGGGTATTGCAAATTTTGGCCATTTTGAAGCGAAATTGTTCCTTTGGGGGGTATTGCAATTTTTTGCCATTTTGAGGCGAAATTGTTCCTTTGGGGGGGTATTGCAACTTTTGGCCATTTTGAGGCGAAATTGTTCCTTTGGGGGGTATTGCATTTTTTTGCCATTTTGAGGCGAAATTGTTCCTTTGGGGGGGTATTGCAACTTTTGGCCATTTTGAAGCGAAATTGTTCCTTTGGGGGGGTATTGCAATTTTTTGCCATTTTGAGGCAAAATTGTTCCTTTGGGGGGGTATTGCAACTTTTGGCCTTTTTGAGGCGAAATTGTTCCTTTGGGGGGGTATTGCAACTTTTGGCCATTTTGAAGCGAAATTGTTCCTTTGGGGGGGTATTGCAACTTTTCGGCATTTTGAGGCGAAATTGTTCCTTTGGGGGGGTATTGCAACTTTACGGCATTTTGAGGCGAAAATGTTCCTTTGGGGGGTATTGCAACTTTTGGCCATTTTGAAGTGAAATTGTTCCTTTGGGGGGGTATTGCAACTTTTCGGCATTTTGAGGCGAAATTGTTCCTTGGGGGGGTATTGCAACTTTTGGCCATTTTGAAGCGAAATTGTTCCTTTGGGGGGGTATTGCAATTTTTAACCATTTTGAGGCGAAATTGTTCCTTTGGGGGGGTATTGCAACTTTTGGCCATTTTGAAGTGAAATTGTTCCTTTCGGGGGGTATTGCAACTTTTCGGCATTTTGAGGCGAAATTGTTCCTTTGGGGGGGTATTGCAACTTTTGGCCATTTTGAAGCGAAATTGTTCCTTTGGGGGGGTATTGCAATTTTTTGCCATTTTGAGGCGAAATTGTTCCTTTAAGGGGGTATTGCAACTTTTGGCCATTTTGAAGCGAAATTGTTCCTTTCGGGGGGTATTGCAACTTTTCGGCATTTTGAGGCGAAATTGTTCCTTTGGGGGGGTATTGCAACTTTTGGCCATTTTGAAGCGAAATTGTTCCTTTCGGGGGGTATTGCAACTTTTCAGCATTTTGAGGCGAAATTGTTCCTTTGGAGGGGTATTGCAATTTTTTGCCATTTTGAGGCGAAATTGTTCCTTTGGGGGGGTATTGCAACTTTTCGGCATTTGGAGGCGAAATTGTTCCTTTGTGGGGGTATTGCAACTTTTGGCCATTTTGAAGCGAAATTGTTCCTTTCGGGGGGTATTGCAACTTTTCGGCATTTTGAAGCGAAATTGTTCCTTTGGGGGGTATTGCAATTTTTTGCCATTTTGAAGCGAAATTGTTCCTTTGGGGGGGTTTTGCAATTTTTTTTTCATTTTGAGGCGAAATTCTTCCTTTGGGGGGGGTATTGCAAATTTTGGCCATTTTGAAGCGAAATTGTTCCTTTGGGGGGGTATTGCAATTTTTTGCCATTTTGAGGCGAAATTGTTCCTTTGGGGGGGTATTGCAACTTTTCGGCATTTTGAGGCGAAATTGTTCCTTTGGGGGGGTATTGCAATTTTTTGCCATTTTGAGGTGAAATTGTTCCTTTGGGGGGGTATTGCAACTTTTGGCCATTTTGAAGCGAAATTGTTCCTTTGGGGGGTATTGCATTTTTTTGCCATTTTGAGGCGAAATTGTTCCTTTGGGGGGTATTGCAACTTTTGGCCATTTTGAAGCGAAATTGTTCCTTTGGGGGGTATTGCAATTTTTTGCCATTTTGAGGCGAAATTGTTCCTTTGGGGGGGTATTGCAACTTTTGGCCATTTTGAAGCGAAATTGTTCCTTTGGGGGGGTATTGCAACTTTTCGGCATTTTGAGGCGAAATTGCTCCTTTGGGGGGTATTGCAACTTTTCGGCATTTTGAGGCGAAATTGTTCCTTTGGGGGGTATTGCAACTTTTGGCCATTTTGAAGTGAAATTGTTCCTTTGGGGGGTATTGCAACTTTTCGGCATTTTGAGACGAAATTGTTCCTTGGGGGGGTATTGCAACTTTTGGCCATTTTGAAGCGAAATTGTTCCTTTGGGGGGGTATTGCAATTTTTAACCATTTTGAGGCGAAATTGTTCCTTTGGGGGGGTATTGCAACTTTTGGCCATTTTGAAGTGAAATTGTTCCTTTGGGGGGTTTTTACAATTTTTGGCCATTTTGAAGCGAAATTGTTCCTTTGGGGGGGTATTGCAACTTTTGGCCATTTTGAAGCGAAATTGTTCCTTTGGGGGGTATTGCATTTTTTTTGCCATTTTGAGGCGAAATTGTTCCTTTGGGGGGGTATTGCAACTTTTGGCCATTTTGAAGCGAAATTGTTCCTTTGGGGGGGTATTGCAATTTTTTGCCATTTTGAGGCGAAATTGTTCCTTTGGGGGGTATTGCAATTTTTTGCCATTTTGAGGCGAAATTGTTCCTTTGGGGGGGGTATTGCAACTTTTGGCCATTTTGAAGCGAAATTGTTCCTTTGGGGGGGTATTGCAATTTTTTGCCATTTTGAGGCGAAATTGTTCCTTTGGGGGGTTATTGCAACTTTTGGCCATTTTGAAGCGAAATTGTTCCTTTGGGGGGGTATTGCAACTTTTCGGCATTTTGAGGCGAAATTGTTCCTTTGGGGGGGTATTGCAATTTTTTGCCATTTTGAGGCGAAATTGTTCCTTTGGGGGGGTATTGCAACTTTTGGCCATTTTGAAGCGAAATTGTTCCTTTCGGGGGGTATTGCATTTTTTTGCCATTTTGAGGCGAAATTGTTCCTTTGGGGGGTATTGCAACTTTTGGCCATTTTGAAGCGAAATTGTTCCTTTGGGGGGGTATTGCAATTTTTTGCCATTTTGAGGCGAAATTGTTCCTTTGGGGGGGTATTGCAACTTTTGGCCTTTTTGAGGCGAAATTGTTCCTTTGGGGGGGTATTGCAACTTTTGGCCATTTTGAAGCGAAATTGTTCCTTTGGGGGCGTATTGCAACTTTTCGGCATTTTGAGGCGAAATTGTTCCTTTGGGGGGGTATTGCAACTTTTCGGCATTTTGAGGCGAAAATGTTCCTTTGGGGGGTATTGCAACTTTTGGCCATTTTGAAGTGAAATTGTTCCTTTGGGGGGGTATTGCAATTTTTAACCATTTTGAGGCGAAATTGTTCCTTTGGGGGGGTATTGCAACTTTTGGCCATTTTGAAGTGAAATTGTTCCTTTCGGGGGGTATTGCAACTTTTCAGCATTTTGAAGCGAAATTGTTCCTTTGGGGGGTATTGCATTTTTTTGCCATTTTGAAGCGAAATTGTTCCTTTGGGGGGGTATTGCAACTTTTGGCCATATTGAAGCGAAATTGTTCCTTTGGGGGGTTTTTACAATTTTTGGCCATTTTGAGGCGAAATTGTTCCTTTCGAGGGGTATTGCAACTTTTCGGCATTTTGAGGCGAAATTGTTCCTTTGGGGGGTATTGCAACTTTTGGCCATTTTGAAGCGAAATTGTTCCTTTGGGGGGGTTATGCAATTTTTTGCCATTTTGAGGCGAAATTGTTCCTTTGGGGGGGTATTGCAACTTTTGGCCATTTTGAAGCGAAATTGTTCCTTTGGGGGGGTATTGCAACTTTTCGGCATTTTGAGGCGAAATTGTTCCTTTGGGGGGTATTGCAATTTTTTGCCATTTTGAGGCGAAATTGTTCCTTTTGGGGGGGTATTGCAACTTTTGGCCATTTTGAAGCGAAATTGTTCCTTTGGGGGGTATTGTAACTTTTCGGCATTTTGAGGCGAAATTGTTCCTTTGGGGGGGTATTGCAACTTTTGGCCATTTTGAAGCGAAATTGTTCCTTTGGGGGGGTATTGCAACTTTTCGGCATTTTGAGGCGAAATTGTTCCTTTGGGGGGGTATTGCAACTTTTCGGCATTTTGAGGCGAAAATGTTCCTTTGGGGGGTATTGCAACTTTTGGCCATTTTGAAGTGAAATTGTTCCTTTGGGGGGGTATTGCAATTTTTTGCCATTTTGAGGCGAAATTGTTCCTTTGGGGGGGTATTGCAACTTTTGGCCATTTTGAAGCGAAATTGTTCCTTTGGGGGGGTATTGCAATTTTTAACCATTTTGAGGCGAAATTGTTCCTTTGGGGGGGTATTGCAACTTTTGGCCATTTTGAAGTGAAATTGTTCCTTTCGGGGGGTATTGCAACTTTTCAGCATTTTGAAGCGAAATTGTTCCTTTGGGGGGTATTGCATTTTTTTGCCATTTTGAAGCGAAATTGTTCCTTTGGGGGGTATTGCAATTTTTTGCCATTTTGAGGCGAAATTGTTCCTTTGGGGGGGTATTGCAACTTTTGGCCATTTTGAAGCGAAATTGTTCCTTTGGGGGGGTATTGCAACTTTTCGGCATTTTGAGGCGAAATTGTTCCTTTAAGGGGGTATTGCAACTTTTGGCCATATTGAAGCAAAATTGTTCCTTTGGGGGGTTTTTACAATTTTTGGCCATTTTGAGGCGAAATTGTTCCTTTCGGGGGGTATTGCAACTTTTCGGCATTTTGAGGCGAAATTGTTCCTTTGGGGGGGTATTGCAACTTTTGGCCATTTTGAAGCGAAATTGTTCCTTTGGGGGGGTATTGCAATTTTTTGCCATTTTGAGGCGAAATTGTTCCTTTGGGGGGGTATTGCAACTTTTCGGCATTTTGAGGCGAAATTGTTCCTTTGGGGGGTATTGCAATTTTTTGCCATTTTGAGGCGAAATTGTTCCTTTTGGGGGGGTATTGCAACTTTTGGCCATTTTGAAGCGAAATCGTTCCTTTGGGGGGGTATTGCAACTTTTTGGCATTTTGAGGCGAAATTGTTCCTTTGGGGGGGTATTGCAACTTTTGGCCATTTTGAAGCGAAATTGTTCCTTTGGGGGGGTATTGCAACTTTTCGGCATTTTGAGGCGAAATTGTTCCTTTGGGGGGGTATTGCAATTTTTTGCCATTTTGAGGCAAAATTGTTCCTTTGGGGGGGTATTGCAACTTTTGGCCATTTTGAAGCGAAATTGTTCCTTTCGGGGGGTATTGCAACTTTTCGGCATTTTGAGGCAAAATTGTTCCTTTGGGGGGGTATTGCAACTTTTGGCCATTTTGAAGCAAAATTGTTTCTTTCGGGGGGTATTGCAACTTTATAGCATTTTGAGGCGAAATTGTTCCTTTGGGGGGGTATTGCAACTTTTCGGCATTTTGAGGCGAAATTGTTCCTTTGGGGGGTATTGCAATTTTTTGCCATTTTGAGGCGAAATTGTTCCTTTTGGGGGGGTATTGCAACTTTTGGCCATTTTGAAGCGAAATCGTTCCTTTGGGGGGGTATTGCAACTTTTCGGCATTTTGAGGCGAAATTGTTCCTTTGGGGGGGTATTGCAACTTTTGGCCATTTTGAAGCGAAATTGTTCCTTTGGGGGGGTATTGCAACTTTTCGGCATTTTGAGGCGAAATTGTTCCTTTGGGGGGGTATTGCAATTTTTTGCCATTTTGAGGCAAAATTGTTCCTTTGGGGGGGTATTGCAACTTTTGGCCATTTTGAAGCGAAATTGTTCCTTTGGGGGGGTATTGCAATTTTTAACCATTTTGAGGCGAAATTGTTCCTTTGGGGGGGTATTGCAACTTTTGGCCATTTTGAAGTGAAATTGTTCCTTTCGGGGGGTATTGCAACTTTTCAGCATTTTGAAGCGAAATTGTTCCTTTGGGGGGTATTGCAATTTTTTGCCATTTTGAGGCGAAATTGTTCCTTTGGGGGGGTATTGCAACTTTTGGCCATTTTGAAGCGAAATTGTTCCTTTGGGGGGGTATTGCAACTTTTCGGCATTTTGAGGCGAAATTGTTCCTTTGGGGGGGTATTGCAACTTTTGGCCATATTGAAGCAAAATTGTTCCTTTGGGGGGTTTTTACAATTTTTGGCCATTTTGAGGCGAAATTGTTCCTTTCGGGGGGTATTGCAACTTTTCGGCATTTTGAGGCGAAATTGTTCCTTTGGGGGGGTATTGCAACTTTTGGCCATTTTGAAGCGAAATTGTTCCTTTGGGGGGTATTGCAATTTTTTTCCATTTTGAGGCGAAATTGTTCCTTTGGGGGGGTATTGCAAGTTTTTGCCATTTTGAGGCGAAATTGTTCCTTTTGGGGGGGTATTGCAACTTTTGGCCATTTTGAAGCGAAATCGTTCCTTTGGGGGGGTATTGCAACTTTTCGGCATTTTGAGGCGAAATTGTTCCTTTGGGGGGGTATTGCAACTTTTGGCCATTTTGAAGCGAAATTGTTCCTTTGGGGGGGTATTGCAACTTTTCGGCATTTTGAGGCGAAATTGTTCCTTTGGGGGGGTATTGCAATTTTTTGCCATTTTGAGGCAAAATTGTTCCTTTGGGGGGGTATTGCAACTTTTGGCCATTTTGAAGCGAAATTGTTCCTTTCGGGGGGTATTGCAACTTTTCGGCATTTTGAGGCAAAATTGTTCCTTTGGGGGGGTATTGCAACTTTTGGCCATTTTGAAGCAAAATTGTTTCTTTCAGGGGGTATTGCAACTTTATAGCATTTTGAGGCGAAATTGTTCCTTTGGGGGGGTATTGCAACTTTTCGGCATTTTGAGGCGAAATTGTTCCTTTGGGGGGGTATTGCAACTTTTGGCCATTTTGAAGCGAAATTGTTCCTTTGGGGGGGTATTGCAATTTTTTTCCATTTTGAGGCGAAATTGTTCCTTTGGGGGGGTATTGCAATTTTTTGCCATTTTGAGGCGAAATTGTTCCTTTTGGGGGGGTATTGCAACTTTTGGCCATTTTGAAGCGAAATCGTTCCTTTGGGGGGGTATTGCAACTTTTCGGCATTTTGAGGCGAAATTGTTCCTTTGGGGGGGTATTGCAACTTTTGGCCATTTTGAAGCGAAATTGTTCCTTTGGGGGGGTATTGCAACTTTTCTGCATTTTGAGGCGAAATTGTTCCTTTGGGGGGGTATTGCAATTTTTTGCCATTTTGAGGCAAAATTGTTCCTTTGGGGGGGTATTGCAACTTTTGGCCATTTTGAAGCGAAATTGTTCCTTTCGGGGGGTATTGCAACTTTTCGGCATTTTGAGGCAAAATTGTTCCTTTGGGGGGGTATTGCAACTTTTGGCCATTTTGAAGCAAATTTGTTTCTTTCAGGGGGTATTGCAACTTTATAGCATTTTGAGGCGAAATTGTTCCTTTGGGGGGGTATTGCAACTTTTCGGCATTTTGAGGCGAAATTGTTCCTTTGGGGGGGTATTGCAACTTTTGGCCATATTGAAGCAAAATTGTTCCTTTGGGGGGTTTTTACAATTTTTGGCCATTTTGAGGCGAAATTGTTCCTTTCGGGGGGTATTGCAACTTTTCGGCATTTTGAGGCGAAATTGTTCCTTTGGGGGGGTATTGCAACTTTTGGCCATTTTGAAGCGAAATTGTTCCTTTGGGGGGGTATTGCAATTTTTTGCCATTTTGAGGCGAAATTGTTCCTTTGGGGGGGTATTGCAACTTTTGGCCATATTGAAGCAAAATTGTTCCTTTGGGGGGTTTTTACAATTTTTGGCCATTTTGAGGCGAAATTGTTCCTTTCGGGGGGTATTGCAACTTTTCGGCATTTTGAGGCGAAATTGTTCCTTTGGGGGGGTATTGCAACTTTTGGCCATTTTGAAGCGAAATTGTTCCTTTGGGGGGGTATTGCAATTTTTTGCCATTTTGAGGCGAAATTGTTCCTTTGGGGGGGTATTGCAACTTTTCGGCATTTTGAGGCGAAATTGTTCCTTTGGGGGGGGTATTGCAATTTTTTGCCATTTTGAGGCGAAATTGTTCCTTTTGGGGGGGTATTGCAACTTTTGGCCATTTTGAAGCGAAATCGTTCCTTTGGGGGGGTATTGCAACTTTTCGGCATTTTGAGGCGAAATTGTTCCTTTGGGGGGGTATTGCAACTTTTGGCCATTTTGAAGCGAAATTGTTCCTTTGGGGGGGTATTGCAACTTTTCGGCATTTTGAGGCGAAATTGTTCCTTTGGGGGTGTATTGCAATTTTTTGCCATTTTGAGGCAAAATTGTTCCTTTGGGGGGGTATTGCAACTTTTGGCCATTTTGAAGCGAAATTGTTCCTTTCGGGGGGTATTGCAACTTTTCGGCATTTTGAGGCAAAATTGTTCCTTTGGGGGGGTATTGCAACTTTTGGCCATTTTGAAGCAAAATTGTTTCTTTCGGGGGGTATTGCAACTTTATAGCATTTTGAGGCGAAATTGTTCCTTTGGGGGGGTATTGCAACTTTTCGGCATTTTGAGGCGAAATTGTTCCTTTGGGGGGTATTGCAATTTTTTGCCATTTTGAGGCGAAATTGTTCCTTTTGGGGGGGTATTGCAACTTTTGGCCATTTTGAAGCGAAATCGTTCCTTTGGGGGGGTATTGCAACTTTTCGGCATTTTGAGGCGAAATTGTTCCTTTGGGGGGGTATTGCAATTTTTTGCCATTTTGAGGCGAAATTGTTCCTTTGGGGGGGTATTGCAACTTTTGGCCTTTTTGAAGCGAAATTGTTCCTTTGGGGGGGTATTGCAATTTTTAACCATTTTGAGGCGAAATTGTTCCTTTGGGGGGGGGTATTGCAACTTTTGGCCATTTTGAAGTGAAATTGTTTCTTTCGGGGGGTATTGCAACTTTTCAGCATTTTGAAGCGAAATTGTTCCTTTGGGGGGGTATTGCAATTTTTTGCCATTTTGAGGCGAAATTGTTCCTTTGGGGGGTATTGCAACTTTTGGCCTTTTTGAGGCGAAATTGTTCCTTTGGGGGGGTATTGCAACTTTTGGCCATTTTGAAGCGAAATTGTTCCTTTGGGGGGTATTGCAATTTTTTGCCATTTTGAGGCGAAATTGTTCCTTTGGGGGGGTATTGCAACTTTTGGCCATATTGAAGCAAAATTGTTCCTTTGGGGGGTTTTTACAATTTTTGGCCATTTTGAGGCGAAATTGTTCCTTTCGGGGGTATTGCAATTTTTTGCCATTTTGAGGCGAAATTGTTCCTTTGGGGGGGGGGTATTGCAACTTTTGGCCATTTTGAAGCGAAATTGTTCCTTTGGGGGGGTATTGCAATTTTTAACCATTTTGAGGCGAAATTGTTCCTTTGGGGGGGTATTGCAACTTTTGGCCATTTTGAAGTGAAATTGTTCCTTTCGGGGGGTATTGCAACTTTTCAGCATTTTGAAGCGAAATTGTTCCTTTGGGGGGGTATTGCAATTTTTTGCCATTTTGAGGCGAAATTGTTCCTTTGGGGGGGTATTGCAATTTTTTGCCATTTTGAGGCGAAATTGTTCCTTTGGGGGGGGTATTGCAACTTTTGGCCATTTTGAAGCGAAATTGTTCCTTTGGGGGGTATTGCAATTTTTTGCCATTTTGAGGCGAAATTGTTCCTTTGGGGGGGTATTGCAACTTTTGGCCATATTGAAGCGAAATTGTTCCTTTGGGGGGTTTTTACAATTTTTGGCCATTTTGAGGCGAAATTGTTCCTTTCGGGGGTAATGCAACTTTTCGGCATTTTGAGGCGAAATTGTTCCTTTGGGGGGGTATTGCAACTTTTGGCCATTTTGAAGCGAAATTGTTCCTTTGGGGGGGTATTGCAATTTTTTGCCATTTTGAGGCGAAATTGTTCCTTTGGGGGGGTATTGCAACTTTTGGCCATTTTGAAGTGAAATTGTTCCTTTGGGGGGGTATTGCAACTTTTCGGCATTTTGAGGCGAAATTGTTCCTTTGGGGGGGTATTGCAACTTTTGGCCATATTGAAGCGAAATTGTTCCTTTGGGGGGGTATTGCAATTTTTAACCATTTTGAGGCGAAATTGTTCCTTTGGGGGGGTATTGCAACTTTTGGCCATTTTGAAGCGAAATTGTTCCTTTCGGGGGGTATTGCAACTTTTCAGCATTTTGAGGTGAAATTGTTCCTTTGGGGGGGTATTGCAATTTTTTGCCATTTTGAGGCGAAATTGTTCCTTTGGGGGGGTATTGCAACTTTTGGCCATTTTGAAGCGAAATTGTTCCTTTGGGGGGTATTGCAATTTTTTTTTCATTTTGAGGCGAAATTGTTCCTTTGGGGGGGTATTGCAAATTTTGGCCATTTTGAAGCGAAATTGTTCCTTTGGGGGGGTATTGCAATTTTTTGCCATTTTGAGGCGAAATTGTTCCTTTGGGGGGGTATTGCAACTTTTCGGCATTTTGAGGCGAAATTGTTCCTTTGGGGGGGTATTGCAATTTTTTGCCATTTTGAGGTGAAATTGTTCCTTTGGGGGGGTAGTGCAACTTTTGGCCATTTTGAAGCGAAATTGTTCCTTTGGGGGGTATTGCATTTTTTTGCCATTTTGAGGCGAAATTGTTCCTTTGGGGGGTATTGCAATTTTTTTCCATTTTGAGGCGAAATTGTTCCTTTGGGGGGGGGGGTATTGCAACTTTTGGCCTTTTTGAGGCGAAATTGTTCCTTTGGGGGGGTATTGCAACTTTTCGGCATTTTGAGGCGAAATTGTTTCTTGGGGGGGTATTGCAACTTTTGGCCATTTTGAAGCGAAATTGTTCCTTTGGGGGGGTATTGCAATTTTTAACCATTTTGAGGCGAAATTGTTCCTTTGGGGGGGTATTGCAACTTTTGGCCATTTTGAAGTGAAATTGTTCCTTTCGGGGGGTATTGCAACTTTTCAGCATTTTGAAGCGAAATTGTTCCTTTGGGGGGGTATTGCAATTTTTTGCCATTTTGAGGCGAAATTGTTCCTTTGGGGGGGTATTGCAACTTTTGGCCATTTTGAAGCAAAATTGTTCCTTTGGGGGGGTATTGCAATTTTTTGCCATTTTGAGGCGAAATTGTTCCTTTGGGGGGGTATTGCAACTTTTGGCCATATTGAAGCGAAATTGTTCCTTTTGGGGGTTTTTACAATTTTTGGCCATTTTGAGGCGAAATTGTTCCTTTCGGGGGGTATTGCAACTTTTCGGCATTTTGAGGCGAAATTGTTCCTTTGGGGGGGTATTGCAACTTTTGGCCATTTTGAAGCGAAATTGTTCCTTTGGGGGGGTATTGCAATTTTTTGCCATTTTGAGGCGAAATTGTTCCTTTGGGGGGGTATTGCAATTTTTTGCCATTTTGAGGCGAAATTGTTCCTTTGGGGGGGTATTGCAACTTTTGGCCATTTTGAAGCGAAATTGGTCCTTTGGGGGGTATTGCAAATTTTCGGCATTTTGAGGCGAAATTGTTCCTTTGGGGGGTATTGCAACTTTTGGCCATTTTGAAGCGAAATTGTTCCTTTCGAGGGTATTGCAACTTTTCGGCATTTTGAGGCAAAATTGTTCCTTTGGGGGGGTATTACAACTTTTGGCCATTTTGAAGCGAAATTGTTCCTTTGGGGGGGTATTGCAACTTTTCTGCATTTTGAGGCGAAATTGTTCCTTTGGGGGGGTATTGCAATTTTTTGCCATTTTAAAGCGAAATTGTTCCTTTGGGGGGGTATTGCAACTTTTGGCCATTTTGAAGCGAAATTGTTCCTTTCGGGGGGTATTGCAACTTTTCGGCATTTTGAGGCGAAATTGTTCCTTTGGGGGGGTATTGCAATTTTTTGCCATTTTGAGGCGAAATTGTTCCTTTGGGGGGGTATTGCAACTTTTGGCCATTTTGAGGCGAAATTGTTCCTTTGGGGGGGTATTGCAACTTTTCGGCATTTTGAGGCGAAATTGTTCCTTTGGGGGGTATTGCAATTTTTTTTCCATTTTGAGGCGAAATTGTTCCTTTCGGGGGGTATTGCAACTTTTCGGCATTTTGAAGCGAAATTGTTCCTTTCGGGGGGTATTGCAACTTTTCGGCATTTTGAAGCGAAATTGTTCCTTTGGGGGGTATTGCAATTTTTTGCCATTTTGAGGCGAAATTGTTCCTTTGGGGGGGTATTGCAACTTTTGGCCATTTTGAAGCGAAATTGTTTTTTTGATGGGGTATTGCAATTTTTTTTTCATTTTGAGGCGAAATTGTTCCTTTGGGGGGGTATTGCAAATTTTGGCCATTTTGAAGCGAAATTGTTCCTTTGGGGGGGTATTGCAATTTTTTGCCATTTTGAGGTGAAATTGTTCCTTTGGGGGGGTATTGCAACTTTTGGCCATTTTGAAGCGAAATTGTTCCTTTGGGGGGGGGTATTGCAACTTTTGGCCATTTTGAAGCGAAATTGTTCCTTTGGGGGGGTATTGCAATTTTTTGCCATTTTGAGGCGAAATTGTTCCTTTGGGGGGGTATTGCAACTTTTGGCTTTTTTGAGGCGAAATTGTTCCTTTCGGGGGGTATTGCAACTTTTGGCCATTTTGAAGCAAAATTGTTCCTTTGGGGGGTATTGCAACTTCTCGGCATTTTGAGGCGAAATTGTTCCTTGGGGGGGTATTGCAACTTTTGGCCATTTTGAAGCGAAATTGTTCCTTTGGGGGGGTATTGCAATTTTTTGCCATTTTGAGGCGAAATTGTTCCTTTGGGGGGGTATTGCAACTTTTGGCCATATTGAAGCGAAATTGTTCCTTTGGGGGGTTTTTACAATTTTTGGCCATTTTGAGGCGAAATTGTTCCTTTCGGGGGTATTGCAACTTTTCGGCATTTTGAGGCGAAATTGTTCATTTGGGGGGGTATTGCAACTTTTGGCCATTTTGAAGCGAAATTGTTCCTTTGGGGGGGTATTGCAATTTTTTGCCATTTTGAGGCGAAATTGTTCCTTTGGGGGGGTATTGCAACTTTTGGCCATTTTGAAGCGAAATTGTTCCTTTGGGGGGGTATTGCAACTTTTCGGCATTTTGAGGCGAAATTGTTCCTTTGGGGGGGTATTGCAATTTTTTGCCATTTTGAGGCGAAATTGTTCCTTTGGGGGGTATTGCAACTTTTGGCCATTTTGAAGCGAAATTGTTCCTTTCGGGGGGTATTGCAACTTTTCGGCATTTTGAGGCGAAATTGTTCCTTTGGGGGGGTATTGCAACTTTTGGCCATTTTGAAGCGAAATTGTTCCTTTGGGGGGGTATTGCAACTTTTGGCCATTTTGAAGCGAAATTGTTCCTTTGGGGGGGTATTGCAATTTTTTGCTATTTTGAGGCGAAATTGTTCCTTTGGGGGGGTATTGCAACTTTTGGCCATTTTGAAGCGAAATTGTTCCTTTCGGGGGGTATTGCAACTTTTCAGCATTTTGAGGCGAAATTATTCCTTTGGGGGGGTATTGCAATTTTTTGCCATTTTGAGGCGAAATTGTTCCTTTGGGGGGGTATTGCAACTTTTGGCCATTTTGAAGCGAAATTGTTCCTTTCGGGGGGTATTGCAACTTTTCGGCATTTTGAAGCGAAATTGTTCCTTTGGGGGGTATATTGCAATACCCCCCAAAGGAACAATTTTGCCATTTTGAGGCGAAATTGTTCCTTTGGGGGGGTATTGCAACTTTTGGCCATTTTGAAGCGAAATTGTTCCTTTGGGGGGGTATTGCAACTTTTGGCCATTTTGAAGCGAAATTGTTCCTTTCGGGGGGTATTGCAACTTTTCGGCATTTTGAAGCGAAATTGTTCCTTTGGGGGGTATATTGCAATACCCCCCAAAGGAACAATTTTTGCCATTTTGAGGCGAAATTGTTCCTTTGGGGGGGTATTGCAACTTTTGGCCATTTTGAAGCGAAATTGTTCCTTTGGGGGGGTATTGCAAATTTTGGCCATTTTGAAGCGAAATTGTTCCTTTGGGGGGTATTGCAATTTTTTGCCATTTTGAGGCGAAATTGTTCCTTTGGGGGGGTATTGCAACTTTTCGGCATTTTGAGGCGAAATTGTTCCTTTGGGGGGGTATTGCAATTTTTTTTCCATTTTGAGGCAAAATTGTTCCTTTGGGGGGGTATTGCAACTTTTGGCCATTTTGAAGCGAAATTGTTCCTTTCGGGGGGTAATGCAACTTTTCGGCATTTTGAAGCGAAATTGTTCCTTTGGGGGGGTATTGCAAATTTTGGCCATTTTGAAGCGAAATTGTTCCTTTGGGGGGGTATTGCAATTTTTTGCCATTTTGAGGCGAAATTGTTCCTTTGGGGGGGTATTGCAACTTTTCGGCATTTTGAGGCGAAATTGTTCCTTTGGGGGGTATTGCAATTTTTTTTCCATTTTGAGGCGAAATTGTTCCTTTGGGGGGGTATTGCAACTTTTGGCCATTTTGAAGCGAAATTGTTCCTTTCGGGGGGTATTGCAACTTTTCGGCATTTTGAAGCGAAATTGTTCCTTTGGGGGGGTATTGCAACTTTTGGCCATTTTGAAGCGAAATTGTTCCTTTGGGGGGGTATTGCAATTTTTTTTTCATTTTGAGGCGAAATTGTTCCTTTGGGGGGGTATTGCAAATTTTGGCCATTTTGAAGCGAAATTGTTCCTTTGGGGGGGGTATTGCAATTTTTTGCCATTTTGAGGCGAAATTGTTCCTTTGGGGGGGTATTGCAACTTTTCGGCATTTTGAAGCGAAATTGTTCCTTTGGGGGGGTATTGCAATTTTTTGCCATTTTGAGGTGAAATTGTTCCTTTGGGGGGGTATTGCAACTTTTGGCCATTTTGAAGCGAAATTGTTCCTTTGGGGGGTATTGCATTTTTTTGCCATTTTGAGGCGAAATTGTTCCTTTGGGGGGTATTGCAACTTTTGGCCATTTTGAAGCGAAATTGTTCCTTTGGGGGGGTATTGCAATTTTTTGCCATTTTGAGGCGAAATTGTTCCTTTGGGGGGGTATTGCAACTTTTGGCCTTTTTGAGGCGAAATTGTTCCTTTGGGGGGGTATTGCAACTTTTGGCCATTTTGAAGCGAAATTGTTCCTTTGGGGGGGTATTGCAACTTTTGGCCATATTGAAGCGAAATTGTTCCTTTGGGGGGTTTTTACAATTTTTGGCCATTTTGAGGCGAAATTGTTCCTTTCGGGGGGGTATTGCAACTTTTCGGCATTTTGAGGCGAAATTGTTCATTTGGGGGGGTATTGCAACTTTTGGCCATTTTGAAGCGAAATTGTTCCTTTGGGGGGGTATTGCAATTTTTTTTTCATTTTGAGGCGAAATTGTTCCTTTGGGGGGGTATTGCAAATTTTGGCCATTTTGAAGCGAAATTGTTCCTTTGGGGGGGTATTGCAATTTTTTGCCATTTTGAGGCGAAATTGTTCCTTTGGGGGGTATTGCAACTTTTGGCCATTTTGAAGCAAAATTGTTCCTTTGGGGGGGTATTGCAACTTTTCGGCATTTTGAGGCGAAATTGTTCCTTTGGGGGGGTATTGCAACTTTTGGCCATTTTGAAGCGAAATTGTTCCTTTGGGGGGGTATTGCAACTTTTCGGCATTTTGAGGCGAAATTGTTCCTTGGGGGGGTATTGCAACTTTTGGCCATTTTGAAGCGAAATTGTTCCTTTGGGGGGGTATTGCAATTTTTAACCATTTTGAGGCGAAATTGTTCCTTTGGGGGGGTATTGCAACTTTTGGCCATTTTGAAGCGAAATTGTTCCTTTGGGGGGGTATTGCAACTTTTCGGCATTTTGAGGCGAAATTGTTCCTTTGGGGGGGTATTGCAATTTTTTGCCATTTTGAGGCGAAATTGTTCCTTTGGGGGGTATTGCAACTTTTCGGCATTTTGAGGCAAAATTGTTCCTTTGGGGGGGTATTGCAATTTTTTGCCATTTTGAGGCGAAATTGTTCCTTTGGGGGGGTATTGCAACTTTTGGCCATTTTGAAGCGAAATTGTTCCTTTGGGGGGGTATTGCAATTTTTTGCCATTTTGAGGCGAAATTGTTCCTTTGGGGGGGTATTGCAACTTTTGGCCATTTTGAAGCGAAATTGTTCCTTTCGGGGGGTATTGCAACTTTTCGGCATTTTGAGGCGAAATTGTTCCTTTGGGGGGGTATTGCAACTTTTGGCCATATTGAAGCGAAATTGTTCCTTTGGGGGGTATTGCAATTTTTAACCATTTTGAGGCGAAATTGTTCCTTTGGGGGGGTATTGCAACTTTTGGCCATTTTGAAGCGAAATTGTTTCTTTCGGGGGGTATTGCAACTTTTCAGCATTTTGAGGCGAAATTGTTCCTTTGGGGGGGTATTGCAATTTTTTGCCATTTTGAGGTGAAATTGTTCCTTTGGAGGGGTATTGCAACTTTTCGGCATTTTGAGGCGAAATTGTTCCTTTGGGGGGTATTGCAATTTTTTTTCCATTTTGAGGCGAAATTGTTCCTTTGGGGGGGTCTTGCAACTTTTGGCCATTTTGAAGCGAAATTGTTCCTTTGGGGGGGTATTGCAATTTTTTGCCATTTTGAGGCGAAATTGTTCCTTTGGGGGGGGTATTGCAATTTTTTGCCATTTTGAGGCGAAATTGTTCCTTTGGGGGGGTATTGCAACTTTTCGGCATTTTG
This sequence comes from Anomaloglossus baeobatrachus, assembly GCF_048569485.1. Lineage (NCBI taxonomy): Eukaryota > Metazoa > Chordata > Amphibia > Anura > Aromobatidae > Anomaloglossus > Anomaloglossus baeobatrachus. Next base: position 217,358 of record NW_027443086.1, read on the forward strand.
AAGCGAAATTGTTCCTTTGGGGGGGTATTGCAATTTTTTGCCATTTTGAGGTGAAATTGTTCCTTTGGGGGGGTATTGCAACTTTTGGCCATTTTGAAGCGAAATTGTTCCTTTGGGGGGTATTGCATTTTTTTGCCATTTTGAGGCGAAATTGTTCCTTTGGGGGGTATTGCAACTTTTGGCCATTTTGAAGCGAAATTGTTCCTTTGGGGGGGTATTGCAATTTTTTGCCATTTTGAGGCGAAATTGTTCCTTTGGGGGGGTATTGCAACTTTTGGCCTTTTTGAGGCGAAATTGTTCCTTTGGGGGGGTATTGCAACTTTTGGCCATTTTGAAGCGAAATTGTTCCTTTGGGGGGGTATTGCAACTTTTGGCCATATTGAAGCGAAATTGTTCCTTTGGGGGGTTTTTACAATTTTTGGCCATTTTGAGGCGAAATTGTTCCTTTCGGGGGGGTATTGCAACTTTTCGGCATTTTGAGGCGAAATTGTTCATTTGGGGGGGTATTGCAACTTTTGGCCATTTTGAAGCGAAATTGTTCCTTTGGGGGGGTATTGCAATTTTTTTTTCATTTTGAGGCGAAATTGTTCCTTTGGGGGGGTATTGCAAATTTTGGCCATTTTGAAGCGAAATTGTTCCTTTGGGGGGGTATTGCAATTTTTTGCCATTTTGAGGCGAAATTGTTCCTTTGGGGGGTATTGCAACTTTTGGCCATTTTGAAGCAAAATTGTTCCTTTGGGGGGGTATTGCAACTTTTCGGCATTTTGAGGCGAAATTGTTCCTTTGGGGGGGTATTGCAACTTTTGGCCATTTTGAAGCGAAATTGTTCCTTTGGGGGGGTATTGCAACTTTTCGGCATTTTGAGGCGAAATTGTTCCTTGGGGGGGTATTGCAACTTTTGGCCATTTTGAAGCGAAATTGTTCCTTTGGGGGGGTATTGCAATTTTTAACCATTTTGAGGCGAAATTGTTCCTTTGGGGGGGTATTGCAACTTTTGGCCATTTTGAAGCGAAATTGTTCCTTTGGGGGGGTATTGCAACTTTTCGGCATTTTGAGGCGAAATTGTTCCTTTGGGGGGGTATTGCAATTTTTTGCCATTTTGAGGCGAAATTGTTCCTTTGGGGGGTATTGCAACTTTTCGGCATTTTGAGGCAAAATTGTTCCTTTGGGGGGGTATTGCAATTTTTTGCCATTTTGAGGCGAAATTGTTCCTTTGGGGGGGTATTGCAACTTTTGGCCATTTTGAAGCGAAATTGTTCCTTTGGGGGGGTATTGCAATTTTTTGCCATTTTGAGGCGAAATTGTTCCTTTGGGGGGGTATTGCAACTTTTGGCCATTTTGAAGCGAAATTGTTCCTTTCGGGGGGTATTGCAACTTTTCGGCATTTTGAGGCGAAATTGTTCCTTTGGGGGGGTATTGCAACTTTTGGCCATATTGAAGCGAAATTGTTCCTTTGGGGGGTATTGCAATTTTTAACCATTTTGAGGCGAAATTGTTCCTTTGGGGGGGTATTGCAACTTTTGGCCATTTTGAAGCGAAATTGTTTCTTTCGGGGGGTATTGCAACTTTTCAGCATTTTGAGGCGAAATTGTTCCTTTGGGGGGGTATTGCAATTTTTTGCCATTTTGAGGTGAAATTGTTCCTTTGGAGGGGTATTGCAACTTTTCGGCATTTTGAGGCGAAATTGTTCCTTTGGGGGGTATTGCAATTTTTTTTCCATTTTGAGGCGAAATTGTTCCTTTGGGGGGGTCTTGCAACTTTTGGCCATTTTGAAGCGAAATTGTTCCTTTGGGGGGGTATTGCAATTTTTTGCCATTTTGAGGCGAAATTGTTCCTTTGGGGGGTATTCCAACTTTTGGCCTTTTTGAAGCGAAATTGTTCCTTTGGGGGGGTATTGCAACTTTTCGGCATTTTGAGGCGAAATTGTTCCTTTGGGGGGGTATTGCTATTTTTTGCCATTTTGAGGCGAAATTGTTCCTTTGGGGGGGTATTGCAACTTTTGGCCATTTTGAAGCGAAATTGTTCCTTTGGGGGGGTATGGCAACTTTTCGGCATTTTGAGGCGAAATTGTTCCTTAGGGGTGTATTGCAACTTTTGGCTATTTTGAAGCGAAATTGTTCCTTTGGGGGGGTATTGCAATTTTTAACCATTTTGAGGCGAAATTGTTCCTTTGGGGGGGTATTGCAACTTTTGGCTATTTTGAAGTGAAATTGTTTCTTTCGGGGGGTATTGCAACTTTTCAGCATTTTGAAGCGAAATTGTTCCTTTGGGGGGGTATTGCAATTTTTTGCCATTTTGAGGCGAAATTGTTCCTTTGGGGGGTATTGCAATTTTTTGCCATTTTGAGGCGAAATTGTTCCTTTGGGGGGGTATTGCAACTTTTGGCCATTTTGAAGCGAAATTGTTCCTTTTGGGTTTTTTTACAATTTTTTGCCATTTTGAGGCGAAATTGTTCCTTTGGGGGGGTATTGCAACTTTTGGCCATTTTGAGGCGAAATTGTTCCTTTGGGGGGGGTATTGCAACTTTTGGCCATTTTGAAGCGAAATTGTTCCTTTGGGGGGTTATTGCAACTTTTCGGCATTTTGAGGCGAAATTGTTCCTTTGGGGGGGTATTGCAACTTTTGGTCATTTTGAAGCGAAATTGTTCCTTTGGGGGGGTATTGCAACTTTTGGCCATTTTGAAGCGAAATTGTTCCTTTGGGGGGGTATTGCAACTTTTCGGCATTTTGAGGCGAAATTGTTCCTTGGGGGGGTATTGCAACTTTTGGCCATTTTGAAGCGAAATTGTTCCTTTGGGGGGGTATTGCAATTTTTAACCATTTTGAGGCGAAATTGTTCCTTTGGGGGGGTATTGCAACTTTTGGCCATTTTGAAGCGAAATTGTTCCTTTGGGGGGTATTGCAACTTTTCGGCATTTTGAGGCGAAATTGTTCCTTTGGGGGGGTATTGCAATTTTTTGCCATTTTGAGGCGAAATTGTTCCTTTGGGGGGTATTGCAACTTTTCGGCATTTTGAGGCAAAATTGTTCCTTTGGGGGGGTATTGCAATTTTTTGCCATTTTGAGGCGAAATTGTTCCTTTGGGGGGTATTGCAACTTTTCAGCATTTTGAGGCGAAATTGTTCCTTTGGAGGGGTATTGCAATTTTTTGCCATTTTGAGGCGAAATTGTTTCTTTGGGGGGGGTATTGCAACTTTTCGGCATTTTGAGGCGAAATTGTTCCTTGGGGGGGTATTGCAACTTTTGGCCATTTTGAAGCGAAATTGTTCCTTTGGGGGGGTATTGCAATTTTTTGCCATTTTGAGGCGAAATTGTTCCTTTGGGGGGTATTGCAACTTTTCAGCATTTTGAGGCGAAATTGTTCCTTTGGAGGGGTATTGCAATTTTTTGCCATTTTGAGGCGAAATTGTTTCTTTGGGGGGGGTATTGCAACTTTTCGGCATTTTGAGGCGAAATTGTTCCTTGGGGGGGTATTGCAACTTTTGGCCATTTTGAAGCGAAATTGTTCCTTTGGGGGGGTATTGCAATTTTTTGCCATTTTGAGGCGAAATTGTTCCTTTGGGGGGGTATTGCAACTTTTGGCCATTTTGAAGCGAAATTGTTCCTTTCGGGGGGTATTGCAACTTTTCGGCATTTTGAGGCGAAATTGTTCCTTTGGGGGGGTATTGCAACTTTTGGCCATATTGAAGCGAAATTGTTCCTTTGGGGGGGTATTGCAATTTTTAACCATTTTGAGGCGAAATTGTTCCTTTGGGGGGGTATTGCAACTTTTGGCCATTTTGAAGCGAAATTGTTTCTTTCGGGGGGTATTGCAACTTTTCAGCATTTTGAGGCGAAATTGTTCCTTTGGGGGGGTATTCCAACTTTTGGCCTTTTTGAAGCGAAATTGTTCCTTTGGGGGGGTATTGCAACTTTTCGGCATTTTGAGGCGAAATTGTTCCTTTGGGGGGGTATTGCAATTTTTTGCCATTTTGAGGCGAAATTGTTCCTTTGGGGGGGTATTGCAACTTTTGGCCATTTTGAAGCGAAATTGTTCCTTTGGGGGGGTATGGCAACTTTTCGGCATTTTGAGGCGAAATTGTTCCTTAGGGGGGTATTGCAACTTTTGGCCATTTTGAAGCGAAATTGTTCCTTTGGGGGGGTATTGCAATTTTTAACCATTTTGAGGCGAAATTGTTCCTTTGGGGGGGTATTGCAACTTTTGGCTATTTTGAAGTGAAATTGTTTCTTTCGGGGGGTATTGCAACTTTTCAGCATTTTGAAGCGAAATTGTTCCTTTGGGGGGGTATTGCAATTTTTTGCCATTTTGAGGCGAAATTGTTCCTTTGGGGGGTATTGCAATTTTTTGCCATTTTGAGGCGAAATTGTTCCTTTGGGGGGTATTGCAACTTTTCGGCATTTTGAGGCGAAATTGTTCCTTGGGGGGGTATTGCAACTTTTGGCCATATTGAAGCGAAATTGTTCATTTGGGGGGTTTTTACAATTTTTGGCCATTTTGAGGCGAAATTGTTCCTTTGGGGGGGTATTGCAACTTTTGGCCATTTTGAAGCGAAATTGTTCCTTTGGGGGGTATTGCAATTTTTTGCCATTTTGAGGCGAAATTGTTCCTTTGGGGGGTATTGCAACTTTTGGCCATTTTGAAGCGAAATTGTTCCTTTGGGGGGGTATTGCAACTTTTCAGCATTTTGAGGCGAAATTGTTCCTTTGGGGGGGTATTGCAATTTTTTTCCACTTTGAGGCGAAATTGTTCCTTTGGGGGGGTATTGCAACTTTTCGGCATTTTGAGGCGAAATTGTTCCTTTGGGGGGTATTGCAATTTTTTTTCCATTTTGAGGCGAAATTGTTCCTTTGGGGGGGTATTGCAACTTTTGGCCATTTTGAAGCGAAATTGTTCCTTTCGGGGGGTATTGCAACTTTTCGGCATTTTGAAGCGAAATTGTTCCTTTGGGGGGTATTGCAATTTTTTGCCATTTTGAGGCGAAATTGTTCCTTTGGGGGGGTATTGCAACTTTTGGCCATTTTGAAGCGAAATTGTTCCTTTGGGGGGGTATTGCAATTTTTTTTTCATTTTGAGGCGAAATTGTTCCTTTGGGGGGGGTATTGCAAATTTTGGCCATTTTGAAGCGAAATTGTTCCTTTGGGGGGGTATTGCAATTTTTTGCCATTTTGAGGCGAAATTGTTCCTTTGGGGGGGTATTGCAATTTTTTGCCATTTTGAGGTGAAATTGTTCCTTTCGGGGGGTATTGCAACTTTTCGGCATTTTGAAGCGAAATTGTTCCTTTGGGGGGTATTGCAATTTTTTGCCATTTTGAGGCGAAATTGTTCCTTTGGGGGGGTATTGCAACTTTTGGCCATTTTGAAGCGAAATTGTTCCTTTGGGGGGGTATTGCAATTTTTTTTTCATTTTGAGGCGAAATTGTTCCTTTGGGGGGGTATTGCAAATTTTGGGCATTTTGAAGCAAAATTGTTCCTTTGGGGGGTATTGCAACTTTTCGGCATTTTGAGGCAAAATTGTTCCTTTGGGGGGGTATTGCAATTTTTTGCCATTTTGAGGCGAAATTGTTCCTTTGGGGGGTATTGCAACTTTTCAGCATTTTGAGGCGAAATTGTTCCTTTGGAGGGGTATTGCAATTTTTTGCCATTTTGAGGCGAAATTGTTTCTTTGGGGGGGGTATTGCAACTTTTCGGCATTTTGAGGCGAAATTGTTCCTTGGGGGGGTATTGCAACTTTTGGCCATTTTGAAGCGAAATTGTTCCTTTGGGGGGGTATTGCAATTTTTAACCATTTTGAGGCGAAATTGTTCCTTTGGGGGGGTATTGCAACTTTTGGCCATTTTGAAGCGAAATTGTTCCTTTGGGGGGGTATTGCAACTTTTCGGCATTTTGAGGCGAAATTGTTCCTTTGGGGGGGTATTGCAATTTTTTGCCATTTTGAGGCGAAATTGTTCCTTTGGGGGGTATTGCAACTTTTCGGCATTTTGAGGCAAAATTGTTCCTTTGGGGGGGTATTGCAATTTTTTGCCATTTTGAGGCGAAATTGTTCCTTTGGGGGGGTATTGCAACTTTTGGCCATTTTGAAGCGAAATTGTTCCTTTGGGGGGGTATTGCAATTTTTTGCCATTTTGAGGCGAAATTGTTCCTTTGGGGGGGTATTGCAACTTTTGGCCATTTTGAAGCGAAATTGTTCCTTTCGGGGGGTATTGCAACTTTTCGGCATTTTGAGGCGAAATTGTTCCTTTGGGGGGGTATTGCAACTTTTGGCCATATTGAAGCGAAATTGTTCCTTTGGGGGGGTATTGCAATTTTTAACCATTTTGAGGCGAAATTGTTCCTTTGGGGGGGTATTGCAACTTTTGGCCATTTTGAAGCGAAATTGTTTCTTTCGGGGGGTATTGCAACTTTTCAGCATTTTGAGGCGAAATTGTTCCTTTGGGGGGGTATTCCAACTTTTGGCCTTTTTGAAGCGAAATTGTTCCTTTGGGGGGGTATTGCAACTTTTCGGCATTTTGAGGCGAAATTGTTCCTTTGGGGGGGTATTGCAATTTTTTGCCATTTTGAGGCGAAATTGTTCCTTTGGGGGGGTATTGCAACTTTTGGCCATTTTGAAGCGAAATTGTTCCTTTGGGGGGGTATGGCAACTTTTCGGCATTTTGAGGCGAAATTGTTCCTTAGGGGGGTATTGCAACTTTTGGCCATTTTGAAGCGAAATTGTTCCTTTGGGGGGGTATTGCAATTTTTAACCATTTTGAGGCGAAATTGTTCCTTTGGGGGGGTATTGCAACTTTTGGCTATTTTGAAGTGAAATTGTTTCTTTCGGGGGGTATTGCAACTTTTCAGCATTTTGAAGCGAAATTGTTCCTTTGGGGGGGTATTGCAATTTTTTGCCATTTTGAGGCGAAATTGTTCCTTTGGGGGGTATTGCAATTTTTTGCCATTTTGAGGCGAAATTGTTCCTTTGGGGGGTATTGCAACTTTTCGGCATTTTGAGGCGAAATTGTTCCTTGGGGGGGTATTGCAACTTTTGGCCATATTGAAGCGAAATTGTTCATTTGGGGGGTTTTTACAATTTTTGGCCATTTTGAGGCGAAATTGTTCCTTTGGGGGGGTATTGCAACTTTTGGCCATTTTGAAGCGAAATTGTTCCTTTGGGGGGTATTGCAATTTTTTGCCATTTTGAGGCGAAATTGTTCCTTTGGGGGGTATTGCAACTTTTGGCCATTTTGAAGCGAAATTGTTCCTTTGGGGGGGTATTGCAACTTTTCAGCATTTTGAGGCGAAATTGTTCCTTTGGGGGGGTATTGCAATTTTTTTCCACTTTGAGGCGAAATTGTTCCTTTGGGGGGGTATTGCAACTTTTCGGCATTTTGAGGCGAAATTGTTCCTTTGGGGGGTATTGCAATTTTTTTTCCATTTTGAGGCGAAATTGTTCCTTTGGGGGGGTATTGCAACTTTTGGCCATTTTGAAGCGAAATTGTTCCTTTCGGGGGGTATTGCAACTTTTCGGCATTTTGAAGCGAAATTGTTCCTTTGGGGGGTATTGCAATTTTTTGCCATTTTGAGGCGAAATTGTTCCTTTGGGGGGGTATTGCAACTTTTGGCCATTTTGAAGCGAAATTGTTCCTTTGGGGGGGTATTGCAATTTTTTTTTCATTTTGAGGCGAAATTGTTCCTTTGGGGGGGGGTATTGCAAATTTTGGCCATTTTGAAGCGAAATTGTTCCTTTGGGGGGGTATTGCAATTTTTTGCCATTTTGAGGCGAAATTGTTCCTTTGGGGGGGTATTGCAATTTTTTGCCATTTTGAGGTGAAATTGTTCCTTTGGGGGGTATTGCAACTTTTGGCCATTTTGAAGCGTAATTGTTCATTTGGGGGGTATTGCATTTTTTTGCCATTTTGAGGCGAAATTGTTCCTTTGGGGGGGTATTGCAAATTTTGGGCATTTTGAAGCAAAATTGTTCCTTTGGGGGGGTATTGCAATTTTTTGCCATTTTGAGGTGAAATTGTTCCTTTGGGGGGTATTGCAACTTTTGGCCATTTTGAAGCGAAATTGTTCCTTTGGGGGGTATTGCATTTTTTTGCCATTTTGAGGCGAAATTGTTCCTTTGGGGGGGTATTGCAACTTTTGGCCATTTTGAAGCGAAATTGTTCCTTTGGGGGGGTATTGCAATTTTTTGCCATTTTGAGGCGAAATTGTTCCTTTGGGGGGGTATTGCAACTTTTCGGCATTTTGAGGCGAAATTGTTCCTTTGGGGGGGTATTGCAATTTTTTGCCATTTTGAGGTGAAATTGTTCCTTTGGGGGGTATTGCAACTTTTGGCCATTTTGAAGCGAAATTGTTCCTTTGGGGGGTATTGCATTTTTTTGCCATTTTGAGGCGAAATTGTTCCTTTGGGGGGTATTGCAACTTTTGGCCATTTTGAAGCGAAATTGTTCCTTTGGGGGGGTATTGCAATTTTTTGCCATTTTGAGGCGAAATTGTTCCTTTGGGGGGGTATTGCAACTTTTGGCCATTTTGAAGCGAAATTGTTCCTTTGGGGGGGTATTGCAACTTTTCGGCATTTTGAGGCGAAATTGTTCCTTTGGGGGGGTATTGCAACTTTTCGGCATTTTGAGGCGAAATTGTTCCTTTGGGGGGTATTGCAACTTTTGGCCATTTTGAAGTGAAATTGTTCCTTTGGGGGGTATTGCAACTTTTCGGCATTTTGAGGCGAAATTGTTCCTTGGGGGGGTATTGCAACTTTTGGCCATATTGAAGCGAAATTGTTCCTTTGGGGGGTTTTTACAATTTTTGGCCATTTTGAGGCGAAATTGTTCCTTTCGGGGGGTATTGCAACTTTTCGGCATTTTGAGGCGAAATTGTTCCTTTGGGGGGGTATTGCAACTTTTGGCCATTTTGAAGCGAAATTGTTCCTTTGGGGGGTATTGCAATTTTTTGCCATTTTGAGGCGAAATTGTTCCTTTGGGGGGTATTGCAACTTTTGGCCATTTTGAAGCGAAATTGTTCCTTTGGGGGGTATTGCAACTTTTCAGCATTTTGAGGCGAAATTGTTCCTTTGGGGGGGTATTGCAATTTTTTTCCATTTTGAGGCGAAATTGTTCCTTTGGGGGGGTATTGCAACTTTTCGGCATTTTGAGGCGAAATTGTTCCTTTGGGGGGTATTGCAATTTTTTTTCCATTTTGAGGCGAAATTGTTCCTTTGGGGGGGTATTGCAACTTTTGGCCATTTTGAAGCGAAATTGTTCCTTTCGGGGGGTATTGCAACTTTTCGGCATTTTGAAGCGAAATTGTTCCTTTGGGGGGTATTGCAATTTTTTGCCATTTTGAGGCGAAATTGTTCCTTTGGGGGGGTATTGCAACTTTTCGGCATTTTGAAGCGAAATTGTTCCTTTGGGGGGTATTGCAATTTTTTGCCATTTTGAGGCGAAATTGTTCCTTTGGGGGGGTATTGCAACTTTTGGCCATTTTGAAGCGAAATTGTTCCTTTGGGGGGAATTGCAATTTTTTGCCATTTTGAGGCGAAATTGTTCCTTTGGGGGGTATTGCAACTTTTGGCCATTTTGAAGCGAAATTGTTCCTTTGGGGGGGTATTGCAACTTTTCAGCATTTTGAGGCGAAATTGTTCCTTTGGGGGGGTATTGCAATTTTTTCCATTTTGAGGCGAAATTGTTCCTTTGGGGGGGTATTGCAACTTTTCGGCATTTTGAGGCGAAATTGTTCCTTTGGGGGGTATTGCAATTTTTTTTCCATTTTGAGGCGAAATTGTTCCTTTGGGGGGGTATTGCAACTTTTGGCCATTTTGAAGCGAAATTGTTCCTTTCGGGGGGTATTGCAACTTTTCGGCATTTTGAGGCGAAATTGTTCCTTTGGGGGGGTATTGCAACTTTTGGCCATATTGAAGCGAAATTGTTCCTTTGGGGGGGTATTGCAATTTTTAACCATTTTGAGGCGAAATTGTTCCTTTGGGGGGGTATTGCAACTTTTGGCCATTTTGAAGCGAAATTGTTTCTTTCGGGGGGTATTGCAACTTTTCAGCATTTTGAGGCGAAATTGTTCCTTTGGGGGGGTATTGCAATTTTTTGCTATTTTGAGGCGAAATTGTTCCTTTGGGGGGGTATTGCAACTTTTCGGCATTTTGAGGCGAAATTGTTCCTTTGGGGGGTATTGCAATTTTTTTTCCATTTTGAGGCGAAATTGTTCCTTTGGGGGGTATTGCAACTTTTGGCCATTTTGAAGCGAAATTGTTCCTTTCGGGGGGTATTGCAACTTTTCGGCATTTTGAAGCGAAATTGTTCCTTTGGGGGGTATTGCAATTTTTTGCCATTTTGAGGCGAAATTGTTCCTTTGGGGGGGTATTGCAACTTTTGGCCATTTTGAAGCGAAATTGTTCCTTTGGGGGGGTATTGCAATTTTTTTTTCATTTTGAGGCGAAATTGTTCCTTTGGGGGGGGGTATTGCAAATTTTGGCCATTTTGAAGCGAAATTGTTCCTTTGGGGGGGTATTGCAATTTTTTGCCATTTTGAGGCGAAATTGTTCCTTTGGGGGGGTATTGCAATTTTTTGCCATTTTGAGGTGAAATTGTTCCTTTGGGGGGTATTGCAACTTTTGGCCATTTTGAAGCGTAATTGTTCATTTGGGGGGTATTGCATATTTTTGCCATTTTGAGGCGAAATTGTTCCTTTGGGGGGGTATTGCAAATTTTGGGCATTTTGAAGCAAAATTGTTCCTTTGGGGGGGTATTGCAATTTTTTGCCATTTTGAGGTGAAATTGTTCCTTTGGGGGGTATTGCAACTTTTGGCCATTTTGAAGCGAAATTGTTCCTTTGGGGGGTATTGCATTTTTTTGCCATTTTGAGGCGAAATTGTTCCTTTGGGGGGGTATTGCAACTTTTGGCCATTTTGAAGCGAAATTGTTCCTTTGGGGGGTATTGCAATTTTTTGCCATTTTGAGGCGAAATTGTTCCTTTGGGGGGATATTGCAACTTTTCGGCATTTTGAGGCGAAATTGTTCCTTTGGGGGGGTATTGCAATTTTTTGCCATTTTGAGGTGAAATTGTTCCTTTGGGGGGTATTGCAACTTTTGGCCATTTTGAAGCGAAATTGTTCCTTTGGGGGGTATTGCATTTTTTTGCCATTTTGAGGCGAAATTGTTCCTTTGGGGGGGTATTGCAACTTTTGGCCATTTTGAAGCGAAATTGTTCCTTTGGGGGGGTATTGCAATTTTTTGCCATTTTGAGGCGAAATTGTTCCTTTGGGGGGGTATTGCAACTTTTGGCCATTTTGAAGCGAAATTGTTCCTTTGGGGGGGTATTGCAACTTTTCGGCATTTTGAGGCGAAATTGTTCCTTTGGGGGGGTATTGCAACTTTTCGGCATTTTGAGGCGAAATTGTTCCTTTGGGGGGTATTGCAACTTTTGGCCATTTTGAAGTGAAATTGTTCCTTTGGGGGGTATTGCAACTTTTCGGCATTTTGAGGCGAAATTGTTCCTTGGGGGGGTATTGCAACTTTTGGCCATATTGAAGCGAAATTGTTCCTTTGGGGGGTTTTTACAATTTTTGGCCATTTTGAGGCGAAATTGTTCCTTTCGGGGGGTATTGCAACTTTTCGGCATTTTGAGGCGAAATTGTTCCTTTGGGGGGGTATTGCAACTTTTGGCCATTTTGAAGCGAAATTGTTCCTTTGGGGGGTATTGCAATTTTTTGCCATTTTGAGGCGAAATTGTTCCTTTGGGGGGTATTGCAACTTTTGGCCATTTTGAAGCGAAATTGTTCCTTTGGGGGGTATTGCAACTTTTCAGCATTTTGAGGCGAAATTGTTCCTTTGGGGGGGTATTGCAATTTTTTTCCATTTTGAGGCGAAATTGTTCCTTTGGGGGGTATTGCAATTTTTTTTCCATTTTGAGGCGAAATTGTTCCTTTGGGGGGGTATTGCAACTTTTGGCCATTTTGAAGCGAAATTGTTCCTTTCGGGGGGTATTGCAACTTTTCGGCATTTTGAAGCGAAATTGTTCCTTTGGGGGGTATTGCAATTTTTTGCCATTTTGAGGCGAAATTGTTCCTTTGGGGGGGTATTGCAACTTTTGGCCATTTTGAAGCGAAATTGTTCCTTTGGGGGGAATTGCAATTTTTTGCCATTTTGAGGCGAAATTGTTCCTTTGGGGGGTATTGCAACTTTTGGCCATTTTGAAGCGAAATTGTTCCTTTGGGGGGGTATTGCAACTTTTCAGCATTTTGAGGCGAAATTGTTCCTTTGGGGGGGTATTGCAATTTTTTCCATTTTGAGGCGAAATTGTTCCTTTGGGGGGGTATTGCAACTTTTCGGCATTTTGAGGCGAAATTGTTCCTTTGGGGGGTATTGCAATTTTTTTTCCATTTTGAGGCGAAATTGTTCCTTTGGGGGGGTATTGCAACTTTTGGCCATTTTGAAGCGAAATTGTTCCTTTCGGGGGGTATTGCAACTTTTCGGCATTTTGAGGCGAAATTGTTCCTTTGGGGGGGTATTGCAACTTTTGGCCATATTGAAGCGAAATTGTTCCTTTGGGGGGGTATTGCAATTTTTAACCATTTTGAGGCGAAATTGTTCCTTTGGGGGGGTATTGCAACTTTTGGCCATTTTGAAGCGAAATTGTTTCTTTCGGGGGGTATTGCAACTTTTCAGCATTTTGAGGCGAAATTGTTCCTTTGGGGGGGTATTGCAATTTTTTGCCATTTTGAGGCGAAATTGTTCCTTTGGGGGGGTATTGCAACTTTTCGGCATTTTGAGGCGAAATTGTTCCTTTGGGGGGTATTGCAATTTTTTTTCCATTTTGAAGCGAAATTGTTCCTTTGGGGGGGGTATTGCAATTTTTTGCCATTTTGAGGCGAAATTGTTCCTTTGGGGGGGTATTGCAACTTTTGGCCTTTTTGAAGCGAAATTGTTCCTTTGGGGGGGTATGGCAACTTTTCAGCATTTTGAGGCGAAATTGTTCCTTAGGGGGGGTATTGCAATTTTTAACCATTTTGAGGCGAAATTGTTCCTTTGGGGGGTATTGCAATTTTTTGCCATTTTGAGGCGAAATTGTTCCTTTGGGGGGGTATTGCAACTTTTGGCCATTTTGAAGCGAAATTGTTCCTTTGGGGGTTTTTTACAATTTTTTGCCATTTTGAGGCGAAATTGTTCCTTTGGGGGGGTATTGCAACTTTTGGCCATTTTGAGGCGAAATTGTTCCTTTGGGGGGGGTATTGCAACTTTTGGCCATTTTGAAGCGAAATTGTTCCTTTGGGGGGTTATTGCAACTTTTCGGCATTTTGAGGCGAAATTGTTCCTTTGGGGGGGTATTGCAACTTTTGGCCATTTTGAAGCGAAATTGTTCCTTTGGGGGGGTATTGCAACTTTTGGCCATTTTGAAGCGAAATTGTTCCTTTGGGGGGGTATTGCAACTTTTCGGCATTTTGAGGCGAAATTGTTCCTTGGGGGGGTATTGCAATTTTTTCCCATTTTGAGGCGAAATTGTTCCTTTGGGGGGTATTGCAACTTTTGGCCATTTTGAAGCGACATTGTTCCTTTCGGGGGGTATTGCAACTTTTCGGCATTTTGAGGCGAAATTGTTCCTTTGGGGGGGTATTGCAACTTTTGGCCATTTTGAAGCGAAATTGTTCCTTTGGGGGGGTATTGCAACTTTTCGGCATTTTGAGGCGAAATTGTTCCTTTGGGGGGGTATTGCAACTTTTGGCCATTTTGAAGCGAAATTGTTCCTTTGGGGGTTTTTTACAATTTTTTGCCATTTTGAGGCGAAATTGTTCCTTTGGGGGGGTATTGCAACTTTTGGCCATTTTGAGGCGAAATTGTTCCTTTGGGGGGGTATTGCAACTTTTGGCCATTTTGAAGCGAAATTGTTCCTTTGGGGGGGTATTGCAACTTTTCAGCATTTTGAGGCGAAATTGTTCCTTTGGAGGGGTATTGCAATTTTTTGCCATTTTGAGGCGAAATTGTTCCTTTGGGGGGGTATTGCAACTTTTCGGCATTTTGAGGCGAAATTGTTCCTTTGTGGGGGTATTGCAACTTTTGGCCATTTTGAAGCGAAATTGTTCCTTTCGGGGGGTATTGCAACTTTTCGGCATTTTGAAGCGAAATTGTTCCTTTGGGGGGTATTGCAACTTTTGGCCATTTTGAGGCGAAATTGTTCCTTTGGGGGGGGTATTGCAACTTTTGGCCATTTTGAAGCGAAATTGTTCCTTTGGGGGGTTATTGCAACTTTTCGGCATTTTGAGGCGAAATTGTTCCTTTGGGGGGGTATTGCAACTTTTGGCCATTTTGAAGCGAAATTGTTCCTTTGGGGGGGTATTGCAACTTTTGGCCATTTTGAAGCGAAATTGTTCCTTTGGGGGGGTATTGCAACTTTTCGGCATTTTGAGGCGAAATTGTTCCTTGGGGGGGTATTGCAATTTTTTCCCATTTTGAGGCGAAATTGTTCCTTTGGGGGGTATTGCAACTTTTGGCCATTTTGAAGCGACATTGTTCCTTTCGGGGGGTATTGCAACTTTTCGGCATTTTGAGGCGAAATTGTTCCTTTGGGGGGGTATTGCAACTTTTGGCCATTTTGAAGCGAAATTGTTCCTTTGGGGGGGTATTGCAACTTTTCGGCATTTTGAGGCGAAATTGTTCCTTTGGGGGGGTATTGCAACTTTTGGCCATTTTGAAGCGAAATTGTTCCTTTGGGGGTTTTTTACAATTTTTTGCCATTTTGAGGCGAAATTGTTCCTTTGGGGGGGTATTGCAACTTTTGGCCATTTTGAGGCGAAATTGTTCCTTTGGGGGGGTATTGCAACTTTTGGCCATTTTGAAGCGAAATTGTTCCTTTGGGGGGGTATTGCAACTTTTCAGCATTTTGAGGCGAAATTGTTCCTTTGGAGGGGTATTGCAATTTTTTGCCATTTTGAGGCGAAATTGTTCCTTTGGGGGGGTATTGCAACTTTTCGGCATTTTGAGGCGAAATTGTTCCTTTGTGGGGGTATTGCAACTTTTGGCCATTTTGAAGCGAAATTGTTCCTTTCGGGGGGTATTGCAACTTTTCGGCATTTTGAAGCGAAATTGTTCCTTTGGGGGGTATTGCAATTTTTTGCCATTTTGAGGCGAAATTGTTCCTTTGGGGGGGGTATTGCAAATTTTGGCCATTTTGAAGCGAAATTGTTCCTTTGGGGGGGTATTGCAATTTTTTGCCATTTTGAGGCGAAATTGTTCCTTTGTGGGGGTATTGCAACTTTTGGCCATTTTGAAGCGAAATTGTTCCTTTCGGGGGGTATTGCAACTTTTCGGCATTTTGAGGCGAAATTGTTCCTTTGGGGGGGTATTGCAATTTTTTGCCATTTTGAGGTGAAATTGTTCCTTTGGGGGGGTATTGCAACTTTTGGCCATTTTGAAGCGAAATTGTTCCTTTGGGGGGGTATTGCAATTTTTTGCCATTTTGAGGCGAAATTGTTCCTTTGGGGGGGTATTGCAACTTTTGGCCATTTTGAAGCGAAATTGTTCCTTTGGGGGGGTATTGCAACTTTTCGGCATTTTGAGGCGAAATTTTCCTTTGGGGGGGTATTGCAACTTTTCGGCATTTTGAGGCGAAATTGTTCCTTTGGGGGGTATTGCAACTTTTGGCCATTTTGAAGTAAAATTGTTCCTTTGGGGGGTATTGCAACTTTTCGGCATTTTGAGGCGAAATTGTTCCTTGGGGGGGTATTGCAACTTTTGGCCATATTGAAGCGAAATTGTTCCTTTGGGGGGGTTTTACAATTTTTGGCCATTTTGAGGCGAAATTGTTCCTTTGGGGGATATTGCAACTTTTGGCCATTTTGAAGCGAAATTGTTCCTTTGGGGGGTATTGCAATTTTTTGCCATTTTGAGGCGAAATTGTTCCTTTGGGGGTATTGCAACTTTTGGCCATTTTGAAGCGAAATTGTTCCTTTGGGGGGGTATTGCAACTTTTCAGCATTTTGAGGCGAAATTGTTCCTTTGGGTGGGTATTGCAATTTTTTTCCATTTTGAGGCGAAATTGTTCCTTTGGGGGGGTATTGCAACTTTTCGGCATTTTGAGGCGAAATTGTTCCTTTGGGGGGTATTGCAATTTTTTTTCCATTTTGAGGCGAAATTGTTCCTTTGGGGGGTATTGCAACTTTTGGCCATTTTGAAGCGAAATTGTTCCTTTGGGGGGTATTGCAATTTTTTGCCATTTTGAGGCGAAATTGTTCCTTTGGGGGGGTATTGCAACTTTTGGCCATTTTGAAGCGAAATTGTTCCTTTGGGGGGAATTGCAATTTTTTTTTCATTTTGAGGCGAAATTGTTCCTTTGGGGGGGGTATTGCAAATTTTGGCCATTTTGAAGCGAAATTGTTCCTTTGGGGGGGTATTGCAATTTTTTGCCATTTTGAGGCGAAATTGTTCCTTTGGGGGGGTATTGCAAATTTTGGGCATTTTGAAGCAAAATTGTTCCTTTGGGGGGGTATTGCAATTTTTCGGCATTTTGAGGCGAAATTGTTCCTTTGGGGGGGTATTGCAATTTTTTGCCATTTTGAGGTGAAATTGTTCCTTTGGGGGGTATTGCAACTTTTGGCCATTTTGAAGCGAAATTGTTCCTTTGGGGGGTATTGCATTTTTTTGCCATTTTGAGGCGAAATTGTTCCTTTCGGGGGGTATTGCAACTTTTGGCCATTTTGAAGCGAAATTGTTCCTTTGGGGGGGTATTGCAACTTTTCGGCATTTTGAGGCGAAATTGTTCTTTTGGGGGGGTATTGCAATTTTTTGCCATTTTGAGGCGAAATTGTTCCTTTGGGGGGGTATTGCAACTTTTGGCCATTTTGAAGCGAAATTGTTCCTTTGGGGGGGTATTGCAACTTTTCGGCATTTTGAGGCGAAATTGTTCCTTTGGGGGGTATTGCAATTTTTTGCCATTTTGAGGCGAAATTGTTCCTTTGGGGGGGTATTGCAACTTTTGGCCATTTTGAAGCGAAATTGTTCCTTTGGGGGGGTATTGCAATTTTTTGCCATTATGAGGCGAAATTGTTCCTTTGGGGGTGTATTGCAACTTTTGGCCATTTTGAAGCGAAATTGTTCCTTTGGGGGGGTATTGCAACTTTTGGCTATTTTGAAGTGAAATTGTTTCTTTCGGGGGGTATTGCAACTTTTCAGCATTTTGAAGCGAAATTGTTCCTTTGGGGGGGTATTGCAATTTTTTGCCATTTTGAGGCGAAATTGTTCCTTTGGGGGGTATTGCAATTTTTTGCCATTTTGAGGCGAAATTGTTCCTTTGGGGGGGTATTGCAACTTTTGGCCATTTTGAAGCGAAATTGTTCCTTTGGGGGTTTTTTACAATTTTTTGCCATTTTGAGGCGAAATTGTTCCTTTGGGGGGGTATTGCAACTTTTGGCCATTTTGAGGCGAAATTGTTCCTTTGGGGGGGTATTGCAACTTTTGGCCATTTTGAAGCGAAATTGTTCCTTTGGGGGGGTATTGCAACTTTTCAGCATTTTGAGGCGAAATTGTTCCTTTGGAGGGGTATTGCAATTTTTTGCCATTTTGAGGCGAAATTGTTCCTTTGGGGGGGTATTGCAACTTTTCGGCATTTTGAGGCGAAATTGTTCCTTTGTGGGGGTATTGCAACTTTTGGCCATTTTGAAGCGAAATTGTTCCTTTCGGGGGGTATTGCAACTTTTCGCCATTTTGAAGCGAAATTGTTCCTTTGGGGGGTATTGCAATTTTTTGCCATTTTGAGGCGAAATTGTTCCTTTGGGGGGGGTATTGCAAATTTTGGCCATTTTGAAGCAAAATTGTTCCTTTGGGGGGGTATTGCAATTTTTTTGCCATTTTGAGGCGAAATTGTTCCTTTGGGGGGGTATTGCAACTTTTCGGCATTTTGAGGCGAAATTGTTCCTTTGGGGGGGTATTGCAATTTTTTGCCATTTTGAGGTGAAATTGTTCCTTTGGGGGGGTATTGCAACTTTTGGCCATTTTGAAGCGAAATTGTTCCTTTGGGGGGGTATTGCAATTTTTTGCCATTTTGAGGCGAAATTGTTCCTTTGGGGGGGTATTGCAACTTTTGGCCATTTTGAAGCGAAATTGTTCCTTTGGGGGGGTATTGCAACTTTTCGGCATTTTGAGGCGAAATTTTCCTTTGGGGGGGTATTGCAACTTTTCGGCATTTTGAGGCGAAATTGTTCCTTTGGGGGGTATTGCAACTTTTGGCCATTTTGAAGTAAAATTGTTCCTTTGGGGGGTATTGCAACTTTTCGGCATTTTGAGGCGAAATTGTTCCTTGGGGGGTATTGCAACTTTTGGCCATATTGAAGCGAAATTGTTCCTTTGGGGGGTTTTTACAATTTTTGGCCATTTTGAGGCGAAATTGTTCCTTTGGGGGGATATTGCAACTTTTGGCCATTTTGAAGCGAAATTGTTCCTTTGGGGGGTATTGCAATTTTTTGCCATTTTGAGGCGAAATTGTTCCTTTGGGGGTATTGCAACTTTTGGCCATTTTGAAGCGAAATTGTTCCTTTGGGGGGGTATTGCAACTTTTCAGCATTTTGAGGCGAAATTGTTCCTTTGGGGGGGTATTGCAATTTTTTTCCATTTTGAGGCGAAATTGTTCCTTTGGGGGGGTATTGCAACTTTTCGGCATTTTGAGGCGAAATTGTTCCTTTGGGGGGTATTGCAATTTTTTTTCCATTTTGAGGCGAAATTGTTCCTTTGGGGGGTATTGCAACTTTTGGCCATTTTGAAGCGAAATTGTTCCTTTGGGGGGTATTGCAATTTTTTGCCATTTTGAGGCGAAATTGTTCCTTTGGGGGGGTATTGCAACTTTTGGCCATTTTGAAGCGAAATTGTTCCTTTGGGGGGAATTGCAATTTTTTTTTCATTTTGAGGCGAAATTGTTCCTTTGGGGGGTATTGCAACTTTTGGCCATTTTGAAGCGAAATTGTTCCTTTGGGGGGTATTGCAATTTTTTGCCATTTTGAGGCGAAATTGTTCCTTTGGGGGGGTATTGCAAATTTTGGCCATTTTGAAGCGAAATTGTTCCTTTGGGGGGGTATTGCAATTTTTTGCCATTTTGAGGCGAAATTGTTCCTTTGGGGGGGTATTGCAAATTTTGGGCATTTTGAAGCAAAATTGTTCCTTTGGGGGGGTATTGCAATTTTTCGGCATTTTGAGGCGAAATTGTTCCTTTGGGGGGGTATTGCAATTTTTTGCCATTTTGAGGTGAAATTGTTCCTTTGGGGGGTATTGCAACTTTTGGCCATTTTGAAGCGAAATTGTTCCTTTGGGGGGTATTGCATTTTTTTGCCATTTTGAGGCGAAATTGTTCCTTTCGGGGGGTATTGCAATTTTTTGCCATTTTGAGGCGAAATTGTTCCTTTGGGGGGGTATTGCAACTTTTGGCCATTTTGAAGCGAAATTGTTCCTTTGGGGGGGTATTGCAACTTTTCGGCATTTTGAGGCGAAATTGTTCCTTTGGGGGGGTATTGCAATTTTTAACCATTTTGAGGCGAAATTGTTCCTTTGGGGGGTATTGCAACTTTTGGCCATTTTGAAGTGAAATTGTTCCTTTCGGGGGGTATTGCAACTTTTCAGCATTTTGAAGCGAAATTGTTCCTTTGGGGGGTATTGCAATTTTTTGCCATTTTGAGGCGAAATTGTTCCTTTGGGGGGGTATTGCAATTTTTTGCCATTTTGAGGCGAAATTGTTCCTTTGGGGGGGTATTGCAGCTTTTGGCCATTTTGAAGCGAAATTGTTCCTTTGGGGGGGTATTGCAATTTTTTGCCATTTTGGGGCGAAATTGTTCCTTTGGGGGGGTATTGCAGCTTTTGGCCATTTTGAAGCGAAATTGTTCCTTTGGGGGGTATTGCAACTTTTCGGCATTTTGAGGCGAAATTGTTCCTTTGGGGGGGTATTGCAATTTTTTGCCATTTTGAGGCGAAATTGTTCCTTTGGGGGGGTATTGCAACTTTTGGCCATTTTGAAGCGGAATTGTTCCTTTCGGGGGGTATTGCAACTTTTCGGCATTTTGAGGCGAAATTGTTCCTTTGGGGGGGTATTGCAATTTTTTGCCATTTTGAGGCGAAATTGTTCCTTTGGGGGGTATTGCAACTTTTGGCCATTTTGAAGCGAAATTGTTCCTTTCGGGGGGTATTGCAACTTTTCGGCATTTTGAGGCAAAATTGTTCCTTTAGGGGGGTATTGCAACTTTTGGCCATATTGAAGCAAAATTGTTCCTTTGGGGGGGTATTGCAATTTTTAACCATTTTGAGGCGAAATTGTTCCTTTGGGGGGTATTGCAACTTTTGGCCATTTTGAAGCGAAATTGTTCCTTTCGGGGGGTATTGCAACTTTTCAGCATTTTGAGGCGAAATTGTTCCTTTGGGGGGGGTATTGCAATTTTTTGCCATTTTGAGGCGAAATTGTTCCTTTGTGGGGGGGGGTATTGCAAATTTTGGCCATTTTGAAGCGAAATTGTTCCTTTGGGGGGTATTGCAATTTTTTGCAATTTTGAGGCGAAATTGTTCCTTTGGGGGGGTATTGCAATTTTTTTTTCATTTTGAGGCGAAATTGTTCATTTGGGGGGGGTATTGCAAATTTTGGCCATTTTGAAGCGAAATTGTTCCTTTGGGGGGGTATTGCAATTTTTTACCATTTTGAGGTGAAATTGTTCCTTTGGGGGGGTATTGCAACTTTTGGCCATTTTGAAGCGAAATTGTTCCTTTGGGGGGTATTGTATTTTTTTGCCATTTTGAGGCGAAATTGTTCCTTTGGGGGGGTATTGCAACTTTTGGCCTTTTTGAGGCGAAATTGTTCCTTTGGGGGGGTATTGCAACTTTTCGGCATTTTGAGGCGAAATTGTTCCTTTGGGGGGGTATTGCAATTTTTTGCCATTTTGAGGCGAAATTGTTCCTTTGGGGGGGTATTGCAACTTTTGGCCATTTTGAAGCGAAATTGTTCCTTTGGGGGGGTAGTGCAATTTTTTGCCATTTTGAGGCGAAATTGTTCCTTTCGGGGGGTATTGCAACTTTTCAGCATTTTGAGGCGAAATTGTTCCTTTGGGGGGGTATTGCAACTTTTGGCCATATTGAAGCGAAATTGTTCCTTTGGGGGGTTTTTACAATTTTTGGCCATTTTGAGGCGAAATTGTTCCTTTCGGGGGGTATTGCAACTTTTCGGCATTTTGAGGCGAAATTGTTCCTTTGGGGGGGTATTGCAACTTTTGGCCATTTTGAAGCGAAATTGTTCCTTTGGGGGGTATTGCAATTTTTTGCCATTTTGAGGCGAAATTGTTCCTTTGGGGGGTATTGCAACTTTTGGCCATTTTGAAGCGAAATTGTTCCTTTGGGGGGGTATTGCAACTTTTCGGCATTTTGAGGCGAAATTGTTCCTTTGGGGGGGTATTGCAATTTTTTGCCATTTTGAGGCGAAATTGTTCCTTTGGGGGGGTATTGCAACTTTTGGTCATTTTGAAGCGGAATTGTTCCTTTCGGGGGGTATTGCAACTTTTCGGCATTTTGAGGCGAAATTGTTCCTTTGGGGGGGTATTGCAATTTTTTGCCATTTTGAGGCGAAATTGTTCCTTTGGGGGGGTATTGCAACTTTTTGCCATTTTGAAGCTAAATTGTTCCTTTCGGGGGTATTGCAACTTTTCGGCATTTTGAGGC
Organism: Anomaloglossus baeobatrachus; assembly: GCF_048569485.1. Taxonomy (NCBI): domain Eukaryota; kingdom Metazoa; phylum Chordata; class Amphibia; order Anura; family Aromobatidae; genus Anomaloglossus; species Anomaloglossus baeobatrachus. The sequence continues at coordinate 239,017 of NW_027443086.1, forward strand.
AAAATTGTTCCTTTAGGGGGGTATTGCAACTTTTGGCCATATTGAAGCAAAATTGTTCCTTTGGGGGGTATTGCAATTTTTAACCATTTTGAGGCGAAATTGTTCCTTTGGGGGGTATTGCAACTTTTGGCCATTTTGAAGCGAAATTGTTCCTTTCGGGGGGTATTGCAACTTTTCAGCATTTTGAGGCGAAATTGTTCCTTTGGGGGGGTATTGCAATTTTTTGCCATTTTGAGGCGAAATTGTTCCTTTGTGGGGTATTGCAATTTTTTTTCCATTTTGAGGCGAAATTGTTCCTTTGGGGGGGTATTGCAACTTTTGGCCATTTTGAAGCGAAATTGTTCCTTTCGGGGGGTATTGCAACTTTTTGGCATTTTGAAGCGAAATTGTTCCTTTGGGGGGTATTGCATTTTTTTTCCATTTTGAGGCGAAATTGTTTCTTTTGGGGGGTTTTGCAACTTTTGGCCATTTTGAACTGAAATTGTTCCTTTGGGGGGGTATTGCAATTTTTTTTTCATTTTGAGGCGAAATTGTTCATTTGGGGAGGGTATTGCAAATTTTGGCTATTTTGAAGCGAAATTGTTCCTTTGGGGGGGTATTGCAATTTTTTACCATTTTGAGGCGAAATTGTTCCTTTGGGGGGGTATTGCAACTTTTCGGCATTTTGAGGCGAAATTGTTCCTTTGGGGGGGTATTGCAATTTTTTGCCATTTTGAGGTGAATTTGTTCCTTTGGGGGGGTATTGCAACTTTTGGCCATTTTGAAGCGAAATTGTTCCTTTGGGGGGTATTGCATTTTTTTGCCATTTTGAGGCGAAATTGTTCCTTTGGGGGGGTATTGCAACTTTTGGCCTTTTTGAGGCGAAATTGTTCCTTTGGGGGGGTATTGCAACTTTTCGGCATTTTGAGGCGAAATTGTTCCTTTGGGGGGGTATTGCAATTTTTTGCCATTTTGAGGCGAAATTGTTCCGGGGGGGGTATTGCAACTTTTGGCCATTTTGAAGCGAAATTGTTCCTTTCGGGGGGTATTGCAACTTTTCGGCATTTTGAGGCGAAATTGTTCCTTTGGGGGGGTATTGCAACTTTTGGCCATTTTGAATCGAAATTGTTCCTTTGGGGGGTATTGCAACTTTTCGGCATTTTGAGGCGAAATTGTTCCTTTGGGGGGGTATTGCAATTTTTTGCCATTTTGAGGCGAAATTGTTCCTTTGGGGGGGTATTGCAACTTTTGGCCATTTTGAAGCGAAATTGTTCCTTTCGGGGGGCATTGCAACTTTTCGGCATTTTGAGGCGAAATTGTTCCTTTGGGGGGGTATTGCAACTTTTGGCCATATTGAAGCAAAATTGTTCCTTTGGGGGGGTATTGCAATTTTTTTTATATTTTGAGGCGAAATTGTTCATTTGGGGGGGGTATTGCAAATTTTGGCCATTTTGAGGCGAAATTGTTCCTTGGGGGGTATTGCAACTTTTGGCCATTTTGAAGCGAAATTGTTCCTTTCGGGGGGTATTGCAACTTTTCGGCATTTTGAGGCGAAATTGTTCCTTTGGGGGGGTATTGCAATTTTTTGCCATTTTGAGGCGAAATTGTTCCTTTGGGGGGGTATTGCAACTTTTTGGCATTTTGAGGCGAAATTGTTCCTTTGGTGGGGTATTGCAATTTTTTGCCATTTTGAGGTGAAATTGTTCCTTTGGGGGGGTATTGCAACTTTTGGCCATTTTGAAGCGAAATTGTTCCTTTGGGGGATATTGCATTTTTTTGCCATTTTGAGGCGAAATTGTTCCTTTGGGGGGGTATTGCAACTTTTGGCCATTTTGAAGCGAAATTGTTCCTTTGGGGGGTATTGCAATTTTTTGCCATTTTGAGGCGAAATTGTTCCTTTGGGGGGGTATTGCAACTTTTGGCCTTTTTGAGGCGAAATTGTTCCTTTGGGGGAGTATTGCAACTTTTCGGCATTTTGAGGCGAAATTGTTCCTTTGGGGGGGTATTGCAATTTTTTGCCATTTTGAGGCGAAATTGTTCCTTTGGGAGGGTATTGCAACTTTTGGCCATTTTGAAGCGAAATTGTTCCTTTGGGGGGGTATTGCAATTTTTAACCATTTTGAGGCGAAATTGTTCCTTTGGGGGGGTATTGCAACTTTTGGCCATTTTGAAGTGAAATTGTTACTTTCGGGGGGTATTGCAACTTTTCCGCATTTTGAAGTGAAATTGTTCCTTTGGGGGGGTATTGCCATTTTTTTGCCATTTTGAGGCGAAATTGTTCCTTTGGGGGGGTATTGCAACTTTTGGCCATTTTGAAGCGAAATTGTTCCTTTGGGGGGGTATTGCAATTTTTTGCCATTTTGAGGTGAAATTGTTCCTTTGGGGGGGTATTGCAACTTTTGGCCATATTGAAGCGAAATTGTTCCTTTGGGGGGTTTTTACAATTTTTGGCCATTTTGAGGCGAAATTGTTCCTTTCGGGGGGGTATTGCAACTTTTCGGCATTTTGAGGCGAAATTGTTCCTTTGGGGGGGTATTGCAATTTTTTGCTATTTTGAGGCGAAATTGTTCCTTTGGGGGAGTATTGCAACTTTTGGCCATTTTGAAGCGAAATTGTTCCTTTGGGGGGTATTGCAACTTTTCGGCATTTTGAGGCGAATTTGTTCCTTTCGGGGGGTATTGCAACTTTTCGGCATTTTGAGGCGAAATTGTTCCTTTGGGGGGGTATTGCAACTTTTGGCCATTTTGAAGCGAAATTGTTCCTTTGGGGTGGTATTGCAATTTTTAACCATTTTGAGGCGAAATTGTTCCTTTGGGGGGGTATTGCAACTTTTGGCCATTTTGAAGTGAAATTGTTTCTTTCGGGGGGTATTGCAACTTTTCAGCATTTTGAAGCGAAATTGTTCCTTTGGGGGGGTATTGCAATTTTTTGCCATTTTGAGGCGAAATTGTTCCTTTGGGGGGGTATTGCAACTTTTGGCCATATTGAAGCGAAATTGTTCCTTTGGGGGGTTTTTACAATTTTTGGCCATTTTGAGGCGAAATTGTTCCTTTCGGGGGGGTATTGCAACTTTTCGGTATTTTGAGGCGAAATTGTTCATTTGGGGGGGTATTGCAACTTTTGGCCATTTTGAAGCGAAATTGTTCCTTTGGGGGGGTATTGCAATTTTTTGCCATTTTGAGGCGAAATTGTTCCTTTGGGGGGTTATTGCAACTTTTGGCCATTTTGAAGCGAAATTGTTCCTTTGGGGGGGTATTGCAACTTTTCGGCATTTTGAGGCGAAATTGTTCCTTTGGGGGGGTAGTGCAATTTTTTGCCATTTTGAGGCGAAATTGTTCCTTAGGGGGGTATTGCAACTTTTGGCCATATTGAAGCGAAATTGTTCCATTGGGGGGGTTTTACAATTTTTGGCCATTTTGAGGCGAAATTGTTCCTTTCGGGGGGTATTGCAACTTTTCGGCATTTTAAAGCGAAATTGTTCCTTTGGGGGGGTATTGCAACTTTTGGCCATTTTGAAGCGAAATTGTTCCTTTGGGGGGGTATTGCAATTTTTTGCCATTTTGAGGCGAAATTGTTCCTTTGAGGGGGTATTACAACTTTTGGCCTTTTTGAAGCGAAATTGTTCCTTTTGGGGTTATTGCAATTTTTTGCCATTTTGAGGCGAAATTGTTCTTTTGGGGGGGTATTGCAATTTTTTGCCATTTTGAGGCGAAATTGTTCCTTTGGGGGGGTATTGCAACTTTTCGGCATTTTGAGGCGAAATTGTTCCTTTGTGGGGTATTGCAATTTTTTTTCCATTTTGAGGCGAAATTGTTCCTTTGGGGGGTAATGCAACTTTTGGCCATTTTGAAGCGAAATTGTTTCTTTCGGGGGGTATTGCAACTTTTCAGCATTTTGAAGCGAAATTGTTCCTTTGGGGGGGTATTGCAATTTTTTGCCATTTTGAGGCGAAATTGTTCCTTTGGGGGGGTATTGCAACTTTTGGCCATATTGAAGCGAAATTGTTCCTTTGGGGGGTTTTTACAATTTTTGGCCATTTTGAAGCGAAATTGTTCCTTTGGGGGGGTATTGCAACTTTTCGGCATTTTGAGGCGAAATTGTTCCTTTGGGGGGGTATTGCAATTTTTTGCCATTTTGAGGCGAAATTGTTCCTTAGGGGGGTATTGCAACTTTTGGCCATATTGAAGCGAAATTGTTCCATTGGGGGGGTTTTACAATTTTTGGCCATTTTGAGGTGAAATTGTTCCTTTCGGGGGGTATTGCAACTTTTCGGCATTTTAAAGCGAAATTGTTCCTTTGGGGGGGTATTGCAACTTTTGGCCATTTTGAAGCGAAATTGTTCCTTTGGGGGGGTATTGCAATTTTTTGCCATTTTGAGGCGAAATTGTTCCTTTGAGGGGGTATTACAACTTTTGGCCTTTTTGAAGCGAAATTGTTCCTTTGGGGGTTATTGCAATTTTTTGCCATTTTGAGGCGAAATTGTTCTTTTGGGGGGGTATTGCAATTTTTTGCCATTTTGAGGCGAAATTGTTCCTTTGGGGGGGTATTGCAACTTTTCGGCATTTTGAGGCGAAATTGTTCCTTTGTGGGGTATTGCAATTTTTTTTCCATTTTGAGGCGAAATTGTTCCTTTGGGGGGTAATGCAACTTTTGGCCATTTTGAAGCGAAATTGTTTCTTTCGGGGGGTATTGCAACTTTTCAGCATTTTGAAGCGAAATTGTTCCTTTGGGGGGGTATTGCAATTTTTTGCCATTTTGAGGCGAAATTGTTCCTTTGGGGGGGTATTGCAACTTTTGGCCATATTGAAGCGAAATTGTTCCTTTGGGGGGTTTTTACAATTTTTGGCCATTTTGAGGCGAAATTGTTCCTTTCGGGGGGGTATTGCAACTTTTCGGCATTTTGAGGCGAAATTGTTCATTTGGGGGGGTATTGCAACTTTTGGCCATTTTGAAGCGAAATTGTTCCTTTTGGGGGGTATTGCAACTTTTCGGCATTTTGAGGCGAAATTGTTCCTTTGGGGGGGTATTGCAATTTTTTGCCATTTTGAGGCGAAATTGTTCCTTTGGGGGGGTATTGCAACTTTTGGCCATTTTGAAGCGAAATTGTTCCTTTCGGGGGGTATTGCAACTTTTCGGCATTTTGAGGCGAAATTGTTCCTTTGGGGGGGTATTGCAACTTTTGGCCATTTTGAAGCGAAATTGTTCCTTTGGGGGGTATTGCAACCTTTCGGCATTTTGAGGCAAAATTGTTCCTTTGGGGGGGTATTGCAATTTTTTGCCATTTTGAGGCGAAATTGTTCCTTTGGGGGGGGTATTGCAACTTTTGGCCATTTTGAAGCGAAATTGTTCCTTTGGGGGGGTATTGCAATTTTTTGCCATTTTGAGGCGAAATTGTTTTTTTGGGGGGGTATTGCAACTTTTGGCCATTTTGAAGCGAAATTGTTCCTTTCGGGGGGTATTGCAACTTTTCGGCATTTTGAGGCGAAATTGTTCCTTTGGGGGGGTATTGCAACTTTTGGCCATATTGAAGCGAAATTGTTCCTTTGGGGGGGTATTGCAATTTTTAACCATTTTGAGGCGAAATTGTTCCTTTGGGGGGGGTATTGCAACTTTTGGCCATTTTGAAGCGAAATTGTTTCTTTCGGGGGGTATTGCAACTTTTCAGCATTTTGAGGCGAAATTGTTCCTTTGGGGGGTATTGCAATTTTTTGCCATTTTGAGGCGAAATTGTTCCTTTGGGGGGGTATTGCAACTTTTCGGCATTTTGAGGCGAAATTGTTCCTTTGGGGGGTATTGCAATTTTTTTTCCATTTTGAGGCGAAATTGTTCCTTTGGGGGGGTCTTGCAACTTTTGGCCATTTTGAAGCGAAATTATTCCTTTCGGGGGGTATTGCAACTTTTCGGCATTTTGAAGCGAAATTGTTCCTTTGGGGGGGGTATTGCAATTTTTTGCCATTTTGAGGCGAAATTGTTCCTTTGGGGGGGTATTGCAACTTTTGGCCTTTTTGAAGCGAAATTGTTCCTTTGGGGGGGTATTGCAACTTTTCGGCATTTTGAGGCGAAATTGTTCCTTGGGGGGGTATTGCAATTTTTTGCCATTTTGAGGCGAAATTGTTCCTTTGGGGGGGTATTGCAACTTTTGGCCATTTTGAAGCGAAATTGTTCCTTTGGGGGGGTATGGCAACTTTTCGGCATTTTGAGGCGAAATTGTTCCTTAGGGGGGTATTGCAACTTTTGGCCATTTTGAAGCGAAATTGTTCCTTTGGGGGGGTATTGCAATTTTTAACCATTTTGAGGCGAAATTGTTCCTTTGGGGGGGGTATTGCAACTTTTGGCCATTTTGAAGTGAAATTGTTTCTTTCGGGGGGTATTGCAACTTTTCAGCATTTTGAGGCGAAATTGTTCCTTTGGGGGGGTATTGCAATTTTTTGCCATTTTGAGGTGAAATTGTTCCTTTGGGGGGTATTGCAACTTTTGGCCTTTTTGAGGCGAAATTGTTCCTTTGGGGGGGTATTGCAACTTTTGGCCATTTTGAAGCGAAATTGTTCCTTTGGGGGGGTATTGCAACTTTTGGCCATTTTGAAGCGAAATTGTTCCTTGGGGGGGTATTGCAACTTTTGGCCATTTTGAAGCGAAATTGTTCCTTTCGGGGGGTATTGCAACTTTTCGGCATTTTGAGGCGAAATTGTTCCTTTGGGGGGGTATTGCAACTTTTGGCCATATTGAAGCGAAATTGTTCCTTTGGGGGGGTATTGCAATTTTTAACCATTTTGAGGCGAAATTGTTCCTTTGGGGGGGGTATTGCAACTTTTGGCCATTTTGAAGTGAAATTGTTTCTTTCGGGGGGTATTGAAACTTTTCAGCATTTTGAAGCGAAATTGTTCCTTTGGGGGGGTATTGCAATTTTTTGCCATTTTGAGGTGAAATTGTTCCTTTGGGGGGTATTGCAATTTTTTGCCATTTTGAGGCGAAATTGTTCCTTTGGGGGGGTATTGCAATTTTTTGCCATTTTGAGGCGAAATTGTTCCTTTGGGGGGGTATTGCAACTTTTGGCCATTTTGAAGCGAAATTGTTCCTTTCGGGGGGTATTGCAACTTTTCGGCATTTTGAGGCGAAATTGTTCCTTTGTGGGGTATTGCAATTTTTTTTCCATTTTGAGGCGAAATTGTTCCTTTGGGGGGTAATGCAACTTTTGGCCATTTTGAAGCGAAATTGTTTCTTTCGGGGGGTATTGCAACTTTTCAGCATTTTGAAGCGAAATTGTTCCTTTGGGGGGGTATTGCAATTTTTTGCCATTTTGAGGCGAAATTGTTCCTTTGGGGGGGTATTGCAACTTTTGGCCATATTGAAGCGAAATTGTTCCTTTGGGGGGTTTTTACAATTTTTGGCCATTTTGAGGCGAAATTGTTCCTTTCGGGGGGGTATTGCAACTTTTCGGCATTTTGAGGCGAAATTGTTCATTTGGGGGGGTATTGCAACTTTTGGCCATTTTGAAGCGAAATTGTTCCTTTTGGGGGGTATTGCAACTTTTCGGCATTTTAAGGCGAAATTGTTCCTTTGGGGGGGTATTGCAATTTTTTGCCATTTTGAGGCGAAATTGTTCCTTTGGGGGGGTATTGCAACTTTTGGCCATTTTGAAGCGAAATTGTTCCTTTCGGGGGGTATTGCAACTTTTCGGCATTTTGAGGCGAAATTGTTCCTTTGGGGGGGTATTGCAACTTTTGGCCATTTTGAAGCGAAATTGTTCCTTTGGGGGGTATTGCAACCTTTTGGCATTTTGAGGCAAAATTGTTCCTTTGGGGGGGTATTGCAATTTTTTGCCATTTTGAGGCGAAATTGTTCCTTTGGGGGGGGTATTGCAACTTTTGGCCATTTTGAAGCGAAATTGTTCCTTTGGGGGGGTATTGCAATTTTTTGCCATTTTGAGGCGAAATTGTTTTTTTGGGGGGGTATTGCAACTTTTGGCCATTTTGAAGCGAAATTGTTCCTTTCGGGGGGTATTGCAACTTTTCGGCATTTTGAGGCGAAATTGTTCCTTTGGGGGGGTATTGCAACTTTTGGCCATATTGAAGCGAAATTGTTCCTTTGGGGGGGTATTGCAATTTTTAACCATTTTGAGGCGAAATTGTTCCTTTGGGGGGGTATTGCAACTTTTGGCCATTTTGAAGCGAAATTGTTTCTTTCGGGGGGTATTGCAACTTTTCAGCATTTTGAGGCGAAATTGTTCCTTTGGGGGGTATTGCAATTTTTTGCCATTTTGAGGCGAAATTGTTCCTTTGGGGGGGTATTGCAACTTTTCGGCATTTTGAGGCGAAATTGTTCCTTTGGGGGGTATTGCAATTTTTTTTCCATTTTGAGGCGAAATTGTTCCTTTGGGGGGGTCTTGCAACTTTTGGCCATTTTGAAGCGAAATTATTCCTTTCGGGGGGTATTGCAACTTTTCGGCATTTTGAAGCGAAATTGTTCCTTTGGGGGGGGTATTGCAATTTTTTGCCATTTTGAGGCGAAATTGTTCCTTTGGGGGGGTATTGCAACTTTTGGCCTTTTTGAAGCGAAATTGTTCCTTTGGGGGGGTATTGCAACTTTTCGGCATTTTGAGGCGAAATTGTTCCTTGGGGGGGTATTGCAATTTTTTGCCATTTTGAGGCGAAATTGTTCCTTTGGGGGGGTATTGCAACTTTTGGCCATTTTGAAGCGAAATTGTTCCTTTGGGGGGGTATGGCAACTTTTCGGCATTTTGAGGCGAAATTGTTCCTTAGGGGGGTATTGCAACTTTTGGCCATTTTGAAGCGAAATTGTTCCTTTGGGGGGGTATTGCAATTTTTAACCATTTTGAGGCGAAATTGTTCCTTTGGGGGGGGTATTGCAACTTTTGGCCATTTTGAAGTGAAATTGTTTCTTTCGGGGGGTATTGCAACTTTTCAGCATTTTGAGGCGAAATTGTTCCTTTGGGGGGGTATTGCAATTTTTTGCCATTTTGAGGTGAAATTGTTCCTTTGGGGGGTATTGCAACTTTTGGCCTTTTTGAGGCGAAATTGTTCCTTTGGGGGGGTATTGCAACTTTTGGCCATTTTGAAGCGAAATTGTTCCTTTGGGGGGGTATTGCAACTTTTCGGCATTTTGAGGCGAAATTGTTCCTTGGGGGGGTATTGCAACTTTTGGCCATTTTGAAGCGAAATTGTTCCTTTCGGGGGGTATTGCAACTTTTCGGCATTTTGAGGCGAAATTGTTCCTTTGGGGGGGTATTGCAACTTTTGGCCATATTGAAGCGAAATTGTTCCTTTGGGGGGGTATTGCAATTTTTAACCATTTTGAGGCGAAATTGTTTCTTTGGGGGGGTATTGCAACTTTTGGCCATTTTGAAGTGAAATTGTTTCTTTCGGGGGGTATTGAAACTTTTCAGCATTTTGAAGCGAAATTGTTCCTTTGGGGGGGTATTGCAATTTTTTGCCATTTTGAGGTGAAATTGTTCCTTTGGGGGGTATTGCAATTTTTTGCCATTTTGAGGCGAAATTGTTCCTTTGGGGGGGGGGTATTGCAACTTTTGGCCATTTTGAAGCGAAATTGTTCCTTTGGGGGGGTATTGCAACTTTTCGGCATTTTGAGGCGAAATTGTTCCTTGGGGGGGTATTGCAACTTTTGGCCATTTTGAAGCGAAATTGTTCCTTTCGGGGGGTATTGCAACTTTTCGGCATTTTGAGGCGAAATTGTTCCTTTGGGGGGGTATTGCAACTTTTGGCCATTTTGAAGCGAAATTGTTTCTTTCGGGGGGTATTGCAACTTTTCAGCATTTTGAGGCGAAATTGTTCCTTTGGGGGGGTATTGCAATTTTTTGCCATTTTGAGGCGAAATTGTTCCTTTGGGGGGGTATTGCAACTTTTCGGCATTTTGAGGCGAAATTGTTCCTTTGGGGGGTATTGCAATTTTTTTTCCATTTTGAGGCGAAATTTTTCCTTTGGGGGGGTCTTGCAACTTTTGGCCATTTTGAAGCGAAATTGTTCCTTTGGGGGGGTATTGCAATTTTTTGCCATTTTGAGGCGAAATTGTTCCTTTGGGGGGGTATTGCAACTTTTGGCCTTTTTGAAGCGAAATTGTTCCTTTGGGGGGGTATTGCAACTTTTCGGCATTTTGAGGCGAAATTGTTCCTTTGGGGGGGTATTGCAATTTTTTGCCATTTTGAGGCGAAATTGTTCCTTTGGGGGGGTATTGCAACTTTTGGCCATTTTGAAGCGAAATTGTTCCTTTGGGTGGGTATGGCAACTTTTCGGCATTTTGAGGCGAAATTGTTCCTTAGGGGGGTATTGCAACTTTTGGCCATTTTGAAGCGAAATTGTTCCTTTGGGGGGGTATTGCAATTTTTAACCATTTTGAGGCGAAATTGTTCCTTTGGGGGGGGGTATTGCAACTTTTGGCCATTTTGAAGTGAAATTGTTTCTTTCGGGGGGTATTGCAACTTTTCAGCATTTTGAAGCGAAATTGTTCCTTTGGGGGGGTATTGCAACTTTTGGCCATTTTGAAGCGAAATTGTTCCTTTGGGGGGGTATGGCAACTTTTCGGCATTTTGAGGCGAAATTGTTCCTTAGGGGGGGGTATTGCAACTTTTGGCCATTTTGAAGCGAAATTGTTCCTTTGGGGGGGTATTGCAATTTTTAACCATTTTGAGGCGAAATTGTTCCTTTGGGGGGGGTATTGCAACTTTTGGCCATTTTGAAGTGAAATTGTTTCTTTCGGGGGGTATTGCAACTTTTCAGCATTTTGAGGCGAAATTGTTCCTTTGGGGGGGTATTGCAATTTTTTGCCATTTTGAGGTGAAATTGTTCCTTTGGGGGGTATTGCAACTTTTGGCCTTTTTGAGGCGAAATTGTTCCTTTGGGGGGGTATTGCAACTTTTGGCCATTTTGAAGCGAAATTGTTCCTTTGGGGGGGTATTGCAACTTTTCGGCATTTTGAGGCGAAATTGTTCCTTGGGGGGGTATTGCAACTTTTGGCCATTTTGAAGCGAAATTGTTCCTTTCGGGGGGTATTGCAACTTTTCGGCATTTTGAGGCGAAATTGTTCCTTTGGGGGGGTATTGCAACTTTTGGCCATATTGAAGCGAAATTGTTCCTTTGGGGGGGTATTGCAATTTTTAACCATTTTGAGGCGAAATTGTTCCTTTGGGGGGGGTATTGCAACTTTTGGCCATTTTGAAGTGAAATTGTTTCTTTCGGGGGGTATTGAAACTTTTCAGCATTTTGAAGCGAAATTGTTCCTTTGGGGGGGTATTGCAATTTTTTGCCATTTTGAGGTGAAATTGTTCCTTTGGGGGGTATTGCAATTTTTTGCCATTTTGAGGCGAAATTGTTCCTTTGGGGGGGGGTATTGCAACTTTTGGCCATTTTGAAGCGAAATTGTTCCTTTGGGGGGGTATTGCAACTTTTCGGCATTTTGAGGCGAAATTGTTCCTTGGGGGGGGTATTGCAACTTTTGGCCATTTTGAAGCGAAATTGTTCCTTTCGGGGGGTATTGCAACTTTTCGGCATTTTGAGGCGAAATTGTTCCTTTGGGGGGGTATTGCAACTTTTGGCCATTTTGAAGCGAAATTGTTTCTTTCGGGGGGTATTGCAACTTTTCAGCATTTTGAGGCGAAATTGTTCCTTTGGGGGGGTATTGCAATTTTTTGCCATTTTGAGGCGAAATTGTTCCTTTGGGGGGGTATTGCAACTTTTTTGCATTTTGAGGCGAAATTGTTCCTTTGGGGGGTATTGCAATTTTTTTTCCATTTTGAGGCGAAATTTTTCCTTTGGGGGGGTCTTGCAACTTTTGGCCATTTTGAAGCGAAATTGTTCCTTTGGGGGGGTATTGCAATTTTTTGCCATTTTGAGGCGAAATTGTTCCTTTGGGGGGGTATTGCAACTTTTGGCCTTTTTGAAGCGAAATTGTTCCTTTGGGGGGGTATTGCAACTTTTCGGCATTTTGAGGCGAAATTGTTCCTTTGGGGGGGTATTGCAATTTTTTGCCATTTTGAGGCGAAATTGTTCCTTTGGGGGGGTATTGCAACTTTTGGCCATTTTGAAGCGAAATTGTTCCTTTGGGTGGGTATGGCAACTTTTCGGCATTTTGAGGCGAAATTGTTCCTTAGGGGGGTATTGCAACTTTTGGCCACATTGAAGCGAAATTGTTCCTTTGGGGGGGTATTGCAATTTTTAACCATTTTGAGGCGAAATTGTTCCTTTGGGGGGGGGTATTGCAACTTTTGGCCATTTTGAAGTGAAATTGTTTCTTTCGGGGGTATTGCAACTTTTCAGCATTTTGAAGCGAAATTGTTCCTTTGGGGGGGTATTGCAATTTTTTGCCATTTTGAGGTGAAATTGTTCCTTTGGGGGGTATTGCAATTTTTTGCCATTTTGAGGCGAAATTGTTCCTTTGGGGGGGGGTATTGCAACTTTTGGCCATTTTGAAGCGAAATTGTTCCTTTCGGGGGGTATTGCAACTTTTCGGCATTTTGAGGCGAAATTGTTCCTTGGGGGGGTATTGCAACTTTTGGCCATTTTGAAGCGAAATTGTTCCTTTCGGGGGGTATTGCAACTTTTCGGCATTTTGAGGCGAAATTGTTCCTTTGGGGGGGTATTGCAACTTTTGGCCATATTGAAGCGAAATTGTTCCTTTGGGGGGGTATTGCAATTTTTAACCATTTTGAGGCGAAATTGTTCCTTTGGGGGGGTATTGCAACTTTTGGCCATTTTGAAGCGAAATTGTTTCTTTCGGGGGGTATTGCAACTTTTCAGCATTTTGAGGCGAAATTGTTCCTTTGGGGGGGTATTGCAATTTTTTGCCATTTTGAGGCGAAATTGTTCCTTTGGGGGGGTATTGCAACTTTTCGGCATTTTGAGGCGAAATTGTTCCTTTGGGGGTATTGCAATTTTTTTTCCATTTTGAGGCGAAATTTTTCCTTTGGGGGGGTCTTGCAACTTTTGGCCATTTTGAAGCGAAATTGTTCCTTTGGGGGGGTATTGCAATTTTTTGCCATTTTGAGGCGAAATTGTTCCTTTGGGGGGGTATTGCAACTTTTGGCCTTTTTGAAGCGAAATTGTTCCTTTGGGGGGGTATTGCAACTTTTCGGCATTTTGAGGCGAAATTGTTCCTTTGGGGGGGTATTGCAATTTTTTGCCATTTTGAGGCGAAATTGTTCCTTTGGGGGGGTATTGCAACTTTTGGCCATTTTGAAGCGAAATTGTTCCTTTGGGGGGGTATGGCAACTTTTCGGCATTTTGAGGCGAAATTGTTCCTTAGGGGGGTATTGCAACTTTTGGCCATTTTGAAGCAAAATTGTTCCTTTGGGGGGGTATTGCAATTTTTACCCATTTTGAGGCGAAATTGTTCCTTTGGGGGGGTATTGCAACTTTTGGCTATTTTGAAGTGAAATTGTTTCTTTCGGGGGGTATTGCAATTTTTTGCCATTTTGAGGCGAAATTGTTCCTTTGGGGGGTATTGCAATTTTTTGCCATTTTGAGGCGAAATTGTTCCTTTGGGGGGGTATTGCAACTTTTGGCCATTTTGAAGCGAAATTGTTCCTTTGGGGGTTTTTTACAATTTTTTGCCATTTTGAGGCGAAATTGTTCCTTTGGGGGGGTATTGCAACTTTTGGCCATTTTGAGGCGAAATTGTTCCTTTGGGGGGTATTGCAACTTTTGGCCATTTTGAAGCGAAATTGTTCCTTTGGGGGGTTATTGCAACTTTTGGCCATTTTGAGGCGAAATTGTTCCTTTGGGGGGGTATTGCAACTTTTGGCCATTTTGAAGCGAAATTGTTCCTTTCGGGGGGTATTGCAACTTTTCGGCATTTTGAGGCGAAATTGTTCCTTTGGGGGGTATTGCAACTTTTGGCCATTTTGAAGCGAAATTGTTCCTTTCGGGGGGTATTGCAACTTTTCAGCATTTTGAGGCGAAATTGTTCCTTTGGAGGGGTATTGCAATTTTTTGCCATTTTGAGGCGAAATTGTTCCTTTGGGGGGGTATTGCAACTTTTCGGCATTTTGAGGCGAAATTGTTCCTTTGTGGGGGTATTGCAACTTTTGGCCATTTTGAAGCGAAATTGTTCCTTTCGGGGGGTATTGCAACTTTTCGGCATTTTGAAGCGAAATTGTTCCTTTGGGGGGTATTGCAATTTTTTGCCATTTTGAGGCGAAATTGTTCCTTTGGGGGGGGGTATTGCAAATTTTGGCCATTTTGAAGCGAAATTGTTCCTTTGGGGGGGTATTGCAATTTTTTGCCATTTTGAGGCGAAATTGTTCCTTTGGGGGGGTATTGCAACTTTTCGGCATTTTGAGGCGAAATTGTTCCTTTGGGGGGGTATTGCAATTTTTTGCCATTTTGAGGTGAAATTGTTCCTTTGGGGGGGTATTGCAACTTTTGGCCATTTTGAAGCGAAATTGTTCCTTTGGGGGGTATTGCATTTTTTTGCCATTTTGAGGCGAAATTGTTCCTTTGGGGGGGTATTGCAACTTTTGGCCATTTTGAAGCGAAATTGTTCCTTTGGGGGGGTATTGCAATTTTTTGCCATTTTGAGGCGAAATTGTTCCTTTGGGGGGGTATTGCAACTTTTGGCCATTTTGAAGCGAAATTGTTCCTTTGGGGGGGTATTGCAACTTTTCGGCATTTTGAGGCGAAATTTTCCTTTGGGGGGGTATTGCAACATTTCGGCATTTTGAGGCGAAATTGTTCCTTTGGGGGGGTATTGCAACTTTTGGCCATTTTGAAGTGAAATTGTTCCTTTGGGGGGTATTGCAACTTTTCGGCATTTTGAGGCGAAATTGTTCCTTGGGGGGGTATTGCAACTTTTGGCCATATTGAAGCGAAATTGTTCCTTTGGGGGGTTTTTACAATTTTTGGCCATTTTGAGGCGAAATTGTTCCTTTGGGGGGGTATTGCAACTTTTGGCCATTTTGAAGCGAAATTGTTCCTTTGGGGGGGTATTGCAACTTTTCGGCATTTTGAGGCGAAATTGTTCCTTTGGGGGGGTATTGCAATTTTTTGCCATTTTGAGGCGAAATTGTTCCTTTGGGGGGGTATTGCAACTTTTGGCCATTTTGAAGCGAAATTGTTCCTTTCGGGGGGTATTGCAACTTTTCGGCATTTTGAGGCGAAATTGTTCCTTTAGGGGGGTATTGCAACTTTTGGCCATTTTGAAGCGAAATTGTTCCTTTGGGGGGGTATTGCAACTTTTGGCCATTTTGAAGCGAAATTGTTCCTTTGGGGGGGTATTGCAATTTTTTGCCATTTTGAGGCGAAATTGTTCCTTTGGGGGGGGTATTGCAACTTTTGGCCATTTTGAAGCGAAATTGTTCCTTTCGGGGGGTATTGCAACTTTTCAGCATTTTGAGGCGAAATTATTCCTTTGGGGGGGTATTGCAATTTTTTGCCATTTTGAGGCGAAATTGTTCCTTTGGGGGGGTATTGCAACTTTTGGCCATTTTGAAGCGAAATTGTTCCTTTCGGGGGGTATTGCAACTTTTCGGCATTTTGAAGCGAAATTGTTCCTTTGGGGGGTATTGCAATTTTTTGCCATTTTGAGGCGAAATTGTTCCTTTGGGGGGGTATTGCAACTTTTGGCCATTTTGAAGCGAAATTGTTCCTTTGGGGGGTATTGCAAATTTTGGCCATTTTGAAGCGAAATTGTTCCTTTGGGGGGGTATTGCAATTTTTTGCCATTTTGAGGCGAAATTGTTCCTTTGGGGGGGTATTGCAACTTTTCGGCATTTTGAGGCGAAATTGTTCCTTTGGGGGGTATTGCAATTTTTTTTCCATTTTGAGGCAAAATTGTTCCTTTGGGGGGGTATTGCAACTTTTGGCCATTTTGAAGCGAAATTGTTCCTTTCGGAGGGTAATGCAACTTTTCGGCATTTTGAAGCGAAATTGTTCCTTTGGGGGGGTATTGCAAATTTTGGCCATTTTGAAGCGAAATTGTTCATTTGGGGGGGTATTGCAATTTTTTGCCATTTTGAGGCGAAATTGTTCCTTTGGGGGGGTATTGCAACTTTTGGCCATTTTGAAGCGAAATTGTTCCTTTGGGGGGGTATTGCAATTTTTTGCCATTTTGAGGCGAAATTGTTCCTTTGGGGGGGTATTGCAACTTTTGGCCATTTTGAAGCGAAATTGTTCCTTTTGGGGGGTATTGCAACTTTTCGGCATTTTGAGGCGAAATTGTTCCTTTGGGGGGGTATTGCAACTTTTGGCCATATTGAAGCGAAATTGTTCCTTTGGGGGGGTATTGCAATTTTTAACCATTTTGAGGCGAAATTGTTCCTTTGGGGGGTAGTGCAATTTTTTGCCATTTTGAGGCGAAATTGTTCCTTTGGGGGGGTATTGCAACTTTTCGGCATTTTGAGGCGAAATTGTTCCTTTGGGGGGTATTGCAATTTTTTTTCCATTTTGAGGCGAAATTGTTCCTTTGGGGGGGTCTTGCAACTTTTGGCCATTTTGAAGCGAAATTGTTCCTTTGGGGGGGTATTGCAATTTTTTGCCATTTTGAGGCGAAATTGTTCCTTTGGGGGGGTATTGCAACTTTTGGCCTTTTTGAAGCGAAATTGTTCCTTTGGGGGGGTATGGCAACTTTTCGGCATTTTGAGGCGAAATTGTTCCTTTGGGGGGGTATTGCAATTTTTTGCCATTTTGAGGCGAAATTGTTCCTTTGGGGGGGTATTGCAACTTTTGGCCATTTTGAAGCGAAATTGTTCCTTTGGGGGGGTATGGCAACTTTTCGGCATTTTGAGGCGAAATTGTTCCTTAGGGGGGTATTGCAACTTTTGGCCATTTTGAAGCGAAATTGTTCCTTTGGGGGGATATTGCAATTTTTAACCATTTTGAGGCGAAATTGTTCCTTTGGGGGGGTATTGCAACTTTTGGCTATTTTGAAGTGAAATTGTTTCTTTCGGGGGGTATTGCAACTTTTCAGCATTTTGAAGCGAAATTGTTCCTTTGGGGGGGTATTGCAATTTTTTGCCATTTTGAGGCGAAATTGTTCCTTTGGGGGGTATTGCAATTTTTTGCCATTTTGAGGCGAAATTGTTCCTTTGGGGGGGTATTGCAACTTTTGGCCATTTTGAAGCGAAATTGTTCCTTTGGGGGTTTTTTACAATTTTTTGCCATTTTGAGGCGAAATTGTTCCTTTGGGGGGGTATTGCAACTTTTGGGCATTTTGAGGCGAAATTGTTCCTTAGGGGGGTATTGCAACTTTTGGCCATTTTGAAGCAAAATTGTTCCTTTGGGGGGGTATTGCAATTTTTACCCATTTTGAGGCGAAATTGTTCCTTTGGGGGGGTATTGCAACTTTTGGCTATTTTGAAGTGAAATTGTTTCTTTCGGGGGGTATTGCAACTTTTCAGCATTTTGAAGCGAAATTGTTCCTTTGGGGGGGTATTGCAATTTTTTGCCATTTTGAGGCGAAATTGTTCCTTTGGGGGGTATTGCAATTTTTTGCCATTTTGAGGCGAAATTGTTCCTTTGGGGGGGTATTGCAACTTTTGGCCATTTTGAAGCGAAATTGTTCCTTTGGGGGTTTTTTACAATTTTTTGCCATTTTGAGGCGAAATTGTTCCTTTGGGGGGGTATTGCAACTTTTGGCCATTTTGAGGCGAAATTGTTCCTTTGGGGGGTATTGCAACTTTTGGCCATTTTGAAGCGAAATTGTTCCTTTGGGGGGTTATTGCAACTTTTGGCCATTTTGAGGCGAAATTGTTCCTTTGGGGGGGTATTGCAACTTTTGGCCATTTTGAAGCGAAATTGTTCCTTTCGGGGGGTATTGCAACTTTTCGGCATTTTGAGGCGAAATTGTTCCTTTGGGGGGGTATTGCAACTTTTGGCCATTTTGAAGCGAAATTGTTCCTTTCGGGGGGTATTGCAACTTTTCAGCATTTTGAGGCGAAATTGTTCCTTTGGAGGGGTATTGCAATTTTTTGCCATTTTGAGGCGAAATTGTTCCTTTGGGGGGGTATTGCAACTTTTCGGCATTTTGAGGCGAAATTGTTCCTTTGTGGGGGTATTGCAACTTTTGGCCATTTTGAAGCGAAATTGTTCCTTTCGGGGGGTATTGCAACTTTTCGGCATTTTGAAGCGAAATTGTTCCTTTGGGGGGTATTGCAATTTTTTGCCATTTTGAGGCGAAATTGTTCCTTTGGGGGGGGGTATTGCAAATTTTGGCCATTTTGAAGCGAAATTGTTCCTTTGGGGGGGTATTGCAATTTTTTGCCATTTTGAGGCGAAATTGTTCCTTTGGGGGGGTATTGCAACTTTTGGCCATTTTGAAGCGAAATTGTTCCTTTGGGGGGGTATTGCAATTTTTTGCCATTTTGAGGCGAAATTGTTCCTTTGGGGGGGTATTGCAACTTTTGGCCATTTTGAAGCGAAATTGTTCCTTTGGGGGGGTATTGCAACTTTTCGGCATTTTGAGGCGAAATTTTCCTTTGGGGGGGTATTGCAACATTTCGGCATTTTGAGGCGAAATTGTTCCTTTGTGGGGGTATTGCAACTTTTGGCCATTTTGAAGCGAAATTGTTCCTTTCGGGGGGTATTGCAACTTTTCGGCATTTTGAGGCGAAATTGTTCCTTTGGGGGGGTATTGCAATTTTTTGCCATTTTGAGGTGAAATTGTTCCTTTGGGGGGGTATTGCAACTTTTGGCCATTTTGAAGCGAAATTGTTCCTTTGGGGGGTATTGCATTTTTTTGCCATTTTGAGGCGAAATTGTTCCTTTGGGGGGGTATTGCAACTTTTGGCCATTTTGAAGCGAAATTGTTCCTTTGGGGGGGTATTGCAATTTTTTGCCATTTTGAGGCGAAATTGTTCCTTTGGGGGGGTATTGCAACTTTTGGCCATTTTGAAGCGAAATTGTTCCTTTGGGGGGGTATTGCAACTTTTCGGCATTTTGAGGCGAAATTTTCCTTTGGGGGGGTATTGCATTATTTCGGCATTTTGAGGCGAAATTGTTCCTTTGGGGGGGTATTGCAACTTTTGGCCATTTTGAAGTGAAATTGTTCCTTTGGGGGGTATTGCAACTTTTCGGCATTTTGAGGCGAAATTGTTCCTTGGGGGGGTATTGCAACTTTTGGCCATATTGAAGCGAAATTGTTCCTTTGGGGGGTTTTTACAATTTTTGGCCATTTTGAGGCGAAATTGTTCCTTTGGGGGGGTATTGCAACTTTTGGCCATTTTGAAGCGAAATTGTTCCTTTGGGGGGGTATTGCAATTTTTTGCCATTTTGAGGCGAAATTGTTCCTTTGGGGGGGTATTGCAACTTTTGGCCATTTTGAAGCGAAATTGTTCCTTTCGGGGGGTATTGCAACTTTTCGGCATTTTGAGGCGAAATTGTTCCTTTAGGGGGGTATTGCAACTTTTGGCCATTTTGAAGCGAAATTGTTCCTTTGGGGGGGTATTGCAACTTTTGGCCATTTTGAAGCGAAATTGTTCCTTTGGGGGGGTATTGCAATTTTTTGCCATTTTGAGGCGAAATTGTTCCTTTGGGGGGGGTATTGCAACTTTTGGCCATTTTGAAGCGAAATTGTTCCTTTCGGGGGGTATTGCAACTTTTCAGCATTTTGAGGCGAAATTATTCCTTTGGGGGGGTATTGCAATTTTTTGCCATTTTGAGGCGAAATTGTTCCTTTGGGGGGGTATTGCAACTTTTGGCCATTTTGAAGCGAAATTGTTCCTTTCGGGGGGTATTGCAACTTTTCGGCATTTTGAAGCGAAATTGTTCCTTTGGGGGGTATTGCAATTTTTTGCCATTTTGAGGCGAAATTGTTCCTTTGGGGGGGTATTGCAACTTTTGGCCATTTTGAAGCGAAATTGTTCCTTTGGGGGGGTATTGCAAATTTTGGCCATTTTGAAGCGAAATTGTTCCTTTGGGGGGGTATTGCAATTTTTTGCCATTTTGAGGCGAAATTGTTCCTTTGGGGGGGTATTGCAACTTTTCGGCATTTTGAGGCGAAATTGTTCCTTTGGGGGGTATTGCAATTTTTTTTCCATTTTGAGGCAAAATTGTTCCTTTGGGGGGGTATTGCAACTTTTGGCCATTTTGAAGCGAAATTGTTCCTTTCGGAGGGTAATGCAACTTTTCGGCATTTTGAAGCGAAATTGTTCCTTTGGGGGGGTATTGCAAATTTTGGCCATTTTGAAGCGAAATTGTTCATTTGGGGGGGTATTGCAATTTTTTGCCATTTTGAGGCGAAATTGTTCCTTTGGGGGGGTATTGCAACTTTTGGCCATTTTGAAGCGAAATTGTTCCTTTGGGGGGGTATTGCAATTTTTTGCCATTTTGAGGCGAAATTGTTCCTTTGGGGGGGTATTGCAACTTTTGGCCATTTTGAAGCGAAATTGTTCCTTTTGGGGGGTATTGCAACTTTTCGGCATTTTGAGGCGAAATTGTTCCTTTGGGGGGGTATTGCAACTTTTGGCCATATTGAAGCGAAATTGTTCCTTTGGGGGGGTATTGCAATTTTTAACCATTTTGAGGTGAAATTGTTCCTTTGGGGGGTAGTGCAATTTTTTGCCATTTTGAGGCGAAATTGTTCCTTTGGGGGGGTATTGCAACTTTTCGGCATTTTGAGGCGAAATTGTTCCTTTGGGGGGTATTGCAATTTTTTTTCCATTTTGAGGCGAAATTGTTCCTTTGGGGGGGTCTTGCAACTTTTGGCCATTTTGAAGCGAAATTGTTCCTTTGGGGGGGTATTGCAATTTTTTGCCATTTTGAGGCGAAATTGTTCCTTTGGGGGGGTATTGCAACTTTTGGCCTTTTTGAAGCGAAATTGTTCCTTTGGGGGGTATGGCAACTTTTCGGCATTTTGAGGCGAAATTGTTCCTTTGGGGGGGTATTGCAATTTTTTGCCATTTTGAGGCGAAATTGTTCCTTTGGGGGGGTATTGCAACTTTTGGCCATTTTGAAGCGAAATTGTTCCTTTGGGGGGGTATGGCAACTTTTCGGCATTTTGAGGCGAAATTGTTCCTTAGGGGGGTATTGCAACTTTTGGCCATTTTGAAGCGAAATTGTTCCTTTGGGGGGATATTGCAATTTTTAACCATTTTGAGGCGAAATTGTTCCTTTGGGGGGGTATTGCAACTTTTGGCTATTTTGAAGTGAAATTGTTTCTTTCGGGGGGTATTGCAACTTTTCAGCATTTTGAAGCGAAATTGTTCCTTTGGGGGGGTATTGCAATTTTTTGCCATTTTGAGGCGAAATTGTTCCTTTGGGGGGTATTGCAATTTTTTGCCATTTTGAGGCGAAATTGTTCCTTTGGGGGGGTATTGCAACTTTTGGCCATTTTGAAGCGAAATTGTTCCTTTGGGGGTTTTTTACAATTTTTTGCCATTTTGAGGCGAAATTGTTCCTTTGGGGGGGTATTGCAACTTTTGGCCATTTTGAGGCGAAATTGTTCCTTTGGGGGGGTATTGCAACTTTTGGCCATTTTGAAGCGAAATTGTTCCTTTGGGGGGTTATTGCAACTTTTGGCCATTTTGAGGCGAAATTGTTCCTTTGGGGGGGTATTGCAACTTTTGGCCATTTTGAAGCGAAATTGTTCCTTTCGGGGGGTATTGCAACTTTTCGGCATTTTGAGGCGAAATTGTTCCTTTGGGGGGGTATTGCAACTTTTGGCCATTTTGAAGCGAAATTGTTCCTTTCGGGGGGTATTGCAACTTTTCAGCATTTTGAGGCGAAATTGTTCCTTTGGAGGGGTATTGCAATTTTTTGCCATTTTGAGGCGAAATTGTTCCTTTGGGGGGGTATTGCAACTTTTCGGCATTTTGAGGCGAAATTGTTCCTTTGTGGGGGTATTGCAACTTTTGGCCATTTTGAAGCGAAATTGTTCCTTTCGGGGGGTATTGCAACTTTTCGGCATTTTGAAGCGAAATTGTTCCTTTGGGGGGTATTGCAATTTTTTGCCATTTTGAGGCGAAATTGTTCCTTTGGGGGGGGGTATTGCAAATTTTGGCCATTTTGAAGCGAAATTGTTCCTTTGGGGGGGTATTGCAATTTTTTGCCATTTTGAGGCGAAATTGTTCCTTTGGGGGGGTATTGCAACTTTTCGGCATTTTGAGGCGAAATTGTTCCTTTGGGGGGGTATTGCAATTTATTGCCATTTTGAGGTGAAATTGTTCCTTTGGGGGGGTATTGCAACTTTTGGCCATTTTGAAGCGAAATTGTTCCTTTGGGGGTATTGCATTTTTTTGCCATTTTGAGGCGAAATTGTTCCTTTGGGGGGGTATTGCAACTTTTGGCCATTTTGAAGCGAAATTGTTCCTTTGGGGGGTATTGCAATTTTTTGCCATTTTGAGGCGAAATTGTTCCTTTGGGGGGGTATTGCAACTTTTGGCCATTTTGAAGCGAAATTGTTCCTTTGGGGGGGTATTGCAACTTTTCGGCATTTTGAGGCGAAATTTTCCTTTGGGGGGGTATTGCAACTTTTCGGCATTTTGAGGCGAAATTGTTCCTTTGGGGGGTATTGCAACTTTTGGCCATTTTGAAGTGAAATTGTTCCTTTGGGGGGTATTGCAACTTTTCGGCATTTTGAGGCGAAATTGTTCCTTGGGGGGGTATTGCAACTTTTGGCCATATTGAAGCGAAATTGTTCCTTTGGGGGGTTTTTACAATTTTTGGCCATTTTGAGGCGAAATTGTTCCTTTGGGGGGGTATTGCAACTTTTGGCCATTTTGAAGCGAAATTGTTCCTTTGGGGGGTATTGCAATTTTTTGCCATTTTGAGGCGAAATTGTTCCTTTGGGGGGTATTGCAACTTTTGGCCATTTTGAAGCGAAATTGTTCCTTTGGGGGGGTATTGCAACTTTTCAGCATTTTGAGGCGAAATTGTTCCTTTGGGGGGGTATTGCAATTTTTTTCCATTTTGAGGCAAAATTGTTCCTTTGGGGGGGTATTGCAACTTTTCGGCATTTTGAGGTGAAATTGTTCCTTTGGGGGGTATTGCAATTTTTTTTCCATTTTGTGGCGAAATTGTTCCTTTGGGGGGGTATTGCAACTCTTGGCCATTTTGAAGCGAAATTGTTCCTTTCGGGGGGTATTGCAACTTTTCGGCATTTTGAAGCGAAATTGTTCCTTTGGGGGGTATTGCAATTTTTTGCCATTTTGAGGCGAAATTGTTCCTTTGGGGGGGTATTGCAACTTTTGGCCATTTTGAAGCGAAATTGTTCCTTTGGGGGGGTATTGCAATTTTTTTTTCATTTTGAGGCGAAATTGTTCCTTTGGGGGGGGTATTGCAAATTGTAGGCCATTTTGAAGCGAAATTGTTCCTTTGGGGGGGTATTGCAATTTTTTGCCATTTTGAGGTGAAATTGTTCCTTTGGGGGGTATTGCAACTTTTGGCCATTTTGAAGCGAAATTGTTCCTTTGGGGGTATTGCATTTTTTTGCCATTTTGAGGCGAAATTGTTCCTTTGGGGGGGTATTGCAAATTTTGGGCATTTTGAAGCAAAATTGTTCCTTTGGGGGGGTATTGCAATTTTTCGGCATTTTGAGGCGAAATTGTTCCTTTGGGGGGGTATTGCAATTTTTTGCCATTTTGAGGTGAAATTGTTCCTTTGGGGGGTATTGCAACTTTTGGCCATTTTGAAGCGAAATTGTTCCTTTGGGGGGGTATTGCAATTTTTTGCCATTTTGAGGCGAAATTGTTCCTTTGGGGGGGTATTGCAACTTTTCGGCATTTTGAGGCGAAATTGTTCCTTTGGGGGGGTATTGCAATTTTTTGCCTTTTTGAGGTGAAATTGTTCCTTTGGGGGGGTATTGCAACTTTTGGCCATTTTGAAGCGAAATTGTTCCTTTGGGGGGTATTGCATTTTTTTGCCATTTTGAGGCGAAATTGTTCCTTTGGGGGGGTATTGCAACTTTTGGCCATTTTGAAGCGAAATTGTTCCTTTGGGGGGGTATTGCAACTTGTCGGCATTTTGAGGCGAAATTGTTCCTTTGGGGGGGTATTGCAACTTTTCGGCATTTTGAGGCGAAATTGTTCCTTTGGGGGGTATTGCAACTTTTGGCCATTTTGAAGTGAAATTGTTCCTTTGGGGGGTATTGCAACTTTTCGGCATTTTGAGGCGAAATTGTTCCTTTGGGGGGGTATTGCAATTTTTTGCCATTTTGAGGTGAAATTGTTCCTTTGGGGGGTATTGCAACTTTTGGCCATTTTGAAGCGAAATTGTTACTTTGGGGGGGTATTGCAATTTTTTGCCATTTTGAGGCGAAATTGTTCCTTTGGGGGGGTATTGCAACTTTTCGGCATTTTGAGGCGAAATTGTTCCTTTGGGGGGGTATTGCAATTTTTTGCCTTTTTGAGGTGAAATTGTTCCTTTGGGGGGGTATTGCAACTTTTGGCCATTTTGAAGCGAAATTGTTCCTTTGGGGGGTATTGCATTTTTTTGCCATTTTGAGGCGAAATTGTTCCTTTGGGGGGGTATTGCAACTTTTGGCCATTTTGAAGCGAAATTGTTCCTTTGGGGGGGTATTGCAACTTTTCGGCATTTTGAGGCGAAATTGTTCCTTTGGGGGGGTATTGCAACTTTTCGGCATTTTGAGGCGAAATTGTTCCTTTGGGGGGTATTGCAACTTTTGGCCATTTTGAAGTGAAATTGTTCCTTTGGGGGGTATTGCAACTTTTCGGCATTTTGAGGCGAAATTGTTCCTTGGGGGGGTATTGCAACTTTTGGCCATATTGAAGCGAAATTGTTCCTTTGGGGGTTTTTACAATTTTTGGCCATTTTGAGGCGAAATTGTTCCTTTCGGGGGGTATTGCAACTTTTCGGCATTTTGAGGCGAAATTGTTCCTTTGGGGGGGTATTGCAACTTTTGGCCATTTTGAAGCGAAATTGTTCCTTTGGGGGGTATTGCAATTTTTTGCCATTTTGAGGCGAAATTGTTCCTTTGGGGGGTATTGCAACTTTTGGCCATTTTGAAGCGAAATTGTTCCTTTGGGGGGTATTGCAACTTTTCAGCATTTTGAGGCGAAATTGTTCCTTTGGGGGGGTATTGCAATTTTTTTCCATTTTGAGGCGAAATTGTTCCTTTGGGGGGGTATTGCAACTTTTCGGCATTTTGAGGCGAAATTGTTCCTTTGGGGGGTATTGCAATTTTTTTTCCATTTTGAGGCGAAATTGTTCCTTTGGGGGGGTATTGCAACTTTTGGCCATTTTGAAGCGAAATTGTTCCTTTCGGGGGGTATTGCAACTTTTCGGCATTTTGAAGCGAAATCGTTCCTTTGGGGGGTATTGCAATTTTTTGCCATTTTGAGGCGAAATTGTTCCTTTGGGGGGGTATTGCAATTTTTTGCCATTTTGAGGCGAAATTGTTCCTTTGGGGGGGTATTGCAACTTTTCGGCATTTTGAGGCGAAATTGTTCCTTTGGGGGGGTATTGCAATTTTTTGCCTTTTTGAGGTGAAATTGTTCCTTTGGGGGGGTATTGCAACTTTTGGCCATTTTGAAGCGAAATTGTTCCTTTGGGGGGTATTGCATTTTTTTGCCATTTTGAGGCGAAATTGTTCCTTTGGGGGGGTATTGCAACTTTTGGCCATTTTGAAGCGAAATTGTTCCTTTGGGGGGGTATTGCAACTTTTCGGCATTTTGAGGCGAAATTGTTCCTTTGGGGGGGTATTGCAACTTTTCGGCATTTTGAGGCGAAATTGTTCCTTTGGGGGGTATTGCAACTTTTGGCCATTTTGAAGTGAAATTGTTCCTTTGGGGGGTATTGCAACTTTTCGGCATTTTGAGGCGAAATTGTTCCTTGGGGGGGTATTGCAACTTTTGGCCATATTGAAGCGAAATTGTTCCTTTGGGGGTTTTTACAATTTTTGGCCATTTTGAGGCGAAATTGTTCCTTTCGGGGGGTATTGCAACTTTTCGGCATTTTGAGGCGAAATTGTTCCTTTGGGGGGGTATTGCAACTTTTGGCCATTTTGAAGCGAAATTGTTCCTTTGGGGGGTATTGCAATTTTTTGCCATTTTGAGGCGAAATTGTTCCTTTGGGGGGTATTGCAACTTTTGGCCATTTTGAAGCGAAATTGTTCCTTTGGGGGGGTATTGCAACTTTTCAGCATTTTGAGGCGAAATTGTTCCTTTGGGGGGGTATTGCAATTTTTTTCCATTTTGAGGCGAAATTGTTCCTTTGGGGGGGTATTGCAACTTTTCGGCATTTTGAGGCGAAATTGTTCCTTTGGGGGGTATTGCAATTTTTTTTCCATTTTGAGGCGAAATTGTTCCTTTGGGGGGGTATTGCAACTTTTGGCCATTTTGAAGCGAAATTGTTCCTTTCGGGGGGTATTGCAACTTTTCGGCATTTTGAAGCGAAATCGTTCCTTTGGGGGGTATTGCAATTTTTTGCCATTTTGAGGCGAAATTGTTCCTTTGGGGGGGTATTGCAACTTTTGGCCATTTTGAAGCGAAATTGTTCCTTTGGGGGGAAATGCAATTTTTTTTTCATTTTGAGGCGAAATTGTTCCTTTGGGGGGTATTGCAAATTTTGGCCATTTTGAAGCGAAATTGTTCCTTTGGGGGGGTATTGCAATTTTTTGCCATTTTGAGGCGAAATTGTTCCTTTGGGGGGGTATTGCAATTTTTTGCCATTTTGAGGTGAAATTGTTCCTTTGGGGGGTATTGCAACTTTTGGCCATTTTGAAGCGAAATTGTTCCTTTGGGGCGTATTGCATTTTTTTGCCATTTTGAGGCGAAATTGTTCCTTTGGGGGGGTATTGCAAATTTTGGGCATTTTGAAGCAAAATTGTTCCTTTGGGGGGGTATTGCAATTTTTCGGCATTTTGAGGCGAAATTGTTCCTTTGGGGGGGTATTGCAATTTTTTGCCATTTTGAGGTGAAATTGTTCCTTTGGGGGGTATTGCAACTTTTGGCCATTTTGAAGCGAAATTGTTCCTTTGGGGGGTATTGCATTTTTTTGCCATTTTGAGGCGAAATTGTTCCTTTGGGGGGGTATTGCAACTTTTGGCCATTTTGAAGCGAAATTGTTCCTTTGGGGGGGTATTGCAACTTTTCGGCATTTTGAGGCGAAATTGTTCTTTTGGGGGGGTATTGCAATTTTTTGCCATTTTGAGGCGAAATTGTTCCTTTGGGGGGGTATTGCAACTTTTGGCCATTTTGAAGCGAAATTGTTCCTTTGGGGGGGTATTGCAACTTTTCGGCATTTTGAGGCGAAATTGTTCCTTTGGGGGGGTATTGCAATTTTTAACCATTTTGAGGCGAAATTTTTCCTTTGGGGGGTATTGCAACTTTTGGCCATTTTGAAGTGAAATTGTTCCTTTCGGGGGTATTGCAACTTTTCAGCATTTTGAAGCGAAATTGTTCCTTTGGGGGGGTATTGCAATTTTTTGCCATTTTGAGGCGAAATTGTTCCTTTGGGGGGGTATTGCAATTTTTTGCCATTTTGAGGCGAAATTGTTCCTTTGGGGGGGTATTGCAACTTTTGGCCATTTTGAAGCGAAATTGTTCCTTTGGGGGGGTATTGCAATTTTTTGCCATTTTGAGGCGAAATTGTTCCTTTGGGGGGGTATTGCAACTTTTGGCCATATTGAAGCGAAATTGTTCCTTTGGGGGGTTTCTACAATTTTTGGCCATTTTGAGGCGAAATTGTTCCTTTCGGGGGGGTATTGCAACTTTTCGGGATTTTGAGGCGAAATTGTTCCTTTGGGGGGGTATTGCAACTTTTGGCCATTTTGAAGCGAAATTGTTCCTTTGGGGGGTATTGCAATTTTTTGCCATTTTGAGGCAAAATTGTTCCTTTGGGGGGTATTGCAACTTTTGGCCATTTTGAAGCGAAATTGTTCCTTTGGGGGGGTATTGCAACTTTTCGGCATTTTGAGGCGAAATTGTTCCTTTGGGGGGGTATTGCAATTTTTTGCCATTTTGAGGCGAAATTGTTCCTTTGGGGGGGTATTGCAACTTTTGGCCATTTTGAAGCGGAATTGTTCCTTTCGGGGGGTATTGCAACTTTTCGGCATTTTGAGGCGAAATTGTTCCTTTGGGGGGGTATTGCAATTTTTTGCCATTTTGAGGCGAAATTGTTCCTTTGGGGGGTATTGCAACTTTTGGCCATTTTGAAGCGAAATTGTTCCTTTCGGGGGGTATTGCAACTTTTCGGCATTTTGAGGCAAAATTGTTCCTTTAGGGGGGTATTGCAACTTTTGGCCATATTGAAGCAAAATTGTTCCTTTGGGGGGGTATTGCAATTTTTAACCATTTTGAGGCGAAATTGTTCCTTTGGGGGGTATTGCAACTTTTGGCCATTTTGAAGCGAAATTGTTCCTTTCGGGGGGTATTGCAACTTTTCAGCATTTTGAGGCGAAATTGTTCCTTTGGGGGGGTATTGCAATTTTTTGCCATTTTGAGGCGAAATTGTTCCTTTGTGGGGTATTGCAATTTTTTTTCCATTTTGAGGCGAAATTGTTCCTTTGGGGGGGTATTGCAACTTTTGGCCATTTTGAAGCGAAATTGTTCCTTTCGGGGGGTATTGCAACTTTTTGGCATTTTGAAGCGAAATTGTTCCTTTGGGGGGTATTGCAATTTTTTGCCATTTTGAGGCGAAATTGTTCCTTTGGGGGGATATTGCAACTTTTGGCCATTTTGAAGCGAAATTGTTCCTTTGGGGGGTATTGCAATTTTTTTTTCATTTTGAGGCGAAATTGTTCATTTGGGGGGGGTATTGCAAATTTTGGCCATTTTGAAGCGAAATTGTTCCTTTGGGGGGGTATTGCAATTTTTTACCATTTTGAGGCGAAATTGTTCCTTTGGGGGGGTATTGCAACTTTTCGGCATTTTGAGGCGAAATTGTTCCTTTGGGGGGTTTTGCAATTTTTTGCCATTTTGAGGTGAAATTGTTCCTTTGGGGGGGTATTGCAACTTTTGGCCATTTTGAAGCGAAATTGTTCCTTTGGGGGGTATTGCATTTTTTTGCCATTTTGAGGCGAAATTGTTCCTTTGGGGGGGTATTGCAACTTTTGGCCTTTTTGAGGCGAAATTGTTCCTTTGGGGGGTATTGCAACTTTTCGGCATTTTGAGGCGAAATTGTTCCTTTGGGGGGGTATTGCAATTTTTTGCCATTTTGAGGCGAAATTGTTCCTTTGGGGGGGTATTGCAACTTTTGGCCATTTTGAAGCGAAATTGTTCCTTTCGGGGGGTATTGCAACTTTTCGGCATTTTGAGGCGAAATTGTTCCTTTGGGGGGGTATTGCAACTTTTGGCCATTTTGAAGCGAAATTGTTCCTTTGGGGGGGTATTGCAACTTTTCGGCATTTTGAGGCGAAATTGTTCCTTTGGGGGGGTATTGCAATTTTTTGCCATTTTGAGGCGAAATTGTTCCTTTGGGGGGGTATTGCAACTTTTGGCCATTTTGAAGCGAAATTGTTCCTTTGGGGGGGTAGTGCAATTTTTTGCCATTTTGAGGCGAAATTGTTCCTTTCAGGGGGTATTGCAACTTTTCAGCATTTTGAGGCGAAATTGTTCCTTTGGGGGGGTATTGCAACTTTTGGCCATATTGAAGCGAAATTGTTCCTTTGGGGGGTTTTTACAATTTTTGGCCATTTTGAGGCGAAATTGTTCCTTTCGGGGGGTATTGCAACTTTTCGGCATTTTGAGGCGAAATTGTTCCTTTGGGGGGGTATTGCAACTTTTGGCCATTTTGAAGCGAAATTGTTCCTTTGGGGGGTATTGCAATTTTTTGCCATTTTGAGGCGAAATTGTTCCTTTGGGGGGTATTGCAACTTTTGGCCATTTTGAAGCGAAATTGTTCCTTTGGGGGGGTATTGCAATTTTTTGCCATTTTGAGGCGAAATTGTTCCTTTGGGGGGGTATTGCAACTTTTGGCCATTTTGAAGCGAAATTGTTCCTTTGGGGGTATTGCAATTTTTTGCCATTTTGAGGCGAAATTGTTCCTTTGGGGGGGTATTGCAACTTTTCGGCATTTTGAGGCAAAATTGTTCCTTTTGGGGGGTATTGCAATTTTTTGCCATTTTGAGGCGAAATTGTTCCTTTGGGGGGGTATTGCAACTTTTGGCCATTTTGAAGCGGAATTGTTCCTTTCGGGGGGTATTGCAACTTTTCGGCATTTTGAGGCGAAATTGTTCCTTTGGGGGGGTATTGCAATTTTTTGCCATTTTGAGGCGAAATTGTTCCTTTGGGGGGGTATTGCAACTTTTGGCCATTTTGAAGCGAAATTGTTCCTTTGAGGGGGGTATTACAATTTTTTGCCATTTTGAGGCGAAATTGTTCCTTTGGGGGGGTATTGCAACTTTTGGCCATTTTGAAGCTAAATTGTTCCTTTCGGGGGGTATTGCAACTTTTCGGCATTTTGAGGCAAAATTGTTCCTTTAGGGGGCATTGCAACTTTTGGCCATATTGAAGCAAAATTGTTCCTTTGGGGGGTATTGCAATTTTTAACCATTTTGAGGCGAAATTGTTCCTTTGGGGGGTATTGCAACTTTTGGCCATTTTGAAGCGAAATTGTTCCTTTCGGGGGGTATTGCAACTTTTCAGCATTTTGAGGCGAAATTGTTCCTTTGGGGGGGTATTGCAATTTTTTGCCATTTTGAGGCGAAATTGTTCCTTTGGGGGGGTATTGCAACTTTTGGCCATTTTGAAGCGAAATTGTTCCTTTCGGGGGGTATTGCAACTTTTTGGCATTTTGAAGCGAAATTGTTCCTTTGGGGGGTATTGCATTTTTTTGCCATTTTGAGGCGAAATTGTTTCTTTTGGGGGGTTTTGCAACTTTTGGCCATTTTGAACTGAAATTGTTCCTTTGGGGGGGTATTGCAATTTTTTTTCATTTTGAGGCGAAATTGTTCCTTTGGGGGGGTATTGCAACTTTTGGCCATTTTGAAGCGAAATTGTTCCTTTCGGGGGGTATTGCAACTTTTTGGCATTTTGAAGCGAAATTGTTCCTTTGGGGGGTATTGCATTTTTTTGCCATTTTGAGGCGAAATTGTTTCTTTTGGGGGGTTTTGCAACTTTTGGCCATTTTGAACTGAAATTGTTCCTTTGGGGGGGTATTGCAATTTTTTTTTCATTTTGAGGCGAAATTGTTCATTTGGGGGGGTATTGCAAATTTTGGCCATTTTGAAGCGAAATTGTTCCTTTGGGGGGGTATTGCAATTTTTTACCATTTTGAGGCGAAATTGTTCCTTTGGGGGGGTATTGCAACTTTTCGGCATTTTGAGGCGAAATTGTTCCTTTGGGGGGGTATTGCAATTTTTTCCCATTTTGAGGTGAAATTGTTCCTTTGGGGGGGTATTGCAACTTTTGGCCATTTTGAAGCGAAATTGTTCCTTTGGGGGGTATTGCATTTTTTTGCCATTTTGAGGCGAAATTGTTCCTTTGGGGGGGTATTGCAACTTTTGGCCTTTTTGAGGCGAAATTGTTCCTTTGGGGGGGTTATTGCAACTTTTCGGCATTTTGAGGCGAAATTGTTCCTTTGAGGGGGTATTGCAATTTTTTGCCATTTTGAGGCGAAATTGTTCCTTTGGGGGGGTATTGCAACTTTTGGCCATTTTGAAGCGAAATTGTTCCTTTGGGGGATAGTGCAATTTTTTGCCATTTTGAGGCGAAATTGTTCCTTTGGGGGGGTATTGCAACTTTTGGCCATTTTGAAGCGAAATTGTTCCTTTCGGGGGGCATTGCAACTTTTCGGCATTTTGAGGCGAAATTGTTCCTTTGGGGGGGTATTGCAACTTTTGGCCATATTGAAGCAAAATTGTTCCTTTGGGGGGGTATTGCAATTTTTTTTATATTTTGAGGCGAAATTGTTCATTTGGGGGGGTATTGCAAATTTTGGCCATTTTGAAGCGAAATTGTTGCTTTGGGGGGGTATTGCAATTTTTTGCCATTTTGAGGCGAAATTGTTCCTTTGGGGGGGTATTGCAACTTTTCGGCATTTTGAGGCGAAATTGTTCCTTTGGTGGGGTATTGCAATTTTTTGCCATTTTGAGGTGAAATTGTTCCTTTGGGGGGGTATTGCAACTTTTGGCCATTTTGAAGCAAAATTGTTCCTTTGGGGAATATTGCATTTTTTTGCCATTTTGAGGCGAAATTGTTCCTTTGGGGGGGTATTGCAACTTTTGGCCATTTTGAAGCGAAATTGTTCCTTTGGGAGGGTATTGCAATTTTTTGCCATTTTGAGGCGAAATTGTTCCTTTGGGGGGGTATTGCAACTTTTGGCCTTTTTGAGGCGAAATTGTTCCTTTGGGGGAGTATTGCAACTTTTCGGCATTTTGAGGCGAAATTGTTCCTTTGGGGGGGTATTGCAATTTTTTGCCATTTTGAGGCGAAATTGTTCCTTTGGGAGGGTATTGCAACTTTTGGCCATTTTGAAGCGAAATTGTTCCTTTGGGGGGGTATTGCAATTTTTAACCATTTTGAGGCGAAATTGTTCCTTTGGGGGGGTATTGCAACTTTTGGCCATTTTGAAGTGAAATTGTTACTTTCGGGGGGTATTGCAACTTTTCAGCATTTTGAAGTGAAATTGTTCCTTTGGGGGGGTATTGCCATTTTTTGCCATTTTGAGGCGAAATTGTTCCTTTGGGGGGGTATTGCAACTTTTGGCCATTTTTAAGCGAAATTGTTCCTTTGGGGGGGTATTGCAATTTTTTGCCATTTTGAGGTGAAATTGTTCCTTTGGGGGGGTATTGCAACTTTTGTCCATATTGAAGCGAAATTGTTCCTTTGGGGGGTTTTTACAATTTTTGGCCATTTTGAGGCGAAATTGTTCCTTTCGGGGGGGGTATTGCAACTTTTCGGCATTTTGAGGCGAAATTGTTCCTTTGGGGGGGTATTGCAATTTTTTGCTATTTTGAGGCGAAATTGTTCCTTTGGGGGAGTATTGCAACTTTTGGCCATTTTGAAGCGAAATTGTTCCTTTGGGGGGGTATTGCAACTTTTCGGCATTTTGAGGCGAATTTGTTCCTTTGGGGGGGTATTGCAATTTTTTGCCATTTTGAGGCGAAATTGTTCCTTTGGGGGGGTATTGCAACTTTTGACCATTTTGAGGCGAAATTGTTCCTTTCGGGGGGTATTGCAACTTTTCGGCATTTTGAGGCGAAATTGTTCCTTTGGGGGGGTATTGCAACTTTTGGCCATTTTGAAGCGAAATTGTTCCTTTGGGGGGGTATTGCAATTTTTTTTCCATTTTAAGGCGAAATTGTTCCTTTGGGGGGGTATTGCAACTTTTGGCCATTTTGAAGCGAAATTGTTCCTTTCGGGGGGTATTGCAACTTTTGGCCATTTTGAAGCGAAATTGTTCCTTTGGGGGGGTATTGCAATTTTTTTTTTCATTTTGAGGCGAAATTGTTCCTTTGGGGGGGGTATTGCAAATTTTGGCCATTTTGAAGCGAAATTGTTCCTTTGGGGGGGTATTGCAATTTTTTGCCATTTTGAGGCGAAATTGTTCCTTTGGGGGGGTATTGCAATTTTTTGCCATTTTGAGGTGAAATTGTTACTTTGGGGGGGTATTGCAACTTTTGGCCATTTTGAAGCGAAATTGTTCCTTTGGGGGGTATTGCATTTTTTTGCCATTTTGAGGCGAAATTGTTCCTTTGGGGGTATTGCAACTTTTCGGCATTTTGAGGCGAAATTGTTCCTTTGGGGGGGGTATTGCAATTTTTTGCCATTTTGAGGCGAAATTGTTCCTTTGGGGGGGTATTTCAACTTTTGGCCATTTTGAAGCGAAATTGTTCCTTTCGGGGGGTATTGCAACTTTTCGGCATTTTGAGGCGAAATTGTTCCTTTGGGGGGGTATTGCAACTTTTGGCCATTTTGAAGCGAAATTGTTCCTTTGGGGGGGTATTGCAATTTTTTTTCCATTTTGAGGCGAAATTGTTCCTTTGGGGTGGTATTGCAACTTTTGGCCATTTTGAAGCGAAATTGTTCCTTTCGGGGGGTATTGCAACTTTTCGGCATTTTGAAGCGAAATTGTTCCTTTGGGGGTATTGCAATTTTTTGCCATTTTGAGGCGAAATTGTTCCTTTGGGGGGGGTATTGCAAATTTTGGCCATTTTGAAGCGAAATTGTTCCTTTGGGGGGTATTGCAATTTTTCGGCATTTTGAGGCGAAATTGTTCCTTTGGGGGGGTATTGCAATTTTTTGCCATTTTGAGGTGAAATTGTTCCTTTGGGGGGGTATTGCAACTTTTGGCCATTTTGAAGCGAAATTGTTCCTTTGGGGGGTATTGCAATTTTTTGCCATTTTGAGGCGAAATTGTTCCTTTGGGGGGGTATTGCAACTTTTGGCCTTTTTGAGGCGAAATTGTTCCTTTTGGGGGGGTATTGCAACTTTTGGCCATTTTGAAGCGAAATTGTTCCTTTGGGGGGGTATTGCAACTTTTCGGCATTTTGAGGCGAAATTGTTCTTTTGGGGGGGTATTGCAATTTTTTGCCATTTTGAGGCGAATTTGTTCCTTTGGGGGGGTATTGCAACTTTTGGCCATTTTGAAGCGAAATTGTTCCTTTGGGGGGGTATTGCAACTTTTCTGCATTTTGAGGCGAAATTGTTCCTTGGGGGGGTATTGCAACTTTTGGCCATTTTGAAGCGAAATTTTTCCTTTGGGGGGGTATTGCAATTTTTAACCATTTTGAGGCGAAATTGTTCCTTTGGGGGGGTATTGCATCTTTTGGCCATTTTGAAGTGAAATTGTTCCTTTCGGGGGGTATTGCAACTTTTCAGCATTTTGAAGCGAAATTGTTCCTTTGGGGGGGATTGCAATTTTTTGCCATTTTGAGGCGAAATTGTTCCTTTGGGGGGGTATTGCAACTTTTGGCCATATTGAAGCGAAATTGTTCCTTTGGGGGGGGATTGCAATTTTTGGCCATTTTGAGGCGAAATTGTTCCTTTCGGGGGTATTGCAACTTTTGGCCATTTTGAAGCGAAATTGTTCCTTTGGGGGGGTATTGCAACTTTTCGGCATTTTGAGGCGAAATTGTTCCTTTGGGGGGGTATTGCAATTTTTTGCCATTTTGAGGCGAAATTGTTCCTTTGGGGGGGTATTGCAACTTTAGGCCATTTTGAAGCGAAATTGTTCCTTTCGGGGGGTATTGCAACTTTTCGGCATTTTGAGGCGAAATTGTTCCTTTGGGGGGGTATTACAACTTTTGGCCATTTTGAAGCGAAATTGTTCCTTTGGGGGGGTATTGCAACTTTTGGCCATTTTGAAGCGAAATTGTTCCTTTGGGGGGGTATTGCAATTTTTTGCCATTTTGAGGCGAAATTGTTCCTTTGGGGGGGTATTGCAACTTTTGGCCATTTTGAAGCGAAATTGTTCCTTTCGGGGGGTATTGCAACTTTTCGGCATTTTGAGGCGAAATTGTTCCTTTGGGGGGGGTATTGCAACTTTTGGCCATATTGAAGCAAAATTGTTCCTTTGGGGGGGTATTGCAATTTTTAACCATTTTGAGGCGAAATTGTTCCTTTGGGGGGGTATTGCAACTTTTGGCCATTTTGAAGCGAAATTGTTCCTTTCGGGGGGTATTGCAACTTTTCAGCATTTTGAGGCGAAATTGTTCCTTTGGGGGGGTATTGCAATTTTTTGCCATTTTGAGGCGAAATTGTTCCTTTGGGGGGGTATTGCAACTTTTCGGCATTTTGAGGCGAAATTGTTCCTTTGGGGGGTATTGCAATTTTTTTTCCATTTTGAGGTGAAATTGTTCCTTTGGGGGGGTATTGCAACTTTTGGCCATTTTGAAGCGAAATTGTTCCTTTCGGGGGGTATTGCAACTTTTCGGCATTTTGAAGCGAAATTGTTCCTTTGGGGGGTATTGCAATTTTTTGCCATTTTGAGGCGAAATTGTTCCTTTGGGGGGGTATTGCAACTTTTGGCCATTTTGAAGCGAAATTGTTCCTTTGGGGGGGTATTGCAATTTTTTTTTCATTTTAAAGCGAAATTGTTCATTTGGGGGGGGTATTGCAAATTTTGGCCATTTTGAAGCGAAATTGTTCCTTTGGGGGTGTATTGCAATTTTTTGCCATTTTGAGGCGAAATTGTTCCTTTGGGGGGTATTGCAACTTTTCGGCATTTTGAAGCGAAATTGTTCCTTTGGGGGGGTATTGCAATTTTTTACCATTTTGAGGCGAAATTGTTCCTTTGG
The DNA here is from genome assembly GCF_048569485.1 of Anomaloglossus baeobatrachus. Classification (NCBI taxonomy): domain Eukaryota; kingdom Metazoa; phylum Chordata; class Amphibia; order Anura; family Aromobatidae; genus Anomaloglossus; species Anomaloglossus baeobatrachus. Next base: position 275,092 of record NW_027443086.1, read on the forward strand.
GGGGGTATTTCAACTTTTGGCCTTTTTGAGGCAAAATTGTTCCTTTGGGGGGGTATTGCAACTTTTCGGCATTTTGAGGCGAAATTGTTCCTTTGGGGGTATTGCAATTTTTTGCCATTTTGAGGCGAAATTGTTCCTTTGGGGGGGTATTGCAACTTTTGGCCATTTTGAAGCGAAATTGTTCCTTTGGGGGGGTAGTGCAATTTTTTGCCATTTTGAGGCGAAATTGTTCCTTTGGGGGGGTATTGCAACTTTTGGCAGTTTTGAAGCGAAATTGTTCCTTTCGGGGGGTATTGCAACTTTTCAGCATTTTGAGGCGAAATTGTTCCTTTGGGGGGGTATTGCAACTTTTCGGCATTTTGAGGCGAAATTGTTCCTTTGGGGGGTATTGCAATTTTTTTTCTATTTTGAGGCGAAATTGTTCCTTTGGGGGGGTATAGCAACTTTTGGCCATTTTGAAGCGAAATTGTTCCTTTCGGGTGGTATTGCAACTTTTCGGCATTTTGAAGCGAAATTGTTCCTTTGGGGGGGTATTGCAATTTTTTTTATATTTTGAGGCGAAATTGTTCATTTGGGGGGGTATTGCAAATTTTGGCCATTTTGAAGCGAAATTGTTCCTTTGGGGGGTATTGCAATTTTTTGCCATTTAAGGCAAAATTGTTCCTTTGGGGGGGTATTGCAATTTTTTGCCATTTTGAGGCGAAATTGTTCCTTTGGGAAGGTATTGCAACTTTTCGGCATTTTGAGGCGAAATTGTTCCTTTGGGGGGTATTGCAATTTTTTTTCCATTTTGAGGCGAAAATTGTTCCTTTGGGGGGGTATTGCAACTTTTGGCCATTTTGAAGCGAAATTGTTCCTTTGGGGGGGTATTGCAAATTTTCGGCATTTTGAGGCGAAATTGTTCCTTTGGGGGGTATTGCAATTTTTTGCCATTTTGAGGCGAAATTGTTCCTTTGGGGGGGTATTGCAACTTTTGGCCATTTTGAAGCGAAATTGTTCCTTTGGGGGGGTATTGCAATTTTTAACCATTTTGAGGCGAAATTGTTCCTTTGGGGGGGTATTGCAACTTTTGGCCATTTTGAAGTGAAATTGTTCCTTTCGGGGGTATTGCAACTTTTCAGCATTTTGAAGCGAAATTGTTCCTTTGGGGGGGTATTGCAATTTTTTGCCATTTTGAGGCGAAATTGTTCCTTTGGGGGGTATTGCAATTTTTTGCCATTTTGAGGCGAAATTGTTCCTTTGGGGGGGTATTGCAACTTTTGGCCATTTTGAAGCGAAATTGTTCCTTTGGGGGGGGGTATTGCAATTTTTTGCCATTTTGAGGCGAAATTGTTCCTTTGGGGGGGTATTGCAACTTTTGGCCATATTGAAGCGAAATTGTTCCTTTGGGGGGTTTTTACAATTTTTGGCCATTTTGAGGCGAAATTGTTCCTTTCCGGGGGTATTGCAACTTATGGCCATTTTGAAGCGAAATTGTTCCTTTGGGGGGGTATTGCAACTTTTCGGCATTTTGAGGCGAAATTGTTCCTTTGGGGGGGTATTGCAATTTTTTGCCATTTTGAGGCGAAATTGTTCCTTTGGGGGGGTATTGCAACTTTTGGCCATTTTGAAGCGAAATTGTTCCTTTCGGGGGGTATTGCAACTTTTCGGCATTTTGAGGCGAAATTGTTCCTTTGGGGGGGTATTACAACTTTTGGCCATTTTGAAGCGAAATTGTTCCTTTGGGGGGGTATTGCAACTTTTGGCCATTTTGAAGCGAAATTGTTCCTTTGGGGGGGTATTGCATTTTTTTGCCATTTTGAGGCGAAATTGTTCCTTTGGGGGGGTATTGCAACTTTTGGCCATTTTGAAGCGAAATTGTTCCTTTCGGGGGGTATTGCAACTTTTCGGCATTTTGAGGCGAAATTGTTCCTTTGGGGGGGGGTATTGCAACTTTTGGCCATATTGAAGCAAAATTGTTCCTTTGGAGAGGTATTGCAATTTTTAACCATTTTGAGGCGAAATTGTTCCTTTGGGGGGGTATTGCAACTTTTGGCCATTTTGAAGCGAAATTGTTCCTTTCGGGGGGTATTGCAACTTTTCAGCATTTTGAGGCGAAATTGTTCCTTTGGGGGGGTATTGCAATTTTTTGCCATTTTGAGGCAAAATTGTTCCTTTGGGGGGGTATTGCAACTTTTCGGCATTTTGAGGCGAAATTGTTCCTTTGGGGGGTATTGCAATTTTTTTTCCATTTTGAGGCGAAATTGTTCCTTTGGGGGGTATTGCAACTTTTGGCCATTTTGAAGCGAAATTGTTCCTTTCGGGGGGTATTGCAACTTTTCGGCATTTTGAAGCGAAATTGTTCGTTTGGGGGGTATTGCAATTTTTTGCCATTTTGAGGCGAAATTGTTCCTTTGGGGGGGTATTGCAACTTTTGGCCATTTTGAAGCGAAATTGTTCCTTTGGGGGGTATTGCAATTTTTTTTTCATTTTAAAGCGAAATTGTTCATTTGGGGGGGGGTATTGCAAATTTTGGCCATTTTGAAGCGAAATTGTTCCTTTGGGGGGGTATTGCAATTTTTTGCCATTTTGAGGCGAAATTGTTCCTTTGGGGGGGTATTGCAACTTTTCGGCATTTTGAAGCGAAATTGTTCCTTTGGGGGGGTAGTGCAATTTTTTGCCATTTTGAGGCGAAATTGTTCCTTTGGGGGGGTATTGCAACTTTTGGCAGTTTTGAAGCGAAATTGTTCCTTTCGGGGGGAATTGCAACTTTTCAGCATTTTGAGGCGAAATTGTTCCTTTGGGGGGGTATTGCAACTTTTCGGCATTTTGAGGCGAAATTGTTCCTTTGGGGGGTATTGCAATTTTTTTTCCATTTTGAGGCGAAATTGTTCCTTTGGGGGGGTATAGCAACTTTTGGCCATTTTGAAGCGAAATTGTTCCTTTCGGGTGGTATTGCAACTTTTCGGCATTTTGAAGCGAAATTGTTCCTTTGGGGGGGTATTGCAATTTTTTTTATATTTTGAGGCGAAATTGTTCATTTGGGGGGGTATTGCAAATTTTGGCCATTTTGAAGCGAAATTGTTCCTTTGGGGGGGTATTGCAATGTTTTGCCATTTAAGGCAAAATTGTTCCTTTGGGGGGGTATTGCAATTTTTTGCCATTTTGAGGCGAAATTGTTCCTTTGGGAAGGTATTGCAACTTTTCGGCATTTTGAGGCGAAATTGTTCCTTTGGGGGGTATTGCAATTTTTTTTCCATTTTGAGGCGAAAATTGTTCCTTTGGGGGGGTATTGCAACTTTTGGCCATTTTGAAGCGAAATTGTTCCTTTGGGGGGGTATTGCAACTTTTCGGCATTTTGAGGCGAAATTGTTCCTTTGGGGGGTATTGCAATTTTTTGCCATTTTGAGGCGAAATTGTTCCTTTGGGGGGGTATTACAACTTTTGGCCATTTTGAAGCGAAATTGTTCCTTTGGGGGGGTATTGCAATTTTTAACCATTTTGAGGCGAAATTGTTCCTTTGAGGGGGTATTGCAACTTTTGGCCATTTTGAAGTGAAATTGTTCCTTTCGGGGGTATTGCAACTTTTCAGCATTTTGAAGCGAAATTGTTCCTTTGGGGGGTATTGCAATTTTTTGCCATTTTGAGGCGAAATTGTTCCTTTGGGGGGGTATTGCAATTTTTTGCCATTTTGAGGCGAAATTGTTCCTTTGGGGGGGTATTGCAACTTTTGGCCATTTTGAAGCGAAATTGTTCCTTTGGGGGGGGTATTGCAATTTTTTGCCATTTTGAGGCGAAATTGTTCCTTTGGGGGGGTATTGCAACTTTTGGCCATATTGAAGCGAAATTGTTCCTTTGGGGGGTTTTTACAATTTTTGGCCATTTTAAGGCGAAATTGTTCCTTTCGGGGGGTATTGCAACTTTTCGGCATTTTGAGGCGAAATTGTTCCTTTGGGGGGTATTGCAATTTTTTGCCATTTTGAGGCGAAATTGTTCCTTTGGGGGGGTATTGCAACTTTTGGCCATTTTGAAGCGAAATTGTTCCTTTCGGGGGGTATTGCAACTTTTCGGCATTTTGAGGCGAAATTGTTCCTTTGGGGGGGTATTGCAACTTTTGGCCATATTGAAGCAAAATTGTTCCTTTGGGGGGGTATTGCAATTTTTAACCATTTTGAGGCGAAATTGTTCCTTTGGGGGGGTATTGCAACTTTTGGCCATTTTGAAGCGAAATTGTTCCTTTGGGGCGTATTGCAATTTTTTGCCATTTTGAGGCGAAATTGTTCCTTTGGGGGGGTATTGCAACTTTTGGCCATTTTGAAGCGAAATTGTTCCTTTGGGGGGGTATTGCAATTTTTTGCCATTTTGAGGCGAAATTGTTCCTTTGAGGGGGTATTGCAACTTTTGGCATTTTTGAGGCGAAATTGTTCCTTTGGGGGGGTATTGCAACTTTTCGGCATTTTGAGGCGAAATTGTTCCTTTGGGGGGGTATTGCAATTTTTTGCCATTTTGAGGCGAAATTGTTCCTTTGGGGGGGCATTGCAACTTTTGGCATTTTTGAGGCGAAATTGTTCCTTTGGGGGGGTATTGCAACTTTTCGGCATTTTGAGGCGAAATTGTTCCTTTGGGGGGGTATTGCAATTTTTTTTCCATTTTGAGGCGAAAATTTTTCCTTTGGGGGGGTATTGCAACTTTTGGCCATTTTGAAGCGAAATTGTTCCTTTCGGGGGGTATTGCAACTTTTCGGCATTTTGATGCGAAATTGTTCCTTTGGGGGGTATTGCAATTTTTTGCCATTTTGAGGCGAAATTGTTCCTTTAGGGGGGTATTGCAACTTTTGGCCATTTTGAAGCGAAATTGTTCCTTTGGGGGGGTATTGCAATTTTTTTTTCATTTTGAGGCGAAATTGTTCATTTGGGGGGTATTGCAAATTTTGGCCATTTTGAAGCGAAATTGTTCCTTTGGGGGGGTATTGCAATTTTTTGCCATTTTGAGGCGAAATTGTTCCTTTGGGGGGGTATTGCAACTTTTCGGCATTTTGAGGCGAAATTGTTCCTTGGGGGGTATTGCAACTTTTGGCCATTTTGAAGCGAAATTGTTCCTTTGGGGGGGTATTGCAATTTTTTGCCATTTTGAGGCGAAATTGTTCCTTTGGGGGTTATTGCAACTTTTGGCCATTTTGAAGCGAAATTGTTCCTTTTGGGGGGTATTGCAACTTTTCGGCATTTTGAGGCGAAATTGTTCCTTTGGGGGGGTATTGCAACTTTTGGCCATATTGAAGCGAAATTGTTCCTTTGGGGGGGTATTGCAACTTTTGGCCATTTTGAAGCGAAATTGTTCCTTTCGGGGGGTATTGCAACTTTTCAGCATTTTGAGGCCAAATTGTTCCTTTGGGGGGGTATTGCAATTTTTTGCCATTTTGAGGCGAAATTGTTCCTTTGGGGGGGGGTATTGCAACTTTTCGGCATTTTGAGGCGAAATTGTTCCTTTGGGGGGTATTGCAATTTTTTTTCCATTTTGAGGCGAAATTGTTCCTTTGGGGGGGTATTGCAACTTTTGGCCATTTGGAAGCGAAATTGTTCCTTTCGGGGGGTATTGCAACTTTTCGGCATTTTGAAGCGAAATTGTTCCTTTGGGGGGTATTGCAATTTTTTGCCATTTTGAGGCGAAATTGTTCCTTTGGGGGGGTATTGCAACTTTTGGCCATTATGAAGCGAAATTGTTCCTTTGGGGGGGTATTGCAACTTTTGGCCATTTTGAAGCGAAATTGTTCCTTTGGGGGGTATTGCAACTTTTGGCCATTTTGAAGCGAAATTGTTCCTTTGGGGGGGTATTGCAACTTTTGGCCATTTTGAAGTGAAATTGTTCCTTTCGGGGGGTATTGCAACTTTTCAGCATTTTGAAGCGAAATTGTTCCTTTGGGGGGGTATTGCAATTTTTTGCCATTTTGAGGCGAAATTGTTCCTTTGGGGGGTATTGCAACTTTTGGCCATTTTGAAGCGAAATTGTTCCTTTGGGGGGTTTTTACAATTTTTGGCCATTTTGAGGCGAAATTGTTCCTTTCGGGGGGTATTGCAACTTTTCGGCATTTTGAGGCAAAATTGTTCCTTTGGGGGGGTATTGCAACTTTTGGCCATTTTGAAGCGAAATTGTTCCTTTGGGGGGGTATTGCAATTTTTTGCCATTTTGAGGCGAAATTGTTCCTTTGGGGGGGTATTGCAACTTTTGGCCATTTTGAAGCGAAATTGTTCCTTTGGGGGGGTATTGCAACTTTTCGGCATTTTGAGGCGAAATTGTTCCTTTGGGGGGGTATTGCAATTTTTTGCCATTTTGAGGCGAAATTGTTCCTTTGGGGGGGTATTGCAACTTTTGGCCATTTTGAAGCGAAATTGTTCCTTTCGGGGGGGTATTGCAACTTTTCGGCATTTTGAGGCGAAATTGTTCCTTTGGGGGGGGTATTGCAACTTTTGGCCATTTTGAAGCGAAATTGTTCCTTTGGGGGGGTATTGCAACTTTTCGGCATTTTGAGGCGAAATTGTTCCTTTGGGGGGGTATTGCAATTTTTTGCCATTTTGAGGCGAAATTGTTCCTTTGGGGGGGTATTGCAACTTTTGGCCATTTTGAAGCGAAATTGTTCCTTTGGGGGGGTATTGCAATTTTTTGCCATTTTGAGGTGAAATTGTTCCTTTGGGGGGGTATTGCAACTTTTGGCCATATTGAAGCGAAATTGTTCCTTTGGGAGGGTATTGCAATTTTTTGCCATTTTAAGGCGAAATTGTTCCTTTGGGGGGGTATTGCAACTTTTGGCCATTTGGAAGCGAAATTGTTCCTTTCGGGGGGTATTGCAACTTTTCGGCATTTTGAAGCGAAATTGTTCCTTTGGGGGGTATTGCAATTTTTTGCCATTTTGAGGCGAAATTGTTCCTTTGGGGGGGTATTGCAACTTTTGGCCATTATGAAGCGAAATTGTTCCTTTGGGGGGGTATTGCAACTTTTGGCCATTTTGAAGCGAAATTGTTCCTTTGGGGGGGTATTGCAACTTTTGGCCATTTTGAAGCGAAATTGTTCCTTTGGGGGGGTATTGCAACTTTTGGCCATTTTGAAGTGAAATTGTTCCTTTCGGGGGGTATTGCAACTTTTCAGCATTTTGAAGCGAAATTGTTCCTTTGGGGGGGTATTGCAATTTTTTGCCATTTTGAGGCGAAATTGTTCCTTTGGGGGTTATTGCAACTTTTGGCCATTTTGAAGCGAAATTGTTCCTTTGGGGGGTTTTTACAATTTTTGGCCATTTTGAGGCGAAATTGTTCCTTTCGGGGGGTATTGCAACTTTTCGGCATTTTGAGGCAAAATTGTTCCTTTGGGGGGGTATTGCAACTTTTGGCCATTTTGAAGCGAAATTGTTCCTTTGGGGGGGTATTGCAATTTTTTGCCATTTTGAGGCGAAATTGTTCCTTTGGGGGGGTATTGCAACTTTTGGCCATTTTGAAGCGAAATTGTTCCTTTGGGGGGGTATTGCAATTTTTTGCCATTTTGAGGTGAAATTGTTCCTTTGGGGGGGTATTGCAACTTTTGGCCATATTGAAGCGAAATTGTTCCTTTGGGAGGGTATTGCAATTTTTAATTATTTTGAGGCGAAATTGTTCCTTTGGGGGGGTATTGCAATTTTTTGCCATTTTGAGGCGAAATTGTTCCTTTGGGGGGGTATTGCAACTTTTCGGCATTTTGAGGCGAAATTGTTCCTTTGGGGGGTATTACAATTTTTTGCCATTTTGAGGTGAAATTGTTCCTTTGGGGGGGTATTGCGATTTTTTGCCATTTTGAGGCGAAATTGTTCCTTTGGGGGGGGTATTGCAAATTTTGGCCATTTTGAAGCGAAATTGTTCCTTTGGGGGGGTATTGCAATTTTTTGCCATTTTGAGGCGAAATTGTTCCTTTGGGGGGGTATTACAATTTTTTGCCATTTTGAGGTGAAATTGTTCTTTTGGGGGGGTATTGCAACTTTTGGCCATTTTGAAGCGAAATTGTTCCTTTGGGGGTATTGCATTTTTTTGCCATTTTGAGGCGAAATTGTTCCTTTGGGGGGGTATTGCAACTTTTGGCCTTTTTGAGGCGAAATTGTTCCTTTGGGGGGGTATTGCAACTTTTGGCCATTTTGAGGCGAAATTGTTCCTTTGGGGGGGTATTGCAATTTTTTGCCATTTTGAGGCGAAATTGTTCCTTTGGGGGGGTATTGCAACTTTTGGCCATTTTGAAGCGAAATTGTTCCTTTGGGGGGGTATTGCAACTTTTCGGCATTTTGAGGCGAAATTGTTCCTTGGGGGGGTATTGCAACTTTTGGCCATTTTGAAGCGAAATTGTTCCTTTGGGGAGGTATTGCAACTTTTCGGCATTTTGAGGCGAAATTGTTCCTTTGGGGGGGTATTGCAATTTTTTGCCATTTTGAGGCGAAATTGTTCCTTTGGGGGGGTATTGCAACTTTTGGCCATTTTGAAGCGAAATTGTTCCTTTCGGGGGGTATTGCAACTTTTCGGCATTTTGAGGCGAAATTGTTCCTTTGGGGGGGGTATTGCAACTTTTGGCCATTTTGAAGCGAAATTGTTCCTTTGGGGGGGTATTGCAACTTTTCGGCATTTTGAGGCGAAATTGTTCCTTTGGGGGGGTATTGCAATTTTTTGCCATTTTGAGGCGAAATTGTTCCTTTGGGGGGGTATTGCAACTTTTGGCCATTTTGAAGCGAAATTGTTCCTTTGGGGGGTATTGCAATTTTTTGCCATTTTGAGGTGAAATTGTTCCTTTGGGGGGGTATTGCAACTTTTGGCCATATTGAAGCGAAATTGTTCCTTTGGGAGGGTATTGCAATTTTTAACCATTTTGAGGCGAAATTGTTCCTTTGGGGGGTATTGCAATTTTTTGCCATTTTGAGGCGAAATTGTTCCTTTGGGGGGGTATTGCAACTTTTCGGCATTTTGAGGCGAAATTGTTCCTTTGGGGGGGTATTACAATTTTTTGCCATTTTGAGGTGAAATTGTTCCTTTGGGGGGGTATTGCAATTTTTTGCCATTTTGAGGCGAAATTGTTCCTTTGGGGGGGTATTGCAAATTTTGGCCATTTTGAAGCGAAATTGTTCCTTTGGGGGGGTATTGCAATTTTTTGCCATTTTGAGGCGAAATTGTTCCTTTGGGGGGGTATTGCAACTTTTGGCCATTTTGAAGCGAAATTGTTCCTTTGGGGGGGTATTACAATTTTTTGCCATTTTGAGGTGAAATTGTTCTTTTGGGGGGGTATTGCAACTTTTGGCCATTTTGAAGCGAAATTGTTCCTTTGGGGGGTATTGCATTTTTTTGCCATTTTGAGGCGAAATTGTTCCTTGGGGGGGTATTGCAACTTTTGGCCTTTTTGAGGCGAAATTGTTCCTTTGGGGGGGTATTGCAACTTTTCGGCATTTTGAGGCGAAATTGTTCCTTGGGGGGGTATTGCAACTTTTGGCCATTTTGAAGCGAAATTGTTCCTTTCGGGGGGTATTGCAACTTTTGGCCATTTTGAAGCGAAATTGTTCCTTTGGGGGGTATTGCATTTTTTTGCCATTTTGAAGCGAAATTGTTCCTTTGGGGGGGTATTGCAATTTTTTGCCATTTTGAGGCGAAATTGTTCCTTTGGGGGGTATTGCAACTTTTCGGCATTTTGAGGCGAAATTGTTCCTTTGGGGGGGTATTACAATTTTTTGCCATTTTGAGGTGAAATTGTTCCTTTGGGGGGTATTGCAACTTTTGGCCATTTTGAAGCGAAATTGTTCCTTTGGGGGGTATTGCATTTTTTTGCCATTTTGAGGCGAAATTGTTCCTTTGGGGGGGTATTGCAACTTTTGGCCATTTTGAAGCGAAATTGTTCCTTTGGGGGGGTATTGCAATTTTTTGCCATTTTGAGGCGAAATTGTTCCTTTGGGGGGGTATTGCAACTTTTGGCCTTTTTGAGGCGAAATTGTTCCTTTGGGGGGGTATTGCAACTTTTGGCCATTTTGAAGCGAAATTGTTCCTTTGGGGGGGTATTGCAACTTTTCGGCATTTTGAGGCGAAATTGTTCCTTTGGGGGGGTATTGCAACTTTTGGCCATTTTAAAGTGAAATTGTTCCTTTCGGGGGGTATTGCAATTTTTTGCCATTTTGAGGCGAAATTGTTCCTTTGGGGGGGTATTGCAACTTTTGGCCATATTGTAGCGAAATTGTTCCTTTGGGGGTTTTTACAATTTTTGGCCATTTTGAGGCGAAATTGTTCCTTTCGGGGGGTATTGCAACTTTTCGGCATTTTGAGGCGAAATTGTTCCTTTGGGGGGGTATTGCAACTTTTGGCCATTTTGAAGCGAAATTGTTCCTTTGAGGGGGTATTGCAACTTTTCGGCATTCTGAGGCGAAATTGTTCCTTTGGGGGGGTATTACAATTTTTTTCCATTTTGAGACGAAATTGTTCCTTTGGGGGGGTATTGCAACTTTTGGCCATTTTGAAGCGAAATTGTTCCTTTGGGGGGGTATTGCAATTTTTTGCCTTTTTGAGGCGAAATTGTTCCTTTGGGGGGGTATTGCAACTTTTCGGCATTTTGAGGCGAAATTGTTCCTTTGGGGGGTATTGCAATTTTTTGCCATTTTGAGGCGAAATTGTTTGTTTGGAGGGGTATTGCAACTTTTGGCCATTTTGAAGCGAAATTGTTCCTTTGGGGGGGTATTGCAACTTTTCGGCATTTTGAGGCGAAATTGTTCCTTGGGGGGGTATTGCAACTTTTGGCCATTTTGAAGCGAAATTGTTCCTTTGGGGGGTGTATTGCAATTTTTAACCATTTTGAGGCGAAATTGTTCCTTGGGGGGGTATTGCAACTTTTGGCCATTTTAAAGTGAAATTGTTCCTTTCGGGGGGTATTGCAACTTTTCAGCATTTTTGCATTGAAATTGTTCCTTTGGGGGGGTATTGCAATTTTTTGCCATTTTGAGGCGAAATTGTTCCTTTGGGGGGGTATTGCAACTTTTGGCCATATTGAAGCGAAATTGTTCCTTTGGGGGGTTTTTACAATTTTTGGCCATTTTGAGGCGAAATTGTTCCTTTCGGGGGTATTGCAACTTTTGGCCATTTTGAAGCGAAATTGTTCCTTTGGGGGGGTATTGCAATTTTTTGCCATTTTGAGGCGAAATTGTTCCTTTGGGGGGGTATTGCAACTTTTGGCCATTTTGAAGCGAAATTGTTCCTTTGGGGGGGTATTGCAACTTTTCGGCATTTTGAGGCGAAATTGTTCCTTTGGGGGGGTATTGCAATTTTTTGCCATTTTGAGGCGAAATTGTTCCTTTGGGGGGGTATTGCAACTTTTGGCCATTTTGAAGCGAAATTGTTCCTTGGGGGGGTATTGCAACTTTTGGCCATTTTGAGGCGAAATTGTTCCTTTGGGGGGGTATTGCAACTTTTTGCCATTTTGAAGCGAAATTGTTCCTTTGGGGGGTACTGCATTTTTTTGCCATTTTGAGGCGAAATTGTTCCTTTGGGGGGGTATTGCAACTTTTGGCCTTTTTGAGGCGAAATTGTTCCTTTGGGGGGGTATTGCAACTTTTGGCCATTTTAAAGCGAAATTGTTCCTTTGGAGGGGTATTGCAATTTTTTGCCATTTTGAGGCGAAATTGTTCCTTTGGGGGAGTATTGCAACTTTTGGCCATTTTGAAGCGAAATTGTTCCTTTGGGGGGGTATTGCAACTTTTCGGCATTTTGAGGCGAAATTGTTCCTTGGGGGGGTATTGCAACTTTTGCCCATTTTGAAGCAAAATTGTTCCTTTGGGGGGTATTGCAACTTTTCAGCATTTTGAAGCGAAATTGTTCCTTTGGGGGGGTATTGCAATTTTTTGCCATTTTGAGGCGAAATTGTTCCTTTGGAGGGTATTGCAACTTTTTGCCATTTTGAGGCGAAATTGTTCCTTTGGGGGGGTATTGCAACTTTTGGCCATTTTGAAGCGAAATTGTTCCTTTGGGGGGGTATTGCAATTTTTTGCCATTTTGAGGCGAAATTGTTCCTTTGGGGGGGTATTGCAACTTTTGGCCATATTGAAGCGAAATTGTTCCTTTGGGGGGTTTTTACAATTTTTGGCCATTTTGAGGCGAAATTGTTCCTTTCGGGGGGTATTGCAACTTTTCGGCATTTTGAGGCGAAATTGTTCCTTTGGGGGGTATTGCAACTTTTGGCCATTTTGAAGCGAAATTGTTCCTTTGGGGGGTTTTTACAATTTTTGGCCATTTTGAGGCGAAATTGTTCCTTTCGGGGGGTATTGCAACTTTTCGGCATTTTGAGGCGAAATTGTTCCTTTGGGGGGGTATTGCAACTTTTGGCCATTTTGAAGCGAAATTGTTCCTTTGGGGGGTATTGCAATTTTTTGCCATTTTGAGGCGAAATTGTTCCTTTGGGGGGTATTGCAACTTTTGGCCATTTTGAAGCGAAATTGTTCCTTTGGGGGGGTATTGCAACTTTTCGGCATTTTGAGGCGAAATTGTTCCTTTGGGGGGGTATTGCAATTTTTTGCCATTTTGAGGCGAAATTGTTCCTTTGGGGGGGTATTGCAACTTTTGGCCATTTTGAAGCGAAATTGTTCCTTTGGGGGGGTATTGCAACTTTTGGCCATTTTGAGGCGAAATTGTTCCTTTGGGGGGGTATTGCAACTTTTTGCCATTTTGAAGCGAAATTGTTCCTTTGGGGGGTATTGCATTTTTTTGCCATTTTGAGGCGCAATTGTTCCTTTGGGGGGGTATTGCAACTTTTCGGCATTTTGAGGCGAAATTGTTCCTTTGGGGGGGTATTGCAATTTTTTGCCATTTTGAGGCGAAATTGTTCCTTTGGGGGGGTATTGCAACTTTTGGCCATTTTGAAGCGAAATTGTTCCTTTGGGGGGGTATTGCAATTTTTTGCCATTTTGAGGCGAAATTGTTCCTTTGGGGGGGTATTGCAACTTTTGGCCATATTGAAGCGAAATTGTTCCTTTGGGGGGGTATTGCAATTTTTAACCATTTTGAGGCGAAATTGTTCCTTTGGGGGGGTATTGCAACTTTTGGCCATTTTGAAGCGAAATTGTTCCTTTCGGGGGGTATTGCAACTTTTCAGCATTTTGAGGCGAAATTGTTCCTTTGGGGGGGTATTTCAATTTTTTTGCCATTTTGAGGCGAAATTGTTCCTTTGGGGGGGTATTGCAACTTTTCGGCATTTTGAGGCGAAATTGTTCCTTTGGGGGGTATTGCAATTTTTTTTCCATTTTGAGGCGAAATTGTTCCTTTGGGGGGGTATTGCAACTTTTGGCCATTTTGAAGCGAAAATGTTCCTTTCGGGGGGTATTGCAACTTTTCGGCATTTTGAAGCGAAATTGTTCCTTTGGGGGGTATTGCAATTTTTTGCCATTTTTAAGCCAAATTGTTCCTTTGGGGGGGTATTGCAACTTTTGGCCATTTTGAAGCGAAATTGTTCCTTTGGGGGGGTATTGCAACTTTTGGCCATTTTGAAGCGAAATTGTTCCTTTGGGGGGGTATTGCAACTTTTGGCCATTTTGAAGCGAAATTGTTCCTTTGGGGGGTATTGCAATTTTTAACCATTTTGAGGCGAAATTGTTCCTTTGGGGGGGTATTGCAACTTTTGGCCATTTTGAAGCGAAATTGTTCCTTTCGGGGGGATTTGCAACTTTTCAGCATTTTGAGGCGAAAGTGTTCCTTTGGGGGGGTATTTCAATTTTTTTGCCATTTTGAGGCGAAATTGTTCCTTTGGGGGGGTATTGCAACTTTTCGGCATTTTGAGGCGAAATTGTTCCTTTGGGGGGTATTGCAATTTTTTTTCCATTTTGAGGCGAAATTGTTCCTTTGGGGGGGTATTGCAACTTTTGGCCATTTTGAAGCGAAAATGTTCCTTTCGGGGGGTATTGCAACTTTTCGGCATTTTGAAGCGAAATTGTTCCTTTGGGGGGTATTGCAATTTTTTGCCATTTTGAGGCGAAATTGTTCCTTTGGGGGGGTATTGCAAATTTTGGCCATTTTGAAGCGAAATTGTTCCTTTGGGGGGGTATTGCAATTTTTTGCCATTTTGAAGCGAAATTGTTCCTTTGGGGGGGTATTGCAACTTTTCGGCATTTTGAGGCGAAATTGTTCCTTTGGGGGGGTATTGCAATTTTTTGCCATTTTGAGGCGAAATTGTTCCTTTGAGGGGGTATTGCAACTTTTGGCCATTTTGAAGTGAAATTGTTCCTTTCGGGGGGTATTGCAACTTTTCAGCATTTTGAAGCAAAATTGTTCCTTTGGGGGGGTATTGCAATTTTTTGCCATTTTGAGGCGAAATTGTTCCTTTGGGGGGTATTGCAATTTTTTGCCATTTTGAGGCGAAATTGTTCCTTTGGGGGGGTATTGCAACTTTTGGCCATTTTGAAGCGAAATTGTTCCTTTGGGGGGTATTGCAATTTTTTGCCATTTTGAGGCGAAATTGATCCTTTGGGGGGGTATTGCAACTTTTGGCCATATTGAAGCGAAATTGTTCCTTTGGGGGGTTTTTACAATTTTTGGCCATTTTGAGGCGAAATTGTTCCTTTCGGGGGGTATTGCAACTTTTCGGCATTTTGAGGCGAAATTGTTCCTTTGGGGGGGTATTGCAACTTTTGGCCATTTTGAAGCGAAATTGTTCCTTTGGGGGGTTTTTACAATTTTTGGCCATTTTGAGGCGAAATTGTTCCTTTCGGGGGGTATTGCAACTTTTCGGCATTTTGAGGCGAAATTGTTCCTTTGGGGGGGTATTGCAATTTTTTGCCATTTTGAGGCGAAATTGTTCCTTTGGGGGGGTATTGCAACTTTTGGCCATTTTGAAGCGAAATTGTTCCTTTGGGGGGGTATTGCAACTTTTGGCCATTTTGAAGCGAAATTGTTCCTTTCGGGGGGTATTGCAACTTTTCGGCATTTTGAGGCGAAATTGTTCCTTTGGGGGGGTATTGCAACTTTCGGCCATTTTGAAGCGAAATTGTTCCTTTGGGGGGGTATTGCAACTTTTCGGCATTTTGAGGCGAAATTGTTCCTTTGGGGGGGTATTGCAATTTTTTGCCATTTTGAGGCGAAATTGTTCCTTTGGGGGGGTATTGCAACTTTTGGCCATTTTGAAGCGAAATTGTTCCTTTGGGGGGGTATTGCAATTTTTTGCCATTTTGAGGCGAAATTTTTCCTTTGGGGGGGTATTGCAACTTTTGGCCATTTTGAAGCGAAATTGTTCCTTTCGGGGGGGTATTGCAACTTTTCGGCATTTTGAGGCGAAATTTTTCCTTTGGGGGGGTATTGCAACTTTTGGCCATATTGAAGCGAAATTGTTCCTTTGGGGGTATTGCAATTTTTAACCATTTTGAGGCGAAATTGTTCCTTTGGGGGGGTATTGCAACTTTTGGCCATTTTGAAGCGAAATTGTTCCTTTCGGGGGGTATTGCAACTTTTCAGCATTTTGAGGCGAAATTGTTCCTTTGGGGGGGTATTGCAATTTTTTGCCATTTTGAGGCGAAATTGTTCCTTTGGGGGGTATTGCAATTTTTTGCCATTTTGAGGCGAAATTGTTCCTTTCGGGGGGTATTGCAACTTTTGGCCATTTTGAAGCGAAATTGTTCCTTTCGGGGGGTATTGCAACTTTTCGGCATTTTGAAGCGAAATTGTTCCTTTGGGGGGTATTGCAATTTTTTGCCATTTTGAGGCGAAATTGTTCCTTTGGGGGGGTATTGCAAATTTTGGCCATTTTGAAGCGAAATTGTTCCTTTGTGGGGGTATTGTAATTTTTTGCCATTTTGAGGCGAAATTGTTCCTTTGGGGGGGTATTGCAACTTTTGGCCTTTTTGAGGCGAAATTGTTCCTTTGGGGGAGTATTGCAACTTTTGGCCATTTTGAGGCGAAATTGTTCCTTTGGGGGGGTATTGCAATTTTTTGCCATTTTGAGGCGAAATTGTTCCTTTGAGGGGGTATTGCAACTTTTGGCCATTTTGAAGCGAAATTGTTCCTTTGGGGGGGTATTGCAACTTTTCGGCATTTTGAGGCGAAATTGTTCCTTGGGGGGGTATTGCAACTTTTGGCCATTTTGAAGCGAAATTGTTCCTTTGGGGGGGTATTGCAACTTTTCGGCATTTTGAGGCGAAATTGTTCCTTTGGGGGGGTATTGCAACTTTTGGCCATTTTGAAGTGAAATTGTTCCTTTCGGGGGGTATTGCAACTTTTCAGCATTTTGAAGCGAAATTGTTCCTTTGGGGGGGTATTGCAATTTTTTGCCATTTTGAGGCGAAATTGTTCCTTTGGGGGGTATTGCAATTTTTTGCCATTTTGAGGCGAAATTGTTCCTTTGGGGGGGTATTGCAACTTTTGGCCATTTTGAAGCGAAATTGTTCCTTTGGAAGGTATTGCAGTTTTTTGCCATTTTGAGGCGAAATTGTTCCTTTGGGGGGGCCATATTGAAGCGAAATTGTTCCTTTGGGGGGTTTTTACAATTTTTGGCCATTTTGAGGCAAAATTGTTCCTTTCGGGGGGTATTGCAACTTTTCGGCATTTTGAGGCGAAATTGTTCCTTTGGGGGGGTATTGCAACTTTTGGCCATTTTGAAGCGAAATTGTTCCTTTGGGGGGGTTTTTACAATTTTTGGCCATTTTGAGGCGAAATTGTTCCTTTCGGGGGTATTGCAACTTTTCGGCATTTTGAGGCGAAATTGTTCCTTTGGGGGGGTATTACAATTTTTTGCCATTTTGAGGTGAAATTGTTCCTTTGGGGGGGTATTGCAACTTTTGGCCATTTTGAAGCGAAATTGTTCCTTTGGGTGGTATTTTTTTTTTTTCCATTTTGAGGCGAAATTGTTCCTTTGGGGGGTATTGCAATTTTTTGCCATTTTGAGGCGAAATTGTTCCTTTGGGGGGGTATTGCAACTTTTGGCCTTTTTGAGGCGAAATTGTTCCTTTGGGGGGGTATTGCAACTTTTGGCCATTTTGAAGCGAAATTGTTCCTTTGGGGGGGTATTGCAACTTTTCGGCATTTTGAGGTGAAATTGTTCCTTTGGGGGGGTATTGCAATTTTTTGCCATTTTGAGGCGAAATTGTTCTTTTGAGGGGGTATTGCAACTTTTCGGCATTTTGAGGCGAAATTGTTCCTTTGGGGGAGGATTGCAATTTTTTGCCATTTTGAGGCAAAATTGTTCCTTTGAGGGGGTATTGCAACTTTTGGCCATTTTGAAGTGAAATTGTTCCTTTCGGGGGGTATTGCAACTTTTCAGCATTTTGAAGCGAAATTGTTCCTTTGGGGGGGTATTGCAATTTTTTGCCATTTTGAGGCGAAATTGTTCCTTTGGGGGGTATTGCAATTTTTTGCCATTTTGAGGCGAAATTGTTCCTTTGGGGGGGTATTGCAACTTTTGGCCATTTTGAAGCGAAATTGTTCCTTTGGGGGGTATTGCAATTTTTTGCCATTTTGAGGCGAAATTGTTCCTTTGGGGGGGTATTGCAACTTTTGGCCATATTGAAGCGAAATTGTTCCTTTGGGGGGTTTTTACAATTTTTGGCCATTTTGAGGCGAAATTGTTCCTTTCGGGGGGTATTGCAACTTTTCGGCATTTTGAGGCGAAATTGTTCCTTTGGGGGGGTATTGCAACTTTTGGCCATTTTGAAGCGAAATTGTTCCTTTGGGGGGTTTTTACAATTTTTGGCCATTTTGAGGCGAAATTGTTCCTTTCGGGGGGTATTGCAACTTTTCGGCATTTTGAGGCGAAATTGTTCCTTTGGGGGGGTATTGCAATTTTTTGCCATTTTGAGGCGAAATTGTTCCTTTGGGGGGGTATTGCAACTTTTGGCCATTTTGAAGCGAAATTGTTCCTTTGGGGGGGTATTGCAACTTTTGGCCATTTTGAAGCGAAATTGTTCCTTTCGGGGGGTATTGCAACTTTTCGGCATTTTGAGGCGAAATTGTTCCTTTGGGGGGGTATTGCAACTTTCGGCCATTTTGAAGCGAAATTGTTCCTTTGGGGGGTTTTGCAACTTCTCGGCATTTTGAGGCGAAATTGTTCCTTTGGGGGGGTATTGCAATTTTTTGCCATTTTGAGGCGAAATTGTTCCTTTGGGGGGGTATTGCAACTTTTGGCCATTTTGAAGCGAAATTGTTCCTTTGGGGGGGTATTGCAATTTTTTGCCATTTTGAGGCGAAATTTTTCCTTTGGGGGGGTATTGCAACTTTTGGCCATTTTGAAGCGAAATTGTTCCTTTCGGGGGGGTATTGCAACTTTTCGGCATTTTGAGGCGAAATTGTTCCTTTGGGGGGGTATTGCAACTTTTGGCCATATTGAAGCGAAATTGTTCCTTTGGGGGGTATTGCAATTTTTAACCATTTTGAGGTGAAATTGTTCCTTTGGGGGGGTATTGCAACTTTTGGCCATTTTGAAGCGAAATTGTTCCTTTCGGGGGGTATTGCAACTTTTCAGCATTTTGAGGCGAAATTGTTCCTTTGAAGGGTATTGCAATTTTTTGCCATTTTGAGGCGAAATTGTTCCTTTGGGGGGTATTGCAATTTTTTGCCATTTTGAGGCGAAATTGTTCCTTTCTGGGGGTATTGCAACTTTTGGCCATTTTGAAGCGAAATTGTTCCTTTCGGGGGGTATTGCAACTTTTCGGCATTTTGAAGCGAAATTGTTCCTTTGGGGGGGTATTGCAATTTTTTGCCATTTTGAGGCGAAATTGTTCCTTTGGGGGGGTATTGCAACTTTTGGCCATTTTAAAGCGAAAATGTTCCTTTGGGGGGGTATTGCAATTTTTTTTCATTTTGAGGCGAAATTGTTCCTTTGGGGGGGGTATTGCAAATTTTGGCCATTTTGAAGCGAAATTGTTCCTTTGGGGGGTATTGCAATTTTTTGCTATTTTGAGGCGAAATTGTTCCTTTGGGGGGGTATTGCAACTTTTGGCCATTTTGAAGCGAAAATGTTCCTTTCGGGGGGTATTGCAACTTTTCGGCATTTTGAAGCGAAATTGTTCCTTTGGGGGGTATTGCAATTTTTTGCCATTTTGAGGCGAAATTGTTCCTTTGGGGGGCTATTGCAAATTTTGGCCATTTTGAAGCGAAATTGTTCCTTTGGGGGGGTATTGCAATTTTTTGCCATTTTGAGGCGAAATTGTTCCTTTGGGGGGGTATTGCAACTTTTGGTCTTTTTGAGGCGAAATTGTTCCTTTGGGGGGGTATTGCAACTTTTGGCCATTTTGAGGCGAAATTGTTCCTTTGGGGGGTATTGCAATTTTTTGCCATTTTGAGGCGAAATTGTTCCTTTGAGGGGGTATTGCAACTTTTGGCCATTTTGAAGCGAAATTGTTCCTTTGGGGGGGTATTGCAACTTTTCGGCATTTTGAGGCGAAATTGTTCCTTGGGGGGGTATTGCAACTTTTGGCCATTTTGAAGCGAAATTGTTCCTTTGGGGGGGTATTGCAACTTTTCGGCATTTTGAGGCGAAATTGTTCCTTTGGGGGGGTATTGCAACTTTTGGCCATTTTGAAGTGAAATTGTTCCTTTCGGGGGGTATTGCAACTTTTCAGCATTTTGAAGCGAAATTGTTCCTTTGGGGGGGTATTGCAATTTTTTGCCATTTTGAGGCGAAATTGTTCCTTTGGGGGGTATTGCAATTTTTTGCCATTTTGAGGCGAAATTGTTCCTTTGGGGGGGTATTGCAACTTTTGGCCATTTTGAAGCGAAATTGTTCCTTTGGGGGGTATTGCAATTTTTTGCCATTTTGAGGCGAAATTGTTCCTTTGGGGGGGTATTGCAACTTTTGGCCATATTGAAGCGAAATTGTTCCTTTGGGGGGTTTTTACAATTTTTCGCCATTTTGAGGCAAAATTGTTCCTTTCGGGGGGTATTGCAACTTTTCGGCATTTTGAGGCGAAATTGTTCCTTTGGGGGGGTATTGCAACTTTTGGCCATTTTGAAGCGAAATTGTTCCTTTGGGGGGGTTTTTACAATTTTTGGCCATTTTGAGGCGAAATTGTTCCTTTCGGGGGTATTGCAACTTTTCGGCATTTTGAGGCGAAATTGTTCCTTTGGGGGGGTATTACAATTTTTTGCCATTTTGAGGTGAAATTGTTCCTTTGGGGGGGTATTGCAACTTTTGGCCATTTTAAAGTGAAATTGTTCCTTTGGGGGGGTATTGCAATTTTTTGCCATTTTGAGGTGAAATTGTTCCTTTGGGGGGGTATTGCAATTTTTTGCCATTTTGAGGCGAAATTGTTCCTTTGGGGGGGTATTGCAACTTTTGGCCATTTTGAAGCGAAATTGTTCCTTTCGGGGGGTATTGCAACTTTTCGCATTTTGAGGCGAAATTGTTCCTTTGAGGGGGTATTGCAACTTTTGGCCATTTTGAAGCGAAATTGTTCCTTTGGGGGGGTATTGCAACTTTTCGGCATTTTGAGGCGAAATTGTTCCTTTGGGGGGGTATTGCAATTTTTTGCCATTTTGAGGCGAAATTGTTCCTTTGGGGGGGTATTGCAACTTTTGGCCATTTTGAAGCGAAATTGTTCCTTTGGGGGGTATTGCTTTTTTTGCCATTTTGAGGCGAAATTGTTCCTTTGGGGGGTATTGCAACTTTTGGCCATTTTGAAGCGAAATTGTTCCTTTGGGGGGGTATTGCAATTTTTTGCCATTTTAATGCGAAATTGTTCCTTTGGGGGGGTATTGCAACTTTTGGCCATATTGAAGCGAAATTGTTCCTTTGGGGGGTTTTTACAATTTTTGGCCATTTTGAAGCGAAATTGTTCCTTTGGGGGGGTATTGCAACTTTCGGCCATTTTGAAGCGAAATTGTTCCTTTGGGGGGGTATTGCAATTTTTTGCCATTTTGAGGCGAAATTGTTCCTTTGGGGGGTATTGCAACTTTTGGCCATTTTGAAGCGAAATTGTTCCTTTGGGGGGGTATTGCAACTTTTCGGCATTTTGAGGCGAAATTATTCCTTTGGGGGGGTATTGCAATGTTTTGCCATTTTGAGGCGAAATTGTTCCTTTGGGGGGGTATTGCAACTTTTGGCCATTTTGAAGCGAAATTGTTCCTTTCGGGGGGTATTGCAACTTTTCGGCATTTTGAGGCGAAATTGTTCCTTTGGGGGGGTATTGCAACTTTTGGCCATTTTGAAGCGAAATTGTTCCTTTGGGGGGGTATTGCAACTTTTCGGCATTTTGAGGCGAAATTGTTCCTTTGGGGGGGTATTGCAATTTTTTGCCATTTTGAGGCGAAATTGTTCCTTTGGGGGGGTATTGCAACTTTTGGCCATTTTGAAGCGAAATTGTTCCTTTGGGGGGGTATTGCAATTTTTTGCCATTTTGAGGCGAAATTGTTCCTTTGGGGGGGTATTGCAACTTTTGGCCATTTTGAAGCGAAATTGTTCCTTTCGGGGGGTGTTGCAACTTTTCGGCATTTTGAGGCGAAATTGTTCCTTTGGGGGGTATTGCAACTTTTGGCCATATTGAAGCGAAATTGTTCCTTTGGGGGGGTATTGCAATTTTTTGCCATTTTGAGGCGAAATTGTTCCTTTGGGGGGGTATTGCAACTTTTGGCCATTTTGAAGCGAAATTGTTCCTTTGGGGGGGTATTGCAATTTTTTGCCATTTTGAGGCGAAATTGTTCCTTTGGGGGGGTATTGCAATTTTTGGCCATTTTGAAGCGAAATTGTTCCTTTCGGGGGGTATTGCAACTTTTCGGCATTTTGAAGCGAAATTGTTCCTTTGGGGGGTATTGCAATTTTTTGCCATTTTGAGGCGAAATTGTTCCTTTGGGGGGGTATTGCAACTTTTGGCCATTTTGAAGCGAAATTGTTCCTTTGGGGGTATTGCAATTTTTTTTTCATTTGGAGGCGAAATTGTTCCTTTGGGGGGGGTATTGCAAATTTTGGCCATTTTGAAGCGAAATTCTTCCTTTGGGGGGGTATTGCAACTTTTGGCCATTTTGAGGTGAAATTGTTCCTTTGGGGGGGTATTGCAACTTTTGGCCATTTTGAAGCGAAATTGTTCCTTTGGGGGGTATTGCATTTTTTTGCCATTTTGAGGCGAAATTGTTCCTTTGGGGGGGTATTGCAACTTTTGGCCATTTTGAAGCGAAATTGTTCCTTTGGGGGGGTATTTCAATTTTTTGCCTCTTTGAGGCGAAATTGTTCGTTCCTTTGGGGGGGTATTGCAACTTTTGGCCTTTTTGAGGCGAAATTGTTCCTTTGGGGGGGTATTGCAACTTTTGGCCATTTTGAAGCGAAATTGTTCCTTTGGGGGGCTATTGCAACTTTTCGGCATTTTGAGGCGAAATTGTTTTGGGGGGTATTGCAATTTTTTGCCATTTTGAGGCGAAATTGTTCCTTTGGGGGGGTATTGCAACTTTTGGCCATTTTGAAGCGAAATTGTTCCTTTGGGGGGGTATTGCAACTTTTCGGCATTTTGAGGCGAAATTGTTCCTTTGGGGGGTATTGCAACTTTTGGCCATTTTGAAGCGAAATTGTTCCTTTGGGGGGGTATTGCAACTTTTGGCCATTTTGAAGCGAAATTGTTCCATGGGGGGGTATTGCAATTTATTGCCATTTTGAGGCGAAATTGTTCCTTTTTGGGGGGGTATTGCAACTTTTGGCCATTTTGAAGCGAAATTGTTCCTTTCGGGGGGTATTGCAACTTTTCGGCATTTTGAGGCGAAATTGTTCCTTTGAGGGGGTATTGCAACTTTTGGCCATTTTGAAGCGAAATTGTTCCTTTGGGGGGGTATTGCAACTTTTCGGCATTTTGAGGCGAAATTGTTCCTTTGGGGGGGTATTGCAATTTTTTGCCATTTTGAGGCGAAATTGTTCCTTTGGGGGGGTATTGCAACTTTTGGCCATTTTGAAGCGAAATTGTTCCTTTGGGGGGGTATTGCAACTTTTCGGCATTTTGAGACGAAATTGTTCCTTTGGGGGGGTATTGCAACTTTTGGCCATTTTGAAGCGAAATTGTTCCTTTGGGGGGGTATTGCAACTTTTCGGCATTTTGAGGCGAAATTGTTCCTTTGGGGGGGTATTGCAATTTTTTGCCATTTTGAGGCGAAATTGTTCCTTTGGGGGGGTATTGCAACTTTTGGCCATTTTGAAGCGAAATTGTTCCTTTGGGGGGGTATTGCAATTTTTTGCCATTTTGAGGCGAAATTGTTCCTTTGGGGGGGTATTGCAACTTTTGGCCATTTTGAAGCGAAATTGTTCCTTTCGGGGGGTGTTGCAACTTTTCGGCATTTTGAGGCGAAATTGTTCCTTTGGGGGGGTATTGCAACTTTTGGCCATATTGAAGCGAAATTGTTCCTTTGGGGGGTATTGCAATTTTTTGCCATTTTGAGGCGAAATTGTTCCTTTGGGGGGGTATTGCAACTTTTGGCCATTTTGAAGCGAAATTGTTCCTTTGGGGGGGTATTGCAATTTTTTGCCATTTTGAGGCGAAATTGTTCCTTTGGGGGGTATTGCAACTTTTGGCCATTTTGAAGCGAAATTGTTCCTTTCGGGGGGTATTGCAACTTTTCGGCATTTTGAAGCGAAATTGTTCCTTTGGGGGGTATTGCAATTTTTTGCCATTTTGAGGCGAAATTGTTCCTTTGGGGGGTATTGCAACTTTTGGCCATTTTGAAGCGAAATTGTTCCTTTGGGGGTATTGCAATTTTTTTTTCATTTGGAGGCGAAATTGTTCCTTTGGGGGGGTATTGCAAATTTTGGCCATTTTGAAGCGAAATTCTTCCTTTGGGGGGGTATTGCAACTTTTGGCCATTTTGAGGTGAAATTGTTCCTTTGGGGGGGTATTGCAACTTTTGGCCATTTTGAAGCGCCATTTTGAGGCGAAATTGTTCCTTTGGGGGGGTATTGCAACTTTTGGCCATTTTGAAGCGAAATTGTTCCTTTGGGGGGGTATTTCAATTTTTTGCCTCTTTGAGGCGAAATTGTTCCTTTGGGGGGGTATTGCAACTTTTGGCCTTTTTGAGGCGAAATTGTTCCTTTGGGGGGGTATTGCAACTTTTGGCCATTTTGAAGCGAAATTGTTCCTTTGGGGGGCTATTGCAACTTTTCGGCATTTTGAGGCGAAATTGTTCCTTTGGGGGGTATTGCAATTTTTTGCCATTTTGAGGCGAAATTGTTCCTTTGGGGGGGTATTGCAACTTTTAGCCATTTTGAAGCGAAATTGTTCCTTTGGGGGGGTATTGCAACTTTTCGGCATTTTGAGGCGAAATTGTTCCTTTGGGGGGTATTGCAACTTTTGGCCATTTTGAAGCGAAATTGTTCCTTTGGGGGGGTATTGCAACTTTTGGCCATTTTGAAGCGAAATTGTTCCATGGGGGGGTATTGCAATTTATTGCCATTTTGAGGCGAAATTGTTCCTTTGGGGGGGTATTGCAACTTTTGGCCATATTGAAGCGAAATTGTTCCTTTGGGGGGTTTTTACAATTTTTGGCCATTTTGAGGCGAAATTGTTCCTTTTGGGGGGTATTGCAACTTTTCAACATTTTGAGGCGAAATTGTTCCTTTGGGGGGGTATTGCAATTTTTTGCCATTTTGAGGCGAAATTGTTCCTTTGGGGGGTATTGCAACTTTTGGCCATTTTGAAGCGAAATTGTTCCTTTGGGGGGTTTTGCAACTTTTGGCCATTTTGAAGCGAAATTGTTCCTTTGGGGGGGTATTGCAACTTTTCGGCATTTTGAGGCGAAATTGTTCCTTTGGGGGGTATTGCAACTTTTGGCCATTTTGAAGCGAAATTGTTCCTTTGGGGGGGTATTGCAACTTTTGGCCATTTTGAAGCGAAATTGTTCCATGGGGGGTATTGCAATTTATTGCCATTTTGAGGCGAAATTGTTCCTTTGGGGGGGTATTGCAACTTTTGGCCATATTGAAGCGAAATTGTTCCTTTGGGGGGTTTTTACAATTTTTGGCCATTTTGAGGCGAAATTGTTCCTTTTGGGGGGTATTGCAACTTTTCAACATTTTGAGGCGAAATTGTTCCTTTGGGGGGGTATTGCAATTTTTTGCCATTTTGAGGCGAAATTGTTCCTTTCGGGGGGTATTGCAACTTTTCAGCATTTTGAGGCGAAATTGTTCCTTTGGGGGGTTTTGCAACTTTTGGCCATTTTGAAGCGAAATTGTTCCTTTGGGGGGGTATTGCAACTTTTCGGCATTTTGAGGCGAAATTGTTCCTTTGGGGGGTATTGCAATTTTTTGCCATTTTGAGGTGAAATTGTTCCTTTGGGGGGGTATTGCAACTTTTGGCCATTTTGAAGCGAAATTGTTCCTTTCGGGGGGTATTGCAACTTTTCAGCATTTTGAGGCGAAATTGTTCCTTTGGGGGGGTATTGCAATTTTTGGCCATTTTGAAGCGAAATTGTTCCTTTGGGGGGGTATTGCAACTTTTCGGCATTTTGAAGCGAAATTGTTCCTTTGGGGGGGTATTGCAACTTTTCGGCATTTTGAGGCGAAATTGTTCCTTTGGGGGGGTATTGCAATTTTTTGCCATTTTGAGGCGAAATTGTTCCTTTGGGGGGGTATTGCAACTTTTGGCCATTTTGAAGCGAAATTGTTCCTTTGGGGGGGTATTGCAATTTTTTGCCATTTTGAGGCGAAATTGTTCCTTTCGGGGGTATTGCAACTTTTCGGCATTTTGAGGCGAAATTGTTCCTTTGGGGAGGGTATTGCAACTTTTGGCCATATTGAAGCGAAATTGTTCCTTTGGGGGGTATTGCAATTTTTTTTCCATTTTGAGGCGAAATTGTTCCTTTGGGGGGGTATTGCAACTTTTGGCCATTTTTTAGCGAAATTGTTCCTTTCGGGGGGTATTGCAACTTTTGGCCATTTTGAAGCGAAATTGTTCCTTTTGGGGGTATTGCAATTTTTTGCCATTTTTGAGGCGTAATTGTTCCTTTGGGGGGGTATTGCAACTTTTGGCCTTTTTGAGGCGAAATTGTTCCTTTGGGGGGGTATTGCAACTTTTGGCCATTTTGAAGCGAAATTGTTCCTTTGGGGGGTATTGAATTTTTTTGCCATTTTGAGGCGAAATTTTTCCTTTGGGGGGTATTGCAACTTTTGGCCATTTTGAAGCGAAATTGTTCCTTTAGGGGGGTATTGCAATTTTTTGCCATTTTGAGGCGAAATTGTTCCTTTGGGGGGGTATTGCAATTTTTTGCCATTTTGAGGCGAAATTGTTCCTTTGGGGGGGTATTGCAACTTTTGGCCATTTTGAAGCGAAATTGTTCCTTTGGGGGGTATTGCAATTTATTGCCATTTTGAGGCGAAATTGTTTTTTTGGGGGGGTATTGCAACTTTTGGCCATATTGAAGCGAAATTGTTCCTTTGGGGGGTTTTTACAATTTTTGGCCATTTTGAGGCGAAATTGTTCCTTTTGGGGGGTATTGCAACTTTTCAACATTTTGAGGCGAAATTGTTCCTTTGGGGGGGTATTGCAACTTTTGGCCATTTTGAAGCGAAATTGTTCCTTTGGGGGGGTATTGCAATTTTTTGCCATTTTGAGGCGAAATTGTTCCTTTGGGGGGTATTGCAATTTTTTGCCATTTTGAGGCGAAATTGTTCCTTTGGGGGGGTATTGCAACTTTTGGCCATTTTGAAGCGAAATTGTTCCTTTCGGGGGGGTATTGCAACTTTTGGCCATTTTGAAGCGAAATTGTTCCTTTGGGGGGGTATTGCAATTTTTTGCCATTTTGAGGCGAAATTGTTCCTTTGGGGGGGTATTGCAACTTTTGGCCATTTTGAAGCGAAATTGTTCCTTTCGGGGGGTATTGCAACTTTTCAGCATTTTGAGGCGAAATTGTTCCTTTGGGGGGGTATTGCAATTTTTGGCCATTTTGAGGCGAAATTGTTCATTTGGGGGGGTATTGCAACTTTTCGGCATTTTGAGGCGAAATTGTTCCTTTGGGGGGTATTGCAACTTTTGGCCATTTTGAAGCGAAATTGTTCCTTTGGGGGGGTATTGCAACTTTTGGCCATTTTGAAGCGAAATTGTTCCATGGGGGGGTATTGCAATTTATTGCCATTTTGAGGCGAAATTGTTCCTTTGGGGGGGTATTGCAACTTTTGGCCATTTTGAAGCGAAATTGTTCCTTTCGGGGGGTATTGCAACTTTTCGGCATTTTGAGGCGAAATTGTTCCTTTGAGGGGGTATTGCAACTTTTGGCCATTTTGAAGCGAAATTGTTCCTTTGGGGGGGTATTGCAACTTTTCGGCATTTTGAGGCGAAATTGTTCCTTTGGGGGGGTATTGCAACTTTTGGCCATTTTGAAGCGAAATTGTTCCTTTGGGGGGGTATTGCAACTTTTCGGCATTTTGAGACGAAATTGTTCCTTTGGGGGGGTATTGCAACTTTTGGCCATTTTGAAGCGAAATTGTTCCTTTGGGGGGGTATTGCAACTTTTCGGCATTTTGAGGCGAAATTGTTCCTTTGGGGGGGTATTGCAATTTTTGCCATTTTGAGGCGAAATTGTTCCTTTGGGGGGGTATTGCAACTTTTGGCCATTTTGAAGCGAAATTGTTCCTTTGGGGGGGTATTGCAATTTTTTGCCATTTTGAGGCGAAATTGTTCCTTTGGGGGGGTATTGCAACTTTTGGCCATTTTGAAGCGAAATTGTTCCTTTCGGGGGGTGTTGCAACTTTTCGGCATTTTGAGGCGAAATTGTTCCTTTGGGGGGGTATTGCAACTTTTGGCCATATTGAAGCGAAATTGTTCCTTTGGGGGGTATTGCAATTTTTTGCCATTTTGAGGCGAAATTGTTCCTTTGGGGGGGTATTGCAACTTTTGGCCATTTTGAAGCGAAATTGTTCCTTTGGGGGGGTATTGCAATTTTTTGCCATTTTGAGGCGAAATTGTTCCTTTGGGGGGGTATTGCAACTTTTGGCCATTTTGAAGCGAAATTGTTCCTTTCGGGGGGTATTGCAACTTTTCGGCATTTTGAAGCGAAATTGTTCCTTTGGGGGGTATTGCAATTTTTTGCCATTTTGAGGCGAAATTGTTCCTTTGGGGGGGTATTGCTACTTTTGGCCATTTTGAAGCGAAATTGTTCCTTTGGGGGGTATTGCAATTTTTTTTTCATTTGGAGGCGAAATTGTTCCTTTGGGGGGGTATTGCAAATTTTGGCCATTTTGAAGCGAAATTCTTCCTTTGGGGGGGTATTGCAACTTTTGGCCATTTGAGGTGAAATTGTTCCTTTGGGGGGGTATTGCAACTTTTGGCCATTTTGAAGCGAAATTGTTCCTTTGGGGGGTATTGCATTTTTTTGCCATTTTGAGGCGAAATTGTTCCTTTGGGGGGGTATTGCAACTTTTGGCCATTTTGAAGCGAAATTGTTCCTTTGGGGGGTATTTCAATTTTTTGCCTCTTTGAGGCGAAATTGTTCCTTTGGGGGGTATTGCAACTTTTGGCCTTTTTGAGGCGAAATTGTTCCTTTGGGGGGGTATTGCAACTTTTGGCCATTTTGAAGCGAAATTGTTCCTTTGGGGGGCTATTGCAACTTTTCGGCATTTTGAGGCGAAATTGTTCCTTTGGGGGGTATTGCAATTTTTTGCCATTTTGAGGCGAAATTGTTCCTTTGGGGGGGTATTGCAACTTTTAGCCATTTTGAAGCGAAATTGTTCCTTTGGGGGGGTATTGCAACTTTTCGGCATTTTGAGGCGAAATTGTTCCTTTGGGGGGTATTGCAACTTTTGGCCATTTTGAAGCGAAATTGTTCCTTTGGGGGGGTATTGCAACTTTTGGCCATTTTGAAGCGAAATTGTTCCATGGGGGGGTATTGCAATTTATTGCCATTTTGAGGCGAAATTGTTCCTTTGGGGGGGTATTGCAACTTTTGGCCATATTGAAGCGAAATTGTTCCTTTGGGGGGTTTTTACAATTTTTGGCCATTTTGAGGCGAAATTGTTCCTTTTGGGGGGTATTGCAACTTTTCAACATTTTGAGGCGAAATTGTTCCTTTGGGGGGGTATTGCAATTTTTTGCCATTTTGAGGCGAAATTGTTCCTTTGGGGGGGTATTGCAACTTTTGGCCATTTTGAAGCGAAATTGTTCCTTTGGGGGGTTTTGCAACTTTTGGCCATTTTGAAGCGAAATTGTTCCTTTGGGGGGGTATTGCAACTTTTCGGCATTTTGAGGCGAAATTGTTCCTTTGGGGGGTATTGCAACTTTTGGCCATTTTGAAGCGAAATTGTTCCTTTGGGGGGGTATTGCAACTTTTGGCCATTTTGAAGCGAAATTGTTCCATGGGGGGGTATTGCAATTTATTGCCATTTTGAGGCGAAATTGTTCCTTTGGGGGGGTATTGCAACTTTTGGCCATATTGAAGCGAAATTGTTCCTTTGGGGGGTTTTTACAATTTTTGGCCATTTTGAGGCGAAATTGTTCCTTTTGGGGGGTATTGCAACTTTTCAACATTTTGAGGCGAAATTGTTCCTTTGGGGGGGTATTGCAATTTTTTGCCATTTTGAGGCGAAATTGTTCCTTTCGGGGGGTATTGCAACTTTTCAGCATTTTGAGGCGAAATTGTTCCTTTGGGGGGTTTTGCAACTTTTGGCCATTTTGAAGCGAAATTGTTCCTTTGGGGGGGTATTGCAACTTTTCGGCATTTTGAGGCGAAATTGTTCCTTTGGGGGGGTATTGCAATTTTTTGCCATTTTGAGGTGAAATTGTTCCTTTGGGGGGGTATTGCAACTTTTGGCCATTTTGAAGCGAAATTGTTCCTTTCGGGGGGTATTGCAACTTTTCAGCATTTTGAGGCGAAATTGTTCCTTTGGGGGGGTATTGCAATTTTTGGCCATTTTGAAGCGAAATTGTTCCTTTGGGGGGGTATTGCAACTTTTCGGCATTTTGAGGCGAAATTGTTCCTTTGGGGGGGTATTGCAACTTTTGGCCATTTTGAAGCGAAATTGTTCCTTTCGGGGGGTATTGCAACTTTTCGGCATTTTGAAGCGAAATTGTTCCTTTGGGGGGTATTGCAATTTTTTGCCATTTTGAGGCGAAATTGTTCCTTTGGGGGGGTATTGCAACTTTTGGCCATTTTGAAGCGAGATTGTTCCTTTGGGGGGTATTGCTTTTTTTAACCATTTTGAGGCGAAATTGGTCCTTTGGGGGGTATTGCAACTTTTGGCCATTTTAAAGTGAAATTGTTCCTTTGGGGGGGTATTGCAATTTTTTGCCATTTTGAGGCGAAATTGTTCCTTTGGGGGGGTATTGCAATTTTTTGCCATTTTGAGGCGAAATTGTTCCTTTGGGGGGGTATTGCAACTTTTGGCCATTTTGAAGCGAAATTGTTCCTTTCGGGGGGTATTGCAACTTTTCGGCATTTTGAGGCGAAATTGTTCCTTTGAGGGGGTATTGCAACTTTTGGCCATTTTGAAGCGAAATTGTTCCTTTGGGGGGGTATTGCAACTTTTCGGCATTTTGAGGCGAAATTGTTCCTTTGGGGGGGTATTGCAATTTTTTGCCATTTTGAGGCGAAATTGTTCCTTTGGGGGGGTATTGCAACTTTTGGCCATTTTGAAGCGAAATTGTTCCTTTGGGGAGTATTGCTTTTTTGCCATTTTGAGGCGAAATTGTTCCTTTGGGGGGTATTGCAACTTTTGGCCATTTTAAAGTGAAATTGTTCCTTTGGGGGGTATTGCAATTTTTTGCCATTTTGAGGCGAAATTGTTCCTTTGGGGGGGTATTGCAATTTTTTGCCATTTTGAGGCGAAATTGTTCCTTTGGGGGGGTATTGCAACTTTTCGGCATTTTGAAGCGAAATTGTTCCTTTGGGGGGGTATTGCAACTTTTCGGCATTTTGAGGCGAAATTGTTCCTTTGGGGGGGTATTGCAATTTTTTGCCATTTTGAGGCGAAATTGTTCCTTTGGGGGGGTATTGCAACTTTTG